>NC_046170.1:38317671-38617671 GCF_011064425.1 Rattus rattus
GTTAGGCAAACAGTCCTGGGAAGAAAAGTACAGCCTAGCATGAGAGAGAATAAAGTGTATATTTACCCATACAGGGACAGTGCCAAGTCTCTGAAGATGTCTAGAGCAGGAAGTCCTGTGAATCAATACAGTTCAGAGAATTTGCAAGGCAGTTGGGGGCAAGTTGGTATCGTGGAATCAGCCGTGTGGTTGAAATCTAACAAGTGCTGTAGATCTGGACCTCTCTACACACTGAAGGGACCATTTCCTTGGCGTGTGGGTAGAGGTGTTGAGTACCTGTCCCTGTGAAGCTATAGCACCGGGATGACTGGCTCACAGCCCTGCCTCCCAGTTCACTGGCATCCTCGCACTGGTACACAAAGACCGTGAGCATCGCTGCGGGTGAATTTATGGTGAATGCAGTTTGCAAGCCTCAAGCAAGGCCTACAACCCTTGGAACTATTTTCCATCAAAGATGGGAGTGAATGGACCACAGATGCAGCCAAATGCCCTTCTAAGTATCACACACACACACACACACACACACACACACACACACACACACACACACACCAGTTCAGATCTCTCTGTAGGAGCAGAGGTCTTCAGTACTTAGCAGAGAACTGTAAATCCATCTGCATTTTCCCTTTTCCTGGTAGTGCAGCTTAATTTTCTCCTCTGTTTCATTTTCTGTGATGGTGAGAAAGTCTATGCCTTTGGGGTTCGCATCCCTAAGAACCGATGTTCGGAAACAAAGAAACGGAGAAAGCTCTGACATCCGGGTCAGGAAGATTAAGCCCCTTAATTCATGTGCCAAACCTCCCATTACAGTTGTGGCTTTTGTCTCCCAGCTAAAGTTTGTCTTTTTGTGACATTTACATTAAGCCCAGAGGACATTTTGAGTGGAAACATGCTGAAAGCCTAATTGAAACACCGAGTGGTGCCGTTCATCTAATTTGCATTTTCCCCCAGGTGGAGCGCTTTCACCTCCCTCCCCCTCCTCCTGGGGTGCTCCCAGATTATCTCAAAGAATGATGTTATGTAACTGATGCCCATAAATCCTCATGGAGGGTGCATAATACGTCTAGCTTTTTCTTTTTCTCTCTCCTTTTTAATTCTCTCTAGAAGCTATTTTAAATGTCACCATGATAAAGTATGTGAAGAAATTTCCAGTAGGTTCAAGGGAGCACGGACAGTTCAGCGCCTTCCCCCATTGTAGAGGGTTTAGATATTTGTTCACAAGTTTAATTGCATATTAAATTTTCCCCTTTGAGTCATCTATGGAAATATCATTCATAGCTACTAATACTTTGAACGTTATCACTATAGAAACAAACCTTTTAAATCATCATAAATTATCCAGTGCTTCCTTGTGTTCTTCAAATTCTGTACCTCTGGACATACACGGCCCCTTCATCTCCATGCCAAGTTGGCCACTCACTGATGCTGCAGAATCAAAAACAGTTTCCAGTAGCAAAGTGTGAGGTGTGGCCATTCTGTCTATAGTACACCTTCATTGGGAATTTAATATAGTATTAGAATAGATCGGAATGTAGAGTCACTTTTCTACAGGATGAATTATTTCTCTTTTAATGGCCTGTTCATTGTGGACACCAAGTCTGCCTTATATATCACTGGTTACCACATAGGAACTATCAGATCTGATGCCTTTGCTAGGATGAGTGTCTTTATCAATCCTTCACTACCAATAGATGTCAGGTATACTGTGCATTCCAGTCTTGGCTGCTGTGATATGAATGTAAAATACCCTAAAAGGCTCCATTGTTTGCTCCCTAGTTGCAGGTGCTGTTTTAGAAGGTTGAGGAACCTTTAGGAAATGGAGCCTTGTGGAGGAAAGTGGGTTACTGGTAGGATTGACCCTTGAGGTTTGACAACTCAGCTTCCCTTCCTATCCATTCTCTGCTTCCTGATACATTATGGACACAATGTGCCTGGCTGCCGCCATGCCTTCCCGCCATGATGGACTGTGTCCCCTCAGACTGCGAGCCAAGATAAACATTTCCTCTCTGCAGTTACTTCTTGTATTTGGTCACAGTGATGAGGAAAGTAATTCATCTACCTGGCTATCAGACCTGGATTATAAACTGGCTGGGAGGAGGCATAAATTGTATAAAGGATGTATGACCCAGGTCAGGATTTCTAAGGAAGCCCTAAGTAACAGTGAGAGGGCTCTGTGACTAACTTACATCTTATTGATTTGAATTTTAAGGGGGCTTGTTTTAATATGTATTTACCAGAAAAACATGCCTTTTGGGTTCTACATTATCTTAGTCACTTTTCTATTGCTGTGATAAAATGCCAAGGCAACTTACAAAATACAGCATTTAATTGGGTGCATGTTTTCAGGGAGTTAAAGTTTACGAAAGATGAGTAAAGGTAGACAGGAAGCTGTGAGCCCATGTGGCCTGCAACACACTGGGAAGGGTGAATCTTTTGAAACTTTAAAGCCCGCCCCCAGTGACACACCTCCTCCAACAAGTTCACACCTCCTGATCCTTCCCAAACAGCTTCACCAACTGTGAGTCAGTTATTCTGACAGATGAGCTAGGGGTTGGGGGCTGGTGTTCTTATACAATTTATAAAACATGCTACCACAGGCATGTTATAGAAAAATTATCCTCCCTTCCCAGAAAGGAAGAGACTATTTACCTGAAGGTGATATAGGCAGAGAGGAGGAATTATAATCCTGCAGGTGAACTTAAAGCTCTCAGTGTGGTGTCTTTTTAAGAAATATCACTGATTGGGTTTAAGTGGAGTTATCCTTAGAAACGGTCTTTCAGTGTTGTGTCTGCCGTGAGTAAAGTGCTATGCCTTCACCTGCATAATATCACTCTTCCTTCTCCATGCCCTTGCCAGGAAGCGATTGGGCTTCGCCCTACTAAGCAAAGGGGTTCACACTCAGATGCACTGGACCTCAGAGTCAGCTAGAGAGGAGCTGCAGAGGGTGCCCGTCTCCATGGCAACAGCTCACTGTTCCCGATCTGAGCAAGAAGGCCTGACTCAAAAGAAGTGGTGAGGGGTGGGGCACATTTTGGGACACCCTCTGGGAGAGGGAGGCTGTCTAGGAGGTGAGAATGTGGAAACTCCAGTGATCATCCTTGTCAGAGAGTCAAGTTCAGCCCCAAGAGCTCTGTGCACAGACGTGTATCTTATTTTGATGCATGTCACAAGGGTCTTGGTGAGCCCATTTCCCAGAAGTAGAGAGTAAAGATGTGAGGTGTTCCAAGGTAGCAGGTCTCCAACGAAAGTCAGAATCAGAAAAGAACTCAAAAAAAAAAAAAAAAGAAAGAAAGAAAGAAAAAGAAAAAAAAGCATGAAAACTGGCATCCCTATGGCACAGAAGTAACTAATCAGAGCGTGCCAGGTCCCCAGCCTCCACCGTGTGCCAGGAATGGCCAGGAGTTGTGGAGAGCTGGCATTGAGACAGGCAGTTTGTTATGTGACATCTCAGTTACTGACCTGGCATACATTTGATTCATGAGGACTCCTTTTTTCTTCAAATTTTGTTTTTTTTTTAATTAACATTCAGCTAGCATATAAGATATTAGTACCTTTGATGTGCTCATCTGTCACCTCTGATACCCTTACCAACATCCTGCATGTCCTCATCTCTGACTCTGATGACCTCACTGGTTACCTCTGATGACCTCACTGGGTACCTCTGATGACCTCACTGGTTACCTCTGATGACCTCACTGGTTACCTCTGATGACCTCACTGGGTACCTCTGATGACCTCACTGGGTACCTCTGATGACCTCACTGGGTACCTCTGATGACCTCACTGGATACCTCTGATGACCTCACTGGGTACTCTGATGATCTCCCAAGGATTCGTGAGATACCAAAGGCGATAGAGATGTGAAGTTGCCCTTCTTCCCTGGTTCCTCGACTCCTAGGAAGTGAATGTACCTAGAACTTAAGCAGACAGGTCAGACGTGGGGTGCATTATTGTCACATACATTTCTGTTCACCTGACCCTGATGAAGCAGGCCCCCAAGTCAGTTTCTTCTCCTGTGAAGTGGAGAATGTTTCTCCTACATTATGCTCCGTGATCTTCACTGAGACCATATTACCCCCAAGGAGATAAAATTTATATTCATGTGGAAAGGAATAAAGAGTTGCTTAGAAAAGAATTAACTGAAATGGACAGAAATATGTAGACAAGCATCCATGTATCTGTGATGCTAACTTTTGATGATAGTGATACAATTTAGGAAAATGTCCAAAATGTCTCTTTAGGGAAGTAGGTAATGAGAAAGTAAGAAGCCAGAAAACATTGCTAGCATACGGCCATGTGGTGAAGAGAAGATATGGACCATGCCTTGACTCAGAGCTGGGCTGTCAGGAGCCATTCAGCTAGCAGCATTGAGTGGTGGGTGCTATGACTTCTCCCTTTGACCTCAGCTGTGTTTTGGGACCAGACAAAGCTGTTTTAAGGTATAGGGAGAAATGAGCTCAAACCTGTTCCTTTACTGATACATGGAATCAGTGTGAACACGGGAGACTGTGTGTGTATGACATGGTACATGCAGAACATGGAGTTCAGAGGAGACCGTGGCTCCATTTCTATACCCATCTCTACTACAGGGCTCAACTAAATCAGGTCACTGCAGGCCTTGTTCTCAACTTGCAGTCTTGTGTCCAGCCTGCTCTGCTCACAACAGGGCTGGGGCCCTCATCCCCACCAACAAAGCATCTTTTTACTCCTGAATATTAATGGGATTTAGGGAAAATGTTATGGTGGCTTCTCATATCGAATAAAAGGGGTTGGTTTATTGTTAAGCACATAGAAATGAATATTAAAATAAGATTCATTTTCTGCTCTGGGCTGTGAAAAATAAACAGATAAAGTAGAGATACCGCGATATGGTTGACAGGTATTATGCATGGCTTATTATGTTAGGAAACAGAATAAAACAGGGGGAGCGGTTAGTTATTTGATTTGATCACTGGTTTTAGTCTGAGCTATCACCTTGACACAACCTGGAATCACCTGGGAGGGGAGTCTTAATGAGGACCTGTCTAGACCAGTGGGGTCTATGGGTCTATGTGGGATTGACTATTAATTAGGAAGCTCCGTTGTGGGTAGCACCATCACCTTGGTAGGAAGTCCAGACTAGCACAAGAGGACAAAGCTCAGAGGAGCAAGCAAACGAGGATCCTTGTGTTGATTCTTTCTCCTCTCTCGACTGTGGACATGATGCTTTACCTTCCTGCCTTCTCCATGATTGGATTGGAACCTGTAATTGTAAGCCAAATAAACCCTCCATCCCCCGTGTTGCTTTTGTTCGGGCATTTTCCCTCAGTGACAGAAATGAAGCCAGGAAAAGCTGACACTCAGTGGGTGGTTAGGTGGCTCCAGGGTGAAGACTGTGCCAAATCCCTTCTGCCAGTGACAAAGTCAATGTGTGGGAAGGTAGAGGGGGAAGGTGCAGATGGAGAGATGGAACCCAGGAGGAGCAGGCAGCGAGCCTAGGCATGAAAGACATTGATTGCTGTGTATGACTTTGTACTAGGAAGCCATGGCCTTAGGAGAGTCAAGTGGAGACAGTAGCCTATTGTAGAATACTCAAGGATTCCCCTAAGGACCAAGGCTTTAAGTAACCTTCAAGACCCCAATCCCTGGGCCCAGTCATCTCCCTCCTTGCTTCTTGCTTCCTGCCTTAACCTCTGTGCCCATCCCAGTTCACCTGGCACCACAGGACTCTTGCACAAGCTGTGGTTGTGTCTCCCTGAAATGGCTCCCCTGTTATGCACAGTGATGCTGGATTCGCACCCATGTCCCTCATTAAACTTCAAGCTAAAGACTGTTGGTTCTTGTGAATGCTATGAACTCTGTGTCTCATACTACGTAGGCTCTTGTTCAGTATTTGTGGAGGATACAGATGGAGAGAGGGAACTGGGAAGGGAAGAAGCAGGAACAGGAGGAAGTTTGGTATGAATCCAGGACTTCTTACACCCTCTCTCTGCCTTCTTTTGCCCATTGCCTTTACAGCTGAGGCTATCCGCTTTGATCTTTTCCATGGGCTATGGCCAGAGTCCTCATACTTGCTGTATGGCAGCAAGTCTCTACAGGCCTTGTCATTTGGGAGTGTTAGTTGCAATGGATGTGTGCTCTGTACTAATGGTCCCGGTACAACTTACATCCCAGAGTTGAAATTGTGTAAGCCTGAGGAAGCTTGAGGACCAAGATAGTCATAGGAAGAGAGCAAGTGTCAGAGAACTACAGGTATCAAAGTCCACCTGAGCAATTGAAAAGATGGCCCTGGAGCCTGAATGCAAGGCATGTTAGTGAGGCTCTCTAGATTGACAGAACTGAGACAACGATTGCATATACTAAAGGGGTATTTATTAGACTGGCTCACAGGCTGTGGCATAGTTAGTTCAACAATGCCTGTCTCTCAGTAGAAATGCCTAGAATCTTACAGTTCTTCAGGCTACAAGTCTGGCTGTCTCAGTAGTTCCACTCTGGTGCTGGGGTCCTGGTAGATCCCTGGAGAGCTGCTGGTCTTCAAGTCCATTGGAACCCTGCAGGAGTAGGTTCTAACACCAGTGAAGGAATGTGACAGAAGCAGAGTAGATGAACTTGCCACCAAGCGTGGGGGCAAGTGGGCCAAAAGCAAAATCTACCTGTTTCTATGTCCCTTCATGTAGGGTGGTTTTTCCCACTTCAAATGAGCCCCAATCAAGAGAATCCCTCACAGGCATGTTCAGCAGTTTGAGTTTTAATTCGTTCCAGATATAGTCAGGTTGACCAGAAAGCTCAGCATCACACTCTGTGTCTGAGAGGCAGCAAAGGCAGTTGATTTCCCAGCTATGGGAGCAGGACTGAGCTCTATGGGGTTCTGACATTCAGTTCTGATCAGATCCCAGAAGGGCTCTACTCTGCTGGAGAACTGTCCTTATGTAATGATGACACGGTCATGAACCAGGATTCTTTTCTCCATTTCTCATTTATTAACTATGCGAACTGGTCTTTGTGCTTTCTTCAAACCACAATGACCTTATCTAGAAAGCTCCAGGTAGGGGAATCGGAGTGGTGGTTGCTTCTTCTTTGCTGTGAAGATGACACAATGTGTGTGAATGCTCAGCTCCGGGCTCATGTGGAAGAGAGCTCCATCCACACAGCTATCCTTGCTGATGTAATACTGATCACTGTAAGCACCATCTTCCTGGAAGAGCAAAGCAGCCTCAGCCCCTCAGATATTTCCATAGCTTTAGGAATATACTAGGACCCAAATTGACATTGTCACCGAGAGACATAGAAAATAAAGTTCCTGGAAGTAACATCGTACGAGATGAAAACTGGGGAAAGCCCTGGCGCTCATTGACAGAATCATCAACGCAGAGACATCCTGTACTATGATCCAATGACTAGGGTCCGTCTAGTCTTCAGTGATGACTAAATGGTGATTTGAGGAAACTACTTCATGTCTGAACCTCACAAAAGTCATGTTAGGTGAATGAAGTCAAGCACAAGAAGAACCTGCTGAGTGGTTCCATTACCCAGTAAATGCAATCAATGGTGTTGACTCTCTGGTTCCATCACTGCTGATGGTGTGGCCTCTAGGGGGGAAGGGAACCACTGTAGTCAATAGGGAAGAGAACCAGTCACGTTCCATGTCATGATCTGAGGGCTGGGCAGACAGCTGTGTGCTGACACCTGGGAAATGCATTGAGTTGTATGTTCCATGTCTTATTACGAAGTAGACAAGGCTGCCATGTAGAGCATCAAAAGCTCCTTATTGGGAGTTTTGCTTTCTCTGTCTTTAGTTGCCTTCAGTCAGCTGCAGTCTGAAAGTTTTAAGTCCAAAACTCTACATGCATACACACACACACACACACACACACACACACACACACACACACACACACACTTGAGAGGAGAGGGGGGAGGAGGCAGAGACAGAGACAGAGACATGGAGAGACTGACAGAGTACAAGAAAGAGAAACACATAGTGAGGCAGAAACAGAGAAAGAAAGGAGAGGGAGAGGGAGGAAAACAGAAAAAAGAGAGAAGAGAAGAGAAGAGAAGAGAAGAGAAGAGAAGAGAAGAGAAGAGAAGAGAAGAGAAGAGAAGAGAAGAGATGGGGAGACAGGAAATGAGAAAGAATGAGAAAGGGAGTGAGTTTTATCGTTTGTAGAATAAATAAACCTGGTACAGCCAAATACTGGAATATGTTATCGTGATTAGGATCAATATAGTGATTTGGATTCTATCCACATAGCTTTTATTACAGAAAAGTGTTGTAATTGCTCTTTTGATTACTCATTATTGTTATCAATTTCTTACTATGCATACTTCATACATTAAACTTTATCATATGTATATGTGTGCATAGGAATAAGGATATTATGTATTCACTTCTAGCCAGGGTTTCAGGGATGCACTGGGGCCTTAGAAACATTGAAGAGAAAGCTCAAAAGTTCTAAGCACTTATGCTCACTGGGGCACTTGGGTTAGGTTCCTGGCACTGACACTAGGCAACTCATAACTGTCACTTCAGCTCCAGGAGCCCCTTCTGGTCTCCACAGGCACTTACACTTGTATGTCATACATACAGATAGACATACAAATGAAGAAAAATGAGTCTTGGAGGAAATACCCACTATGACTAAGAATGTACAAGTATAATCCAATCCCATGCTCACCTACAAGGATCCCCAAATCAATAGCAGAAGGGAGACAGGCAAACAGATATAGAACACATGGTGAGAGAGAGAATATTAGAATTATGGGCCTGGTAGAGAGGCACCCCAGAGGGGAGAATGGTTCACTGTCATCAGCCACCACTGGTACTGATGTGTAAAAACCAAGTTGCTCATCCAAGAGCTGCTGACTCTATTTTTCTCACATGGTTAAATCATGACCTCATCTACCCATTTCCCACATCCCCAGAACCTCTGTCTCTATCTCTACCACATGCCCTTAGCCTGCACCAAGCCAACTGATTTTCTTGACTTTCCTTCATGCCCACCTCCAAACCTCCCTCTCCCTCTCTCTCTCCCTCTCTCCCTCCCTCCCTCCCTCCCTCTCTCTGTCTCTCTCTCTCTCAACATCTGTGATGGAGATCTCTGGGACTTCAAAGAACTCTCCTGTGATTTCCAACCCAGTTCTGCACTAAAACCAGAGCACATACCTACTGCTAGTACAGTCCATACTGTAGGAGAGTGGATGGCTTCCAGGAAGCACCCCAATTTCCTGACTCTTCTATTTGCTTCTGAAAGACGTTTTCAGAATGTTCCTCCACTTGCCAACACCTCTGACCCATTTCCAATTCGCATCTCATAAGTGCCCGTGGCTGTGCTCTTTCCCCGAATCTGTTTGGCACCCCCCGTGCTTCCACGAAGACACATTATATCTTGACTAAGCTTGAATGCCTGAACTTCTCCACCCTTGGCAGAGCCTGCTGGTTTCAAGTTGCAGCTCAGTTGTTGTCTTGTCAGCACCATCTCTGATGCTTCTCTCTGCTGTGGTTCTGCTCTAAGGCTCAGACATTGCAAAAACAGGTCACTTCCTTCAAACAAACTTGGCCATATCTGACCCTTACTTCTTCATCCACAGCTCTTAGTTAAGGCCAGGGCATAGCCTATTCCTCAATCTCCTCAATGCTGAGCCTAGAAACTAAAAATTGACCAAGGCTGTACCTTTTTGTGTTTTCCTTTTTGAACTGATCTCCTATAGCCCATGGTAGTCCCTTAGTGTGTTGTGTAGTCAAAGATGACTTTTTCTAATGCCCCTGCCTCTACCTCCAAATGCTAGGGATTATAGGCTCCCATCTCCAAACTTGAGCATCGGTGGATCCCAAATACAGAGTGTTGTGTGGTCCTCTCTTCCAAATGAGTTGCCTCCCAAGACTAAGTTTGTGTCTTGATTGGATAAACTCGGTCAGCACAGTCCTCGTTACTCTGAGACAAGTGGCTTGGATCAGGGCAGAGGGCATCTTTATGGAGTAGTAGCACACACTCATACACCCATGTTTAACAGATCAGAGACTTCTCCGATGTTAAGCCATCCAACCGCCTCACCTTTCTTCTACTGTCTGTCTTCCTTCCTTAGTGACCTTCAGTGACTGCAAGGGCAACAAGAAGCTGCACTATGAGGTCTCAAGCCCATACTTCAAGGTGAACAGCGATGGCACCTTAGTGGCCGTCAGAAACATCACTGCGGTGGGCAGGACCCTGTTTGTCCACGCAAGGACTCCTCATGCCGAAGACATGGCAGAACTCGTGATTGTCGGAGGGAAAGACATCCAGAGCTCCTTACAGGTAACTTGACTGCTTGGCATGAGTTGCAAGAGCAATGTTAGTGTCTGTATCACGTGGGAGATGAGGGTTTCTCATGTTGGTCTGGAGTCTTTCTGGGGTTGTTATCATTGCTATGAGAGACAAAAATCCAACCCGAAAAATAAAAGGTGAAGGAGAAGGCATTGGGAATGACGCAGGGGTTCTTCATGTAACTGACGTATTTTAGACTTCCTTCTCCATCGAGCACGTCTCTGTATTGGTACCTAAACAAGGGCATAAGCTCTGATTTGCATCTATCTTCTGATCCCATCTTCTTGTTCATTAGCTCTGCTCTGCGGGTATCCCAGTGTAGAGGTTCCCTGACACGTCTACTTCCTTCTCCAGGCTGAAGTCGCCTGACTTTATCTCTCCCTTGCGATACCAACCAAAGCCTGAGATTGACTCTCGTTGGCTCTAATTATATCACATGACCATCCCTGAACTAGACATGGAAGCACTTGTGACCGTCTGCATGACACCGTGCCCTTTCCTGGAGGTGTCTCCACCTGCCTAATATACTCAAACAATAATGCAAGGGCTGTTATCAGAGAAAGGGGGATGGGGATTTGGCATGCTGGGGACACTGTGGCTCTTAGATTTATAGCAAGGTGACCACTGCACACAGAATGACTTTTTCCCATCAAGTGGCACATATTCCCTTTCAGATATTTATGTATGCAAGTCGCTGACACTCCCACATATGCGTATAAACCTGATGAGTGTCACCTGTAATGTAAGCATAATTATTGTCTGGCACATATAACATTGTGTCTGCTATAATCCGCAGGCAATTCTTCCTTCTCTGGGGCTCATTGACTCTGGTGTTTTCACTAGAAGTTTTGACTCCCATAAAACAAGGACAGCAGTGGTGGTAGTGTCCCCAGCCAGATGTGGAGAGCCTTTTCCCCTACCCACTGCCCTGGTTCTCTCTCCTCTCTGAGAAGCCCGTGAGTCTCCCCATCTGGTGACACACAATCCTGCCTCATCAGCAGAAGATGGAGAGTGCTGCCCCAGTTGAGTAGCTGAGAGGGTAGAACTGGCAAAGGGAGCTGCTGCCTTCATGCCAACATGGTCTCCAGGATCTTAGGGGAGTGGTACAAGTTCTCTGTCTGCAGACTGGGATGGCTCACTAGTGGTCCTGCGTCACGTGGCACTGTGCCATCACACTCATGACAGATGGCTGAATGCCCTTGGTTGGGGTGGAGTATCTTTCCCAATGCACCACTTGTGGGAGTAACTGTCGATTGATCATGTATAGATGTTTCCAGGGATGGACTCTACTTACCATGTCTGGGCAGAACGAACTGCAGCATTCTCCTTTCTGTTTGTGAGTTTTCAAGTTAAGGAGAAATTAAAACACCACACATGCATGCACACACATTCATGCACATTCACATACACTCTCTTGAATCATTAATACTTTTACCTGTGATTTGATAATTCCATGCAGTATGCGGGGCATTTCGATCTATTTGCCCCATCATATTTGCCCCTGCTACTGTTTTATAAGCCCCATTCCTTCTGAGTTCTTTTCCAACAAGTCCCCCCCTCACTTTTTGCATCTTTCTTTTCACAACTCACTGGGTCCAACCTGGGTTGCCTGCATGAGCGTAGACTTGGGGCTTGGGGTTATTTACTGGATTAGGGGCCACTTCCTAGTAACTAAGTCACTAAAAAAGGTGAGTTCCTCTCTCTCTCAGAAGTCATCAACCACCAGTAGTTCCTCAGATAGGGATGGCAGAGTGTGAGCCCCTCCCCCATCCACGATGTTGACAGGCTTAGTTTTACAGGAAGTCACAGCTGCAGTGAGTTCTGGAGTACAAAGGCCGTGTCATATCCAGACGACACCACTTTAAGGCACTCCTCCCCGTCCTCTGGCTTTTTCATTCCCTCTGTCCCTTCTTCTTCGATATTCCCTAAGCCTTGGGATTGGGTTGATACAGATGTCCAGTGACAAGCCTGTGTAGGGACAAATGCCCAAAGAAACTTCTCTGACCAAGGCTGTGGGCAACACTAAGCTATGAACATAAACATTTAGAAGGCGTTGGACAGCATGCCTGTTGTTCAACGAACCAATAGTGGCCACTGATCTTTTTAAAGACAGTAGGACACTGGTGACTGTATTCGCCAGTGGAAACAGTGGCAAGCCTGTTTCTTACTAGCTGGTGCTGTTTCCACGGCATCGCACTGACGGGTGAGAGAGCAACTTGGTCAACAGCACGAACAACAGAGCTGCCGGATTGTGAGACCAAAATAAATAAATAAAAAAGCTTAAGAGAGTGTAAATGGTACGAAGACCAAGAGAGAGGATGGTTACATAAGGAACTAAATGGTTCTAATGGGCACGGTTTGCCACCATTAAAGCTTCATATTTGTAGTAAGTAAAAATGCCATCCCGTTTGCTCAAAAGATGGAAGGGGGAATTCTGGGTACTTCTCAGGACAGTGGCCTCCCTTGAAGGACGGAGAGCCTGGGGTCCGTGGCCTCAAGCTTTGGCTATGACAGTTGGCTCTCTTGAGGCCCCGTGACGTGCTTCCAGCAGCGCGCCTCCTCCCAGCCCCTGTTGGTTCCCATTTGCCACTGTCTAAATGCACCGTGGACTGAGCTTGCCTGAGGTTGTTCACTTCCTATAAAGAACAGGAGGTGGGGGTCTGCTGACTGTTATGGCTTTCAGAGGGCCAGACGCCATTAGAACAGGCTCCAGGAGCCTTGACAATGTTATGAAGCTCAGATGTGTCTGTAACAAAAATATCTCAAAAAGGACAAGAGGAAAGGAAACAAAACGGACAGGAACCTGGAGAGTAAGACAGCAAGAGAAGAGAGGCAGGCAGACAGACAGACAGACAGATAGACAGAGGGAGGAGAGAGAACAGAGGAGAGTATGGGCATATATATATATATATATATATATATATATATATATATATATATATATATATATGCCCATCCGTTCTTATACAGGCACACACGCGCATGCATGCATGGGAATGCGCATGCACAAGTGTACCTGAGCATGTGGAGGTCAGAGATTCACCACTTGCCATATTTTCTTCAGGCAGGCTAATCTCTCTCTCCTTGGACACAAAGCTTATCAATTCAACCAGACTAGGTAGCCCACGAGCTCCAGGAATTCTCCTGCCTCTGAGGTTAGAGTCAGGCCTCAGTGCACCCCTCTCACATGGGTCCTGGGGATCTGATTTGAGATCCTAATACTTACAGAGCAGGTGCTTTGCCAACCGTGCCATCTCACCGGCCCTGAGTTGGTATTTGAAAAGGCCCTACTGTGTGGTCAGGCAGGGTGAGGCTATTGGGGACTATAAGAGACTATCGATAAGTAGGAACATTCTTTGCTCTCCTGTCACTGTAATTGATCAATGTAAGGGGCATTAACTTAGGGTCACTGTTTCAGAGATTTCACTGCTGATACTTGGCCCTGCTGATTTGGGGCCCATGATGAGGGGACTGCATGAACCCTGTGGGAGCATACAGAATACAGGATAGAATTGGGGTCAAGGCAGAGCTTTCCAAGCCATGACCCTTGTGACCCACTTCCTCCAAGTAGGCCATGCTTCCTAACAACTCCAGAACATTCTGAAATAGGACCACCAGCTGGTGACCACATATTCCACATATCGGCCTGGGAGGAATATTTCATCTCCACAGCACAACTGTGCAAGCCTTAACCTGTTGTCCTATCAGAAGGGAAAGCAAAGGTACATAGGGATGGTTTCAGGACTAGAGGGACAGAGATGTAGAAGCGAGGGACACCGCGTGCCTTCGGAGAAGGGAGAGGTCAAGAATCCCACGCTGTTTGTGTGCGGGGTTTGTGTGTGTGTGTGTGTGTGTGTGTGTGAGAGTGAGTGAGAGAGAGAGAGAGAGAGAGAGAGAGAGAGAGAGAGGGAGGAGGAGAGAGAGAGGGGGAGGGAGAGAGAGAGAGAGAGAGAGAGAGAGAGAGAGAGAGAGAGAGAGAGAGAGAGAGAGAGAGATACTCCTTGGTTTGTATGGGGCAGCAAGTGTGGGGCACTCAGGGCTATCCCCATCTTGCAGAGAAGGATCTGTGAAGACTGACTAGTCCAAGGTCGCTCAATGTCATTGGTGAGATCTGTGCAGTCACTCTGGCTGCCTCTGGCCTCCTTAAGGTGCTGCCCTTTCCTGACCTGAGCTGTCCCTTGAAGGACGGTCCCTTTGGAGAGTGAGGAATGTGCCATGAGGTCATACCTCCTGAGGGGAATGACTAATCGCCGACAGGATGCATCTCTCCTTAGCTCTTTGACCTTGGGTAAATTGCTGTTCCTCCCAAGCCTCCATTTAGTTTGAGTTTATCATCCATAAAGAAGAGATGGTAATGGACCTCCCAGGGTCTTCACGAGGATCAAATGAGACAATATATGCAGTAGTAACTGGTAGCATTTAGCTGGGGCTACAGTAATGGCCGCTGCTGATGCTTATGTAATGTGCTGGGAGCTCAGCCCTCCCCTGCCTCATTCACTCCTTGTGTCCCAGGACCTGCAAGAGTGGAGAGCACCATCATCTCCACCTCATGGGTGAGGAGTGTGAGAGGCAATGATGGTGTCCCTGGTCCAAATGCACAGCATGTAGGTCGTGGGGCTGAGGCTCAACTCCAACTCCTCTGTTCTGAGCAGGGGTGGGGACTCGACATCCTCCCAGTCTGGAACCAAGCAAAGGTCACATTCCACAGAGACTACAGTACCAGTGGCAAGTGGGAAGAATGATCTAGAGTGGAATGTCATAGGCTCCTCCTGTTCAGGACTATTCCGACTCTCGCTGTCCTATGCCTGAGACTGGAAGGGTATTTTGCAACCCTGTACTCATCCTTAGCATGACCCACACTGCACCTTGCTTCCATCCCTACCCAGGAGTTTGAGACTGGTCTTGTCACTCAACTAGAAGCACTGCAGCCACAACTGGCAGAGGCAAGTTCATCCCCTCGGGATTAGGTGACCCACTCCATACTCCCCGTAGGAGTGAGAAGACAACATCTGAGACTGTTCTGCATTTGGAGATGGAGTTTAAAAAAGAGGGAGCATTGAGTTAAAAAAAATCACAGGAAAAGTGGGCAAGCAAAGAGGGTTTTAGGCTCATGTAAAAGGCAATTGTGACCTTTGTAGGAACAGACAGGATGAAAACCTTTGGGAATCTTGAATCAAGTAGACATGAGAGCAAATGGTTAAAGTGTCGGCCACTACACTATTCAAGAATCTACTTCACGGAACCCTTTAAAGGGTGCGAACCTCCACATATGTTTTAATGGATTTTTTTTCTCATCTTTACACTCTCCCGGTGAGGTTGGTCATGTTATTCCCCCACCATATGCACACACGAGAACTCAGCCAAGAGCCCTAATTTGAAATTGACAGAAAAGAAGATGGAAATGCAGGCTCTTCTGTTCCAACACACATCTCTTGATGCTCTGTTTGCAGGAGGACTGCTCTGGGCAGGTGCTGCCATTTCCCGTGGGTCAAGAGACTTGCAGTATATGGATGGCTTAGAGCTGCATAGAAGTAACTGGGGGAAACTAGATGTACAAAGTGTGGCTTGAAGGAAGAATGGGCCAAAATGTGTATCTGGCTGATTCTGTTTTCTGCTCTGGAAGACCTAGATGAATGGGACTGGGTAGGACTGAAGTAGATAGGCAGGAAGTTAGGTAAGGCCTGTGCATATTGAACTAGAGGCTCTTGAGACGTCTTGATAGGCATTTCCAGGTGTTGGTGACTAGTGTGGGACAATTCAAGATGGCCGGACTTTTGCTTTAGAGTAGAAGTGAGGAGGCTCACATCTCTACACTTCTGCTTACTGATTGTTTGACTCTGGACAAGTGACTCACCGCTCTGAACCCTGACATCTTCATCAATGAAACAGGGATAGGAATAGAATCCATGCTCTGTGTCTTTCCACTGGGCAGAGCAGAGGACCTCAAGCAGTAGAGGGGTCCACAGGGTTTCTTCGGTGTCCTCAGAAGACATTGCCTCAGGCTGAATTTATTGACTGAGGCTGTAAGACTGAGTCAGAGAAAGTGGTTCAAAGAAGGCAGAGGGAAGGCATCTCGGGGTGTTAGGGATGACACCTAGTGAAACCCAAACTGGAGAGACCGTAGTTGCTAAGTTTATATTTCCATATTGAGTAGGATGTACATGAAATTGTCAAAGAGAAAATTTTAATCAATATTTAAAATATATAAAGATCTCTGTAGGACAAATGACAGTCCCAGTTCAGCTGTGAGGAATGTAGCTTAATGGGAAGCCTGTTTTCTCTCTCTACTCCATGCTGTATGACGTCATGTACAATGGAAACCCCTCCATCCTGGACTTTGGCGTGTTCGTGGCTTAATTATAAAGCAATCTCTGACTCTTCGGTGGGCTTCCCTCTAAAGCTAATACTCGGCTGTACTCTGTAAGATCGCCTTAGGTCTGAGTTGAGCAAGACAGTTTAAATCTCCAGTCTTTTGACTGGCTTTGAGTTATTGTTATGTGAGTGGAGAGGTTAGCCACCCATGCACAAACCAGTTCACTGACCTATAGAAGGTCTGAATCACCAAAGCGAGCCTGAACCAAACTGTATCTTCCTGTCACTAACCTGGCTATCTTGCACTGCCTGGTCAGGAGGCTCTGGAGAGGTACTGAGGGAGTGGGTGGGGCTGAGGGGGGGTGGGTCAATAAGCCACACCCACATTCATTAGTGTGTGAATGGGCACCTGGTCATTCATGCTTGCGTGTTCACCTGCGTGCAGAGCTTCTGAGAATTAGCTGGGAGAGAAATCTCTGTGCTGTACCCGTCATGGAGATTCATCCTTTTCCAGGCTGCCCATCAGCACCTGCGTTATTCGTTTTATTTTGTTATTTATTTATTTATTATTCACTTTACTTCTGCAGTCTTATGACTATGGAGGATAGAGAACCAGATGGGGTCTGATCAGAACTTAACACCACGGGACCCGCAGGGATTAATTTTGACTTAAGGTTGGAGAATTGAGCTGAGTATGCCTAGGTCATGCAGGAGCCTCGGTTCTGAGGAATATGAACGCCCTGGTCCAGTGGCTAGGTCCAGGAGCGGCCCTACTACCCATCCAACTCCTTCTCACCTCCAAGGGGCTTTGCCTGATGTCATCCCTCCCAGAGTCTCCCCGCGTCTGTTCTGAGGAAGGACTCCACACGCACACATCAACAGCCTCCCTCTTAACAACGCCTCTTCTCTCTGGCTCTCCTAGCTATTCCGGATGCTTTTCCTTGTTTCCAGGTTTAATGCCTTGCTCTGCTCTGCAGTTGTAAGCTTCATGGGGGACTGCAAGAACACAGCTTCTTTCTTCCTTTCACCCTCTGCCCCTCCCTCTCACTCTTCTCCTGTCTCCCTTACCCCCTCCCCCCCGATTTTCTTCCTACTGTACAGCATTGCCCTTCCCTTAGCACCTAGCAAGTGCAGGCCGCACAGTCAGGCCTTTATATTCGTGTTTTGAATAAATGAATAGAATGATACACCTCACTCCTATTATTCCTCCATTGAAACTTGCCACCCCTGATAGGAACCCACTGTGTCTGTAGGTGGACCACATCTCCCTACTCCTTCACAGTCCCCCCACATCTCTGTGTCTGTCTCTGTCTCTGTCTCTGTCTCTGTCTCTGTCTCTGTGTCTGTCTCTGTCTCTCTCTCTCTCTCTCTCTCTCTTTCTCTCTCTCTCTCTCTCTCTCTCTCTCTCTCTCTCTCTCTCTCTCTCTCTTTCTAACTCTGTCACTTCCAATGTCATCTCAGTGGCTCATTAGCCAGCACTGGCTAGTCTGGCTAACCCACGAATGCTTCAGGCCCTCCTTAGATGGTCCTGCTTTGGAAACGCCTCTCTATCATTCCCTCTACATGGTTGGATCTTTCCCTCCACACTTCTCTTTCAGGCTGCTCAGTTCTGAGCCTCTGAGCTCAAGGATTGGCACCCAGGTAGGGCACTAAAAAAACAAAACAAAACAAAACTGGCAGGAATCCCAGCACAGACCATGTCCCCTGCTCTGGTTTCTCCGGCTGTAAAATGGGTTCATCAGAGCACCACATGCTGCGGGTGTCATGGCAACAGAATGAATGAGCTATCTGCAAAACACTTAGAATGATGACTGAAATGTTTAAGTGGCATGGCAATGACAATTATTCCTCATGACTGGGCTGTCAAAGCCAGATCCATAATATATGCTTAGTGAATGAGGGAGGCAAGTTGGGAACACTAATCCTTGGGCTTGCCCAACATCACCAATTGCTCTCATTCCTAATGTCACAGGCAATCCGGTATTCCAGAAGGCTGTAAGCGGCAATCCCTACGGCGAGGTGCCTTGTTTATATAAGTCAACGGCCAGACTTCTGGAGAAAGGATGCTTTATATCTCTGGGTCTATTTAATAAACACCAAAGGCTTGGCAGTGTTTAGAAGTTAATTAGGGGTGATGTATACTTCTTTCCTGGAAGTCAATGCACATAAAACCTGGCCCCCACCAAAAGGGAACCTGAACTTTAAATCAAGTCCCTCAAATTAAATGTAAATACTATTCATAACTGTTGCCTCGTTTTTTGTCATCTTAAGACCCCCTTGACAATGAAATGTAAAAGGTGGTTGCACGAACCGCAGAGGTTGCGTTCAGGGCTTGTATATCTTTGTGTTCATCATCACAGCGAACGTGTAATTGATATGACATGGTTCTGGCTCCTGATCTGGCTCCAAGGATGGATGCAAACTGCTTCAAAGCAGCTAAAGGAAAACAAACAAGCAAACAAACAAACAAAAATCCAAGCAGTCATGGAAAGAGTCACTTGCGGAAAAAGTCATTTGCTTGTTTGTTTTTAAATAATAATATAACACGCACTGCCAACCTCCTGGAAGCCTGCGTTTCTATCTACGGCTTACCAGAGCCTTTGAGTTCCATTGCATAAGTAATTTGAGGGTATCCTGAGTAACAGACCCCAAAGCCTTGGCTCCAGGGCTTCTGTCACTGCTCATACACACTCTGGGGAAGGATAGCCAGGTCGCACACTATTTAGGAGACCCTAGACTTGCCTCAGGTGTGCCTCCAATCATATGGTAATGAGTCATCACCTAGATTTCTGGTGTCAGTTTTCCCATCTATACAATGGGGGCATTACCTGCAAG
The DNA here is from genome assembly GCF_011064425.1 of Rattus rattus. Classification (NCBI taxonomy): domain Eukaryota; kingdom Metazoa; phylum Chordata; class Mammalia; order Rodentia; family Muridae; genus Rattus; species Rattus rattus. Next base: position 38,337,099 of record NC_046170.1, read on the forward strand.
CATGGAAGCCATGATAAGATACATGACATTTAAGAAGGCTTCGTGTCAATGTAAGTACCTGATAGATGAGGGGTGATAGGAAAGACGGAAAAGAAGACTCAGAGCCAAAGGTTAGAAATTAGGAGGGTTGTCCAGTGAATACTGTGGCAGCTCTGAGTTTAATTCTCATAGGTCGTACATACTTCACAGTATCATGGGAAACAAAGTCACAAGCTAGCAGAGACAATGGCAGATGAACATTGGATATCTTTACCCATCTGGAGGGCCTCCCTGTTCCTTCCTCCAAGATTAACAAAACATTCAGCCCCTTGCCTTGAGCTTAAGCCATGAGCTTCAAGTGTACCCCTCTTATCCTTCCATGAGTCAGCAGGCCAGGAAGTCTGCCAGTAGACCCTGGCCTGACTTGATTCTGCCTGACAGGCAGGCTTTCACAGAAGCAGGCAAAATGGCTCCTACCATCTCTTGGTCTCCCAAGTACCCAGTCAATAGTCATTTATTTAACCTCTCCCTTGTAGGCTTATATTTTTCAAAACCTGCTTTAGTAAGTCTACTTAAAAGCCTTAACAGGTAGTGGGAAAGAAGGGTTAATAGGGCAACGGATGGAGGATGTGGACTTGTTTAGAAACGGTTCCTTGGGACAAATCAAATCTGCGTTGTCAGGGTATCGGCCGTTCAGTTCACACGCAGGAGCACCGGTAGCTCGATCCACTTTCGAACACCGTTTACGAATCAGCAACAGCAGCTCAATCCACAAGAAACCTCGAGAGGCTCTGCCGATTGGCCCGAGTCTGCGGAGGTGGCAAGAAGCCACCTGAACACCACCAGAAGTTCTTCGCTACGTTTTTCTCTACGAAGTCAGGACAAACGATGATCAGAAATAGTGGCAAGGCAAACCAACACCACTGGGCTTCATCCGTTGTCCGTTGGGTTCTATTCATACCCTTTCCAGACATCACGTGTTCTCTCAAGCGTCCACTCTACCAAAGCATCACATGTTGTTTTTCCAGGAAGCTTCCGGAAAACCACCACGTGTCTGTTCTCAGCCAAACAGCCTCCGTGTGTCTGCTTCAGCAAAAACATCCTCTCATAAGACAGTTTCCAGAAAAACATCACATGATACAACTGAGTCTCCAAAGAAACCAAAAATTTCTACTTAACCCGGCTCCCTAGGTTTCCTAGTCACGTATTCTAGGCAAAAAAAAAAAAAAAAAAAAAAAAAAATACTCTGTACAGTTGTTTCTTGGGTAAACTTTAACCTGCTTCAACCCTGAGCTACCTGAATGCATCCTGTCTCTTTGGGACACTTCAACCAGCTCATAACTAAGGCACCTGTATGCAGGTGATTTGATTTGATTTCTGCAAAGCATTCAGTCTATGTCTGCTGCTCTCCTGTTTTCTGGATAAAGCACCAAGACCAAGGCAACTTAGGGAAGAGAGAATTTATTTTGGCTTACAATTACGGGGGCAGGGCGGGGGCGGGGGTAGGGGGTGGCGGTGGGAGTGAGGGATGCAAGACAGTGGGGAGCAGGAAGCCAAGAGTCCACATGCAAAGGCAGGCCGGAAGCAAGATTTTAGTTTCAAGGTTCGCTCCCAGTTCATACTTCCGCCAGCCAGGCTGCACCACCTAAACCTCCCAGAACAGCGCCACCTACTGGGAATCAGGTGATCAGGCGTTCAAATGCCCCAGACTGTAGGAGAGACCTCACGCAAACCACCACAGAGATGCTCTCACAAGGAAAGTAGTTGGTTACGTGAAATGATTAGCTTAGCCCAAGACCTCTTCACACTGGTCGGGGACGACGCAGATTCTGTAGAGATAGTCAATTAGGTCACGTTCTCTTGCATAAAATATGTTTATAAATATCCCCATGGAGGACCAGGGTATGCATTTACTGTGACCGGAAAGAAAGGATGAGTTAAAGATGTAGAAGCTTAATGGGTACCGATTTAACAAGCTGTAATTCAAACACCTGCGAATTACCACCCTCCATGGCAAGAGCCTCGGAAGTCACTATTAAGGAAAATTAGTATCCATTTAACTGTCACCCAAATTGGGGGAAATATACAGCTCAAAAATGGTCACACGGAGCCAGGAATTGGGCCTTGAACGGTGTATTGGGCTGTTCTGTTTTGACACATGCCTAAATTGTTGTGTTTATAGCTCTTAGCTGCAGGATAGCATTCAAATACAGATAAAAAGGCATCCTTCGATTCATTAATTTAAGTAGATAACAGATTGCTTTGTGGATCATAATCTACAAAAACTATATTCTGAAGATTAATTTTAATTGGAATGCTTGGGGAAAAATAATGGAATGTGGAGATAACCACATCCAGCCTCTTTTCAGCCTGGGAAAACCGTACACGGTTCAGCCCGGAACCCCAAAGTCACACGTGTCCTTTCAAGTTCTCGTAGCATCCCGCCGAACAGAACCAGGCGAAGTCAATTCCAATACGATATTTTTATTGAATTCTCTCGTGTGTTCCACATCGCACCTCTAATATGTTGTCGTTTCCATAGTCGATCAACGCTAAGAGCGTCAACGATGCTTTTTAAAAAAATGTTCTTCTTTTCGTGCCAAGTCTTCAAATGTTTAAAGTCCCAGTTAGCCTTCTGCTGATGGGAAAAACCATGACCAGAAGCAGCATAGAGGAGACAGGGGCCTATTTGGCTTTTACTTCCAGAGAGGATGGAGCCTATCATGGTTGGGAAGGCACGGCAGCTGGGGCTGAGGCCAGTCGAGCAGTCAGGATCAGGATATTCACACCAGAGAAAGCAGGTGAACAGAGAACAGGAAGTAGAGCCCAGTGTAAAGCCACCCCCTCGTGACATACTTCCTCCAGTGAGGCTCCACTTCCTACAGGTTCCAACACCTCCCCCACACAGCACCACCAACTGGAGAGACCAAGTGTCCAAACACATGAGCCTCATGGGAATAATCTCATTCGAACCCACAAGGACACAACGTCACTGTGAGCGTACAGTTTTAAAGTGCTCCCTAGTCATTGGTGGCAAGATGGCACACATGAGACATAGTTGTCCTTAAGAGCTACTGTGTATTTTGACAGAAGGATGAAAAGGCCAGTCACTGAGTGTTCATCCCCACAGGGTGTGTACTCATGGGTCATTTCTCCAGTCTCCCCAGATGCACTGTGCCTAGAGGGTCTCAAGTGTCTGCCTCTGGTGATGAGGGGCGGAGCCAGGGCGTGAGCTGAGCCTTCTGCTTTGAGCATAGTCTCGGCTGTTCCTCTAGTGATGTCACCAGCAGTGTCTCCACGGCTCTCGGCTAGCCAGTGAACACAAGAGGAGGTGGCAGGAAAACGAGAACTTGTTGATGAATGAATACGGATCCAGAATTGTTCAGAGCCCCTAACAAACATTTTAGGTCAGTAGACAAGTCTTGTGCTGTCAGGACACTTTTGAAAATTCTTTCCCCATGAACAGAATCTCAGGGAGAAAGAACATCATTGGAACAGCCTAAGGCTTCTTCTGTAAATGCTTGTGAGCCAGAAGCCATATTCATCTTCAAAGTTAAGTCTGGGCAAAATGACTCATGTTTATCAATTGCGTCTAATGTTATAAATTATAATTTTCCACTTTGTCTTCATGTGCAATTGTCTGATTCAGTCCTCACAAGAATGTCCTGGGGCAGCAAGGGCTTCCCCCCACCCTCGTTGACATCAGGGATCCGAGACCCATAAGCCTAAAGTCTTGAGTCATGGAGCGGGTTCAATGCCACATTGTTCTGACCATTGTTAGATTTCACAACAGCCACATAGGGCTTTGAAGTGAGCAGAATATGAGATTTCGAGAGGTGAGGCTTCCCTCGCCGTCTGATAGAATAGGATAAACAGATAAAAGGCCTGTTTCCTAGGCTCTCCCGAGCAGTTCCACTCCGCCACCTTTTACAGTTACCATAAATCAATCACTGGAGTCATCTGAACTGAAGCCACCGGAAACAATGACCTCCCTTTCAGATCAAGTCTTCCCTCCAACTCCTCGGGAAGTTCTGTGGAGGGGCCTGCCCACTGTGGGCTGGGTCTGCAGTCAGCTCCCAGCTGCTCGCTCCTCTCAGAAAGTTCAAAGTGGAGAGAGTAAAACCACTCCAAAAGAAGGATGCTCTTGAGATGTCCTCAGACAGGGGCCTGAGCCCTGAGCCACTGTGGCGGTATGCTGCTTTCTCACTTGTTTCCAAAGGTTCTACTCATAAGGGAGGTTTTCTTCATGTATAATGGCAGCTTGGGGATAAACACCTTGAAGCTGAGGGGCAGGACACAAAGGCTCCGATGTGAGGTCCCAGTCTCTGAACAGACCACGGACTGTCACCATTTGACTAAAGACCCTAAAATTAGGGGAAAGGGATCGATTGCACATCACTTGTATCTTTCTCAAGGCAGCATATGTAACAATCAAATCTCGTGGTCTAGCTCACCAGATCTCCAGCCTAGCTGGAGGTCTTTATATCCTAGCATGGGTTTCATCCTATTAAAGCTGACATCTTTCGGGTTCCTCTTGTGAAGTTGTACCTCTTTCCCCCTTGCCTGGAATCTTCAGGGTGCTACACTAAAAACAATGGTAAGAATCTGGGGAGATAGCTCAGTTGATAAAGTGTAAGCCATGAATGCATCAGGACCTGGGTTCAATCCCCCATGTAGAAAGCTGTTAGGTGTAGCATGCGACTGTAACATCAGCCCTCGGGAGGCAGAGACAGATCTCTGGACCTCACTGGCAGATGGTCCAGCTGAACTGTGAGCTGTAGGCTCAGTGCCTGGTCCTACCTCAACCTTCTGAGGAATGATAGAGAAAGGCACCTAACTGTGCCCTCTGTTCTCCAGCAAGCATGGTACGCACAGAGCGGGAATTCCCATGCCCCCCCTACAGGATCCTTAACAGGGACGGACACTATTACGTGTGGAATTATGTTTTCAAAACAAGACCAGAAGCAGCAAACGGAATGGCAAATTTTGTGTGCATGATCATTGAAGGGTACAACAGCTGCTGCTTTTTAAAGAAGAAAACAAATTTTGCAAACTGTCCCTCCCCGCCACCCTCTGCCAGGCAGAGAAATATCAATTCTCAAAAAAAAAAAAATCACTTTCAAAATTTTATTCAGTAGCAGAACTGAACCTACTTGCGTAGGCAGAAAAAAAAATCACAGAAACAGAGATGTGACCCTTAAAGCCCTTGGCAGTTTCTGGTCCCTTAAGACCAGAAGGCACAGCCAGTGGCAGGAACAGGGGCTTCATGGGGGAGGTTACAGGGCTTCCAAGGCTGCTCACTGCCATGGAGACTCACAAGGCTTGACACTGCTTTGGGAAAGCACCCTCTTTGATCACTGGCTGCTCTGACCACCTCCCACTCCCTCAAGTGGCCCCAGCCATTGCCCCAGCCATTGCCCCAGCCTCTTACAGTTCAGAGGGAAGGGGCAGTACCTCCCCCCCCCCAGCTCTTATTCTCCTTGTCAATCACAAAAGCCATGGCCTGTGATCTAAGGATGGGGCGCTGTGCTATGCCCAGGAATGCAGTTCCTCTTGGCTCCCAGCTTTTCATGGAAATCAGCTACCACCTTCACCTCTCTCTCTCTCTCTCTCTCTCTCTCTCTCTCTCTCTCTCTCTCTCTCTCTCTCTCTCTCTCTCTCTTGGCAACAAATCCTTTGACAAAAAAAGTGTTCACTGCCAACCAAACCCTTCATCATGTCAGGCAAATTGGGTTCTGCTGACAACCTTTTTATGGCTTCTTTCCTTTGAAGATAGAAAGCTATAAACAAAGGCAGTTCTCTGAGAGACCCTGGCTGTGACTGAAAACCTAAACAAGCTTTCTTTGGAGGGTCACCCTCTGTTCCCTGGCCATTGCCTTCATTCTGAATGACTGTGTAGACTAGCTTTAGTTGTTGTTCCTCCTCCTCCTCCTCTCCCTCCCCCTCTTCCTCTTCCTCTTGCTCCTCCTCCTCCTTTTCCTCTTCTCCCTCCTCTTCTTCCTTTCCCCCTTCCCCCTCTTCCCCCTCTTCCTCCTCTTCCCTTTCTTCCTCCTCTTTCCCCCTTCCCCTCTCCCTCTCCCCCCTCCTTCTGCTTCCCCTTCTCCTTCTTCAAAGCCTTAAGAGACAAAGCCAGGGAACCATACTTTTTGTCTCCCTGTACTGTCCATTCTTCTAACCCTGGTAAACGAGAGCTGACAACCTTTTCACCCCACATCCCTTATTCAATTTGGCCCTTGTTGGCAAAGCCGAGCCCCCAAAGAGCATGGCCTCCTCACCTGTGATTTCCTGTATCTCTCTAGAGGCGGGGGAAACAAACAAAAGACGGTCCAGAAACTAAGTTTTAAAAGAAGAAACTTGGGCTGGAGAAATGGCTCCGTGGTTAAGAGCACTGACTGCTCTTCCAGAGGACCTGAGTTCAAATCCCAACAACCGCATAGTGGCTCACAACCATCTGTAATGGGATCTGATGCCCTCTTCTGGTGTGTCTGAAGAGAGCAACAGTGTATCCATATATACATAAAATAAATAAATCTTTTAAAGGAGTAGGAGGAAGAGGACAAGGAGGAGAAACAACTCAAGGCAGACATAGCTTGCATGCTGTGGATTACTTGCCTGTTGTGAATAAAATCCTGGGTTCAAGCTGCAGCACAGCTTAACTGGGAGTGACACAGGCCTGTAGTCCCAGAGCTTGGCAAGTACAGGCTGGACAATCAAAAGTTCCAGGTCATATAGCATTCAATCTAGGCCACATGAAACCCTTGTAAAAGAAAGGGAAGGGAAAGAAAGAGAAAAGAAGGGAAGGAAAAGAAAGAAAGGAAGGGAAGGAAAAGAAAGAGAAAAGAAGGGAAGGAAAAGAAAGAGAAAAGAAGGGAAGGAAAGAGAAGGAGGGAGGGAGGGAGGAAGGTAAAGATGGGAATAAAGGGAGGAAGAGAAAGAAAGGCAAAAAAGAACTTTTATATTTTCCTAAATTCTATGTGTCACAGTTTTGGTATGGGCTTTTTCAGACGGTACAACAGATAATGAAACTATGTGTTTTGGAGGGTGGGGACGCAAGTGACTCATTCACGGACAGAAATATAGCACTTGACACCATGCGCCAAGTTATTTATTCAGGGCAATGAATAAACTGTCAGTGGAACGAATGTCGATGGTAATCGCGAGGACCCTAGTCAAGCCTCTTGAGCACACTCTGCGCTCTGTGGTCTTGGACAAAGCCAGCTGGCCTTCACCGTGGCTCTGCAAAACAGATGCTGCTGTCTTTACTGTATAGATAGATGCAACAAAGGCCAAGGTCACAGGGCTAGAGTCCTCTGGAGCCTAGCTTTCTACTCACAAGCTTTTGTGAAAGCACTCACAGGCAGTTTATCCTTTCCACCCAAAGGGATGGATAGGAACTGAATGTTACTCTGGTAAAGAAGACACAAGTTAGGTGAATGGCTGCACCCAGAAGTTTCCCACAGCAAGCTTATCAATCTTGACCATGGATTCTACATACAGTCCATGGGCCTCACTGACAGAGGTGGGGATCTGAGGACATGTGTCTTTGGATTTCACAGCTCTGTGCTTCATGTATGACGGGCTTGGGATTCAAAAATGAACCTCGGACATTTCCATGGATAGGCTGGAGTTGATAAGGAATCAATAAACACAAATACAAACTCTCCCTCAGGGCAGAACCTCTGACAAGCAGGATGCATGCTGTGATTAGGGCCCCATACCAACTTCCCCTCTGTGGGTGGTGTCCATACTTACTGCTTCTCCTAATATTCATCCTGAATTTGTGGCTGATCTCCTGAAGCACCACCTTAAGACTCTTCCTTTTGACCTAAGCAGTCAGTCCAGATCAGCCTCCCAGAGTTTTCTATGACTAACTTTAGCCAAGTTCAGAGCTGTTAGTTCTTGAGCTCACACAAACCCCTCTCCTGTCCCTAAACACCTCTCCCATTCTGCCCCCCTGAGGAAGCCTAACTCCTCCTCTTCCTCCTCCTCCTCCCCCCCCCTCCTCTATCATTACACTTGACTTGTTCCTCAGAACCTTGGCCACCTCTGTCTTCCATTTGCTATGATTTAGTTGTTCCCTCCTGGGCTCCCCACCCCTGCCTTCATGCTCAGACTACCCCACGCTAAAATAAATCCTCACAGGGACATTTCTCGTTGCTGTTGCCCTTCCCTTCACCAGTCAGGGGACACTCTTCCTCCATACCCACTTCACTGTCCATTCTTACCTTAGAAATACAACGAGAGTCCCCACCCTCACCATTTCCCTAAAACTGTTCTCTTAGGAAAGTTATAAGCACCAAAACAGCTGAATTCCTTAGCTTTTTTTTTTTTTCTTTTCTTTTCTGGGTTCCAACCTGCTTGGATTCCTGGAAGAATTTGGCAAGTTATTTTTAATGTTTATTTTATTGACATTCATAGAACATAAAGTTTGCCATTTTGACTGTCTCAGTGGCACAGTGCAGATACAAATGCTATGCAACCAACAACTCTATCTAGTTTTAATGTATATATATGTATGTGTGTGTGCATATATGTACACACACACACACACACACACACACACACACACACACACACATATATCACCTCCAAAAGGAAAACTTGGATTCATTCCCCAGTTTCCCTTCTCCAAGTAACTAGCAAACACCAGTCTATATTTTACCTTTAGAAATCCAAGCTTTGTGTATTTGGGGTACATAGGGTCACACAACTCATGGTCTTTTTATGTCTAACATGTTTTGAGGTCATTAACACTGTATCATGGAGCAGTATTTTACCCTATTTTAGGACTGAATAAAATTACATTGAATGTATAGTCCACTATTTGATGACATATTCATGTATCAGTTGCTATTTCTACTGTTTGGTCCTATGAACAAAGCGTTTCTCTCTCTCTCTCTCTCTCTCTCTCTCTCTCTCTCTCTCTCTCTGTGTGTGTGTGTGTGTGTGTCTGTGTGTGTGTGTCTGTGTGTGTTCACTCATTTACCCCCATGATCCCCTAAGCTTCATTTTCTCCGACACTTTCTCAATATTGGATCAGCACATAGTCTTGGATTGGTCTTTGGTTCACCATCACTTGAGAGGTGATTCTGGGCTTCCCTCTTTCTTCTATGTTTTTTTTTCTTTTTTCTTTTTTTCAGAGCTGGGGACCGAACCCAGGGCCTTGCGCTTGCTAGGCAAGCTCTTTACCACTGAGCTAAATCCCCAACCCCTTTCTTCTATGTTTTATCTTTCCTGTAGATTTTCTCTGTTTCACCACTTAGATTGTTTTAGACATCATCTCCTCCTTTCTGGCAATGACGGGGAGTCTTGAGTCTGGCCTTGATCCTTCCTTCCTCTGTGGTGCATCCACACGGCCATTAGTGCTAACTGACTCTTTGCTGTCTATCTGCGATCATGTCACATAAGCTATCCATTTGCAGGGCCCACTGGGAAGCATTCAGATGAACTCTACATGTCTCTGTCACTGCAACCATAAGTCAGGCCATTCTCCCATCAGAAAATGCTGATTGTCTTACATGTTCACTTGAAATGACATAGGCCCATCCCAGGGATAGAACATGTGAGCTGTATGGAATTATAGAAGTGAGGATGTGTGAATACAGTTTGGTGGTTTTTAAGGGTTTAGAGGAGAGTGATTGTGGGTGGAAAGCTTAGTAGGTTAAGGGATTCCTTTTGGAGTGATAACAAATGTTAGGAGGTATGACGTGGGTAGAACCATTAACTCCTGCCTGTTTGCATTTGTGTGTGTGTGGGTGTGCATGTGTGTACATGTGTGTGCATATGTGTATATATGTGTGTACATGTGTGTGAGTATATAAGTGTGCACATGTGTACATTTGTGTGCGCATATGTGTATATACATGTGCATGTGTGTGTGTGCATGTGCATGTGCATGTGTGTGAGTGTGCATGTGTGTACATGTGTGTGCATAAGTGTATATGTATGTGTACATGTGTGAGTATGTAAGTGTGCACATATGTACATTTGTGTGCGCATGTATATATATATATGTGTGCATGTGTGTACATTTGTGTGCACATATGTGTGTATACATGTATGTGGGTGGGTATGTGGATTGTGAGAATGACTTGAAAGAGTCAGTTCTTTCCTATTATTTGTGTCCTAAAGATCAAACTCAGGCCTGGCACCAAGCTGCTTTACCTACTGAGATTCTTTCCAGCCTTAACTTAGCATTTGATACCATATAATTTTTTAAAAATCAAATGCCCTATACCAAGAGGAAAATCAACTTTTATGGAGTTTCTTTTTGCTTATTTTGTAAAAAATAATATTTTTAGTTATCTTTGAAATAGTCAAACATTAATAGCCATATATTTTGACCATATGTACCCCTAATTTCCTCCCCTGGTGACCCTACCCCGCTGTCTTCCCAGTTACCTCTCCTATTCTTGTAATTAGCAATCACCTGAGTCCGTTCAGCACTGCATATGTTCATGAGTGTGAGGCCATTCACACGGGCATGGATGACCTACCAGAGTCCATGTCCCCCAAAGGAGAGCGACTCTCCCTCCATCAGCAGTCACCAACTGCTATCTTTTTTTTTTAATTCATAATTAATCATGGTAGAAATAAGTCATAAGAAGCACGATATACTTGGAGAGATTGTAAGTGGCATAGTTGACCCTCCTTGGACCTAAGAGCTATACAGTCTGCAGTTTACCTAGATGTTCTGGCTTTCACCTAGTAACATCATTGTGGAAATCTGGGCTCCTTGGCCACCTATGTTGAATAGTGTTCTGTCAACTTGGCACATAGACTAGAGTTATCTGAAAGGGTAGAAACACAACTGAAAAAATGCCTCCATGATATCCAGCTGTAGGACATTTTATTAAATAGTGGTTGGTGGCGTGGCAGAGGGCCCAGCCCATTGTGGGCAGTCCCATCCTTCAGATGATGGTCCTGGGTTCTATAAGAAAGCAGGCTGACCAAGCCATGCAGAGCAAGCCAGTAAGCAGCACCTCTCCATGGCCTCTGCATCAGCTCCTGCCTCCAGGTTCCTGCCCTGTGTGAGTTCCTGTCCTGACTTCCTTTGATGTAGAAGGATATGCCAGATAAACCCTTCCCTCCCTAACTTGCTTTGGTCATGGTGTTTCATCCTAGCAATGGTAACCTAACTAAAAACACCAGCTCAGCCAAATCTAAGCCTGCATCTTCCCACTGTCAGATATTGCTGTCGTTATAGCTTGCAGTGACTGTATTATTGTTTATTGAATTAGTGTGGATAAACTATTCAAATCACTGGGAAATTGAAAATAGAAAGAAAATTGGTTGTTGCTGAGAAATGTAGCTCTTTCACCTGCAACTTCCTTCCTGGCTTGATTGATTTGACTTTGGCTTCTTGGTCAAGCATTTATTCCCCTTGGAAGGGGGTTAACTTGGTCTTTGTTGACAATCATGTGCTCCTGCAGTGTAGAAATGAGGGTAAGGAAAGGAAAGCGGTTAGATAAGCGAGAAGCATGAATAATTTACACAGAAATAATTCACGCAGCTAACTATGTCACACATTCTCTGCTTCTTTTCATGAATGATCCATATGCGATGTCCACGCAAGCTAGTGTGTATTTCTAGAAACCTTTTCCAAAAATGAGCAAGAAATACTAAATGCCTCATTATCCCCCTCAGAGTGCCTAATGATACATTATTTTCTGGTATAAAGCTTCAAGGTTTCCAAATACATTGTTGTAAATCTAAACTGTCAACATTTCCCCCGGTAAGAAAAAGCATCGTGTCCTATAGAAATAAGATGTGAGATTTACAATTCGGGGTCGTGTATTTTCATCTCTCCCCGAATTTCTACGGCACAATCCATATTTTCTTGGATAGAAAATATGCTACGAGGACCCATAAAACATTTACGGACATTTAGAAAAACCAGAATGGGACTTTCAGAACCGCAGCCCGAGATAGGAAAGCTGAGAGGACAGCGCGACAGCCATGATTAATAAGACAGACATCTTCAAAACATCTTTGGAGAGGCAATGAGGTTGTATAGATTAGTCCAAAGTCCCAATACCAATGTCTCAATATATCTGATCATTCTTTCCACAGCAGAGGACACAATCAAAGACATTTCATAGCTCACCACTGGACTCAAATTCTCACTTTCCCATCCTAGCTCCAGAATTCATCAGCCCCACAACTCCGTAAAATCTCTTTAGCTTATGAAGACTTAAGTTATTCTGTTGGCGAAATGGAAACTGAAAGTGTGTGTGTGTGTGTGTGTGTGTGTGTGTGTGTGTGTGTGCGTGTGCGCGTGTATGTGCATGTGTTTTAACAATTATAGCCAAAGAAAAAGAGGTCAAAAAGGAAGTGATTCAATTAGACTTTAATCTAAAACAAGTTAAGGTTAATCTAAAAAGTTTTTAAATGTTACTTCCCTCCTAGAGAAGCTGTGAAGGTTGAATGAGGGAGTTTATGAGATTCACTACCGTGCGAGACATGTGGGCGTGGGTGGCGTCTGGGCGTGGATGGCGCATGGGCGTGGGCGCCATGTGGGCCTGAGCGGAGTGTGGGTGTAGGTGGCGCATGGGCGTGGGCGGGTGTGGATGGCGCGTGGGCGTGGGTGGCACACAGGGGGTAGATGGCATAACCTTGTGAAAAGAAAATGACTTAAAATAGTTCATAGTTAACATCGCCCAAGGTGATGAGAGCTATGGGCTTGGACTCTACCCAGGCTCAGGTCTCAGTATGCCTTACAAGGATACAATGTCCCTCTACAGATTCTTAGTTTATCCGCACTGTTTTAAACAGTATGATCTCCTACTGTCCAGAAGAGACACTCGCGTTCAAACAGGATACACTTACAAGATAATTTGCTAAATAGGAGGAGGTAGAAAAGGAGTGAGTACACCGGGGATATAAATTGAAAAATACTCCTGTCTGAGAGCTAGTGAGATGGCTCAATGGGTAAAGCACTTGACACACAAACATGAACACCGGAGTTTGATCCCTGGAATCCATGTGAAGGCAGAGGAAAGGACCAACTCCACTCGCTGTCCTCTGACCTCCACACAATATGCTGTGGTGTGGACTCTCACAGGTCACACAGCTCCAGTAGTGACAGAACAATCTCTAAATGCTCTTACTTGAAAGAAGAGGTTCTCAGGTTAAATTTTAAAATAAACCGTGCACTGCTCAGTGTGAATAGACTTTCGATGTAAACTAAAGGAAGGTTAAAGGGTGACAATTTAAAGAAATTCGCTCGTGAAATATTAATCAAAGGTAAGTTGGGGTCCATGCTATTCTGAGAGGAAATGGGCTTTCAGGGAGAAATGTGGGAGAGAGTCTACTGTAACAGAACCAGGCAAAAGGCACATAGAATGATCCCGAGCCGAGTTCCATCTAACAATGCATATAAAAAAAACAACATAAAATGGAGAACTAACAACAGAAATGGTCCCATCTCAGAAATGGTCCCATCTGGAAATTCTGTTCTTTTGTTTGTTGCTTTTTTTTTTTCCTTTGAGGTGTAGGGTATTGTATCCCAGACTGCAAACAGAACCTACTGTGTCTCTTTGGGTAGCCTCAGACTCATGGATAATTCTCCTGCCTCAGTCTCCCTCATGCCCTCCCCACTTACAGCTGCCATTTTAGCATCTTTCTGTGGCTGACACAGAAAGCCACGCAAATATGAGCAGAGGTCATGAAGAGGTCAGCGGCTCACCCCAGTGCTCGGTACACTGGGATGCCGCAGGATATACGTCTTCTTTAGGTAATCCTGGGATAGTTGCAAAATATGATGTCCTGATCTTAAAATCTGTCTAAACCATTGAAAAGGAGGGAAAAAAAACAAAAAACAAAAAACACTGTGCAGAATACATTTTCTAAGCGCTGCACCCATAGGCGCATAATCCAGGAGCTAGCAACAATGGGACCCAGAGGTGCCTACGTGTGCAGAATGTAAGCGGCGCGCTCTGAAACATGCCACGGGTGGAAATAAAAATAAGAAATAATGGCAGAAACATTTTGAGCAGAACGCAGTGAAAACGTGGAGCCACACGCGAAGCTTGCCAGGTGAGGCTGAAGCAGGGAGAAGTCAGAAAGTAGCGGTCTTAGCTCCAAAAGCAGATGGAAAGAGGGAGTTGAGAAGAAAGCCAATCAGGAGAAAGGAAAACCCAGCCAAACTACAGCTCGGCTGCCTGAGAGATGTCTAACTTGCAAAGCCCCATGGGAAGGGGGAAGGAGAGCAGGCAGTCGGAAATGAACGGGGTGGAAAAGGAAACCTGACTAGTTAGAAAAAGTACAAGGGGCCCCTGTGAGGATCGTCCTGAAAATCAATTTGAAAGTTGAAACTGACGAGTCCTCTGAACGGCATAGAAACTCAGCACACTGGAGAACAAAGAGAGGGGTCTGTGTCTCCTGACCTCAAGCGCTGTGAGCCAAGACCAAGCCAAAGCCAGGTGACTGCATGGAGGATTCTCCCGAACTTTCAAAGACGTAAGACCAGCTCTCATGCTTTCAGAAAGGAGTCTTTCAGCTCCCTTCCCCAAGCCAGTGTCACCTTGCCACAGTGGGGCTGACCTGAGCACTGACAGACTTGTGGAAAAGCAATACCGTGTACAAGGACCTTCAGAAGGATGAGCGAGGGATGCCAGCGAACACAGAAGCCTGCGTTCATCAAACCACAGCAGCCGCCGAAGAAGAGGAAATGGCAGGTTGCAGAGTGGGAAAACCTAGGCCATGCATGTACCTGCCTGGGACCTCTGCCCACAGCCACAAACGATGCCTGTGAAATTGAGGGAAGGGCACTCAACCAGTTTAACAGTGGGGAAGGGATTTTAACAGCCCCTGTACAAAAGAGCACCTTGAAATGACCTCTGACTGTTAAGATATCCAGCATCATTAACCCACAAGGATATTAGTGGGGAGACATTAAGATAATTTTGAGACATTAACACACAGACACACACACACACACACACACACACACACACACACACACACACACCCCCAAAAGGACATCTGAAAACAGCGATACCATGTATTAGCTACCACACGCGTCATCCAGAAACCCTGCACACTGCAAGCTGAGCTTCTTCCCCACTGGATGCTAGAGCGCTCATGACAACACTACTCATAGCAGCTTGAAGCAGCATCAAGAGATGACTGATGCAGTCTTGGTGATGGGACAAGACTTGTTACCATGCTCAAGAGCAATGCTGTCCTGCACAGACCAGACAGAGGGCGAAAGAAGCCAGTGGGAAAGCAGGAAGCTCGCCCGTGCCCAGTAGCAGGTCTTTGGAAATCCCTGGAAGCCAACATGGTGGAACCTTAGGAAGGATGAAAACTGAGGAGGACTGAGGGATGTCTCTGGGATAATGAGGATACCATGTATCTGCGTTGCCATGGTGATGACACAGATTAGATTTGCAAAACAAGTAAAACGATGCTTTGAGTTTTCAACTTAATATAAGGGTGACGGGAGCAAGCCTTCGTTAAAAAGCTTGAGGCACGCTCCACTATGTCCATAGCAGCCTTGTTTCTAACAGCCAGAGGCTGGAAACAGCCCAGATGTCTGCCAACAGAGGAATGGATACAGAAAATGTGGTACATCTACACAATGGAGTACTACTCAGCTATTAAAAACAACGACTTCGTGAAATTCACAGGCAGATGGATGGAACTTGATAAACATTATCCTGATTGAGGTAACCCAGTCACAAAAAAACTCAGAGGGGAATACAGGAACAAAGAGTGGAGCAGAGACTGAAGGAAAGGCCATGCAGAGACTGCCCCACCTAGGGAGCCATCCCATCTGCAGACACCAAACACTATTGCAGATGCCAAGAAGCATGTGCTAACAGGAGCCTGTTATAGCTGTCTCCTGAGAGGCTATGCCAGAGCCCGACCAATGCAGATATGGATACAGGCAGCCAAACATCGAACTGAGCACTGGCACCCCAATGGAGGAGTTAGGGCAAAAACTTAAGGAGCTGAATGGGTTTGCAACCCCAAGGGAAGAACAATATCAACCAACCAGACCCTCCAGAGCTCACAGGGACAAAACACCAATTAAAGAGTACACTGGGGGACCCCATGGCTCCAGCTGGATATGTAGCTGGGGATTGCCTTATCTAGCATCATGGGAGGGGAGTCCCTCGGTCTGGTGGAGGCTCCATGATCCAGGGTAGGGGAATGCTAGGGCGCTGAGGCAGGAGTGGGTGGTTGGGGGAGCACCTCATAGAGGCAGGGGGAAGAGGAAGGGATAGGAGGTTTGTGGAGGGCGAGCTGGGAAGGGGGATTAACATTTGAAATGTAAATAAAAAAAATAACCAACGAAAAAAGTTTGAAGTGATGTCTTAGTCAGGGTTTCTATTCCTGCACAAAACATCATGAACAAGAAGCAGGTTGGGGAGGAAAGGGTTTATTCAGCTAACACTTCCACATTGCTGTTCATCACCAAAGGAAGGCAGGACTGGAACTCAAGCAGGTCAGGAAGCAGGAGCTGATGCAGAGGCCATGGAGGGATGTTACTTACTGGCTTGCTCCCCCTGGCTTGCTCAGCCTGCTTTCCTATAGAAACCAGGACCACCAGCCCAGGGATGGCACCACTCACAATGGGCTGAGTCCTCCCCACTTGATCACTAATTGAGAAAATGTCTTATAGCTGGGTCTCATGGAGGCATTTCCTCAACAGAGGCTCCTTCCTCTGTGATAACGTCAGCTTGTGTCAAGTTGACACACAAAACCAGCCAGTACAAGTGAGAAACAGAAAACAACAGGGGCCACCTTCTTTCCATGAATTAGCAAACCCAGGGAAAGGTTGAGACTGCAGTCTTCCATGCTTAGCCTGGCCCACCAGGAAGCCTTCAGAACCAGTCTTACTAGCCTTCCAGCCTGCTCTGTTTAAACCATCGTCAGACTTGCTTGAGATAACTAGAGACATCCTGAGCACAGGTTACCTTTTGCTCTAGAATGGACCAGTTGGGGCAGATCCGAGGTTTGGTCACAGACACATGTATCTTACGGGATACTGAGAAAGAAGAGCTTTTCCGAGACATTGCAAATGCTGTCTGGACATGTCCTTTTGTAGTATGGGTGTGAAGTGTCCCCTACAGGCTCATGTGTTAGAGCGCTTTGTCCCCAGATGGTGGCGCTGTTTAAGTTAGATGTAAAACCTTTAGAAGGCAGAGCCTGGCTGGAGGAAGGGGCTCGCTAAGGATTAGAGCTTAAGCCTTGGTCTCACCCAAGTCTTTCTGTTTCCCACTGGCCACAATGTGAGCAAGTCACTCAATTTCCTACTGCCACAGGGCCGTCCTCCACCATCCTGACCTGGCCAAGGTGGACTGTATCCCCTTAGACCAAGAACCACAATAAACCCTTCTTTCTCCGAGTTGCTTCTTGTCAAGTACTTGGTCACAGTGATGAGAAATGTAACTGATAAAACACCCCTAGGGTTGAAGACATTAAAACGGGTAGGAGACATGTCTTACAAAGACTTTTTTCTTTCTTTTTTTTCCTTTTTAACAAAGTGCGTCTTAAATTGTCATGGGTCACAGGCAGTTTTATTTTTATAAACAAAACTTTTAGATCCATGAATTTTTTTTTATCTAGAAATTAAAGTTCAGCTTGATAATTTTGTCAGCTTATTGCTGTCTGGGTTTTGAGGTAATGGCCATTTATAAAAGGAAATACCAGAACTTTCTGAGAACTCTTTTTTTTTTCCCCCATCTTTGGTATGGAGTATGAAAAAACAGGGTTTTTCTTTTTTTTCTATTAATTCATTCTACATCCAGTTGAAGAATCCCCCTTTCCTCCAGGTGCCCTCTCACACGTCTTCTCCCCACCCCCTCCTTTTCTCCTCTGAGAAGGGTGAGAGCCCCTGGGTACCAACCCACCCTGGCACAGTAAGTCACTGCAGGACTAGGCGCATCCTCTCCCACTGAGGCCAGACAAGCAGCCTACTTATGTGAACGGGGATCCACAGACAGGCAACAGGGTCTGGGGCAGCCCCTACTCCAGTTGTTGGGGGACCTCCATGAAGACCAAGCTGCATATCTGCTACATATGTGCATGGAGGGCAGGCTGGGGTTTTCTTTATGCATCAGATACAAAGATCGTGAGTTGGAGAGGAAGTTAGCTCAGTGGCAGAACATTGGCCTCAGTCTCTTGGGGTTGTCTCCACTGCCCAACCAAACAGAACCCAGCAACATTACTACAAAGAGGTCAGGGTACCAGAGCTCAATTCAAGTATGAGTTTCCTCCAAATCTCCAGTTAATTCTAGAATAATGTTTACTCTTCTCTGGTGTCGTGTCTCTGTCGCAACACGTGGCTATCTGCTGTTCCATTTATCTTCCCCAGCACATGTGTGCTCCCGACCTCCCTGATTACAGGGTGTGGTTTGTTCTGGCAAGGTTCTGAGCCGGATTCCAGTCATGGGCTGAAGGAGACAGGGGCAGGTCACCTCCCCTGAGCTGCCCTGTCTGCACAGGGGGAGGACAGCAGCAGGGCTCGCCTAATCAGGCTCTCCTGGCAGACATATCTCCTGCCGAAATGGAACTAGGCATGCAGGAGAGAAGAAATAGCCCTCACACAGCACATTACAGAGTAGAAAGCTTTTGAAGTCAGCATCTGGGATGGTCCGAAAAACAAATGTGCAGTCTGAGGGAAAGAATTACTGCTGACACCCGCCGACCTCCCAGAAGCCGCCCGGTGATGAGATTATCTCTCTTCCAGGACTCCGGCAGCCTTCACAAGGACATTTCCTTGCTTTGCTTTGCTTTATTTCATTCCTACCTGATGGGACCTCCGGTTCTGTGCTAATACATTTTCATTCAAAGATAGATGTGCTGGTTTGTACTGTGTCTGCCCTGGTTTTAGGTTCCCCGAAAAGCAGAGCCCAAAACAAGGCTCTAGAGGGCAGGAGTTTTGGGCTCTTTTGTTTGTTTGTTTGTTTGTTTGTTTGTTTGCTTGTTTGGGAGCTCTAGCCCCATGAGCAGGGGGGCTGAGAAAGCTGTCTGTGAGATAAGAAAGCAGCAAACCCCGGCAGAAAATGTAAATTATTGAGGTTCCTCCTGCACACAATGGGATTCGTTTCTGCAGTTCTACCAGAACCTCAGAGAACCTTCTGGAAAGCCTCCCAGAGCCGTCTAGTTCCCTCACGCTCTGTGTGAGGAGTCACGTGCCCAGCGTGTCAAATGTCTCACGGCTAGGAGAACTTCCCTATGTCAGGGAAGGTTCTGACACAGGTGCAGCCAGGTAGGCCCTTTGTAAAATCTTGAGGAAGTCAGGGGAGTGTGGTCTCACTGGGAGCTGTGCATCACAGCTGCTGCTGATATCCGAGAGCAACCGGCAGGGAGTCTTCTGCCACAGCCTAGGTTTCCTGTGGGAGGTCCACCTCCTCTGGTGGCATCTCTCGGAACATGCTGGATGTTTGACCATCTGTGTGGTTTGAGCCACGCTATTCCATAGCGGGTCAGTCAGGGCAGAGGAGGCTTACTGAGCTGGCTTCTCCACACAGAGAAAGACGAGCATCCATTCCGGAGAGAATGAGACTAACTCAGTCCAGCCTTGGGATGGCATCATCCTTGGGCATTTAAGACTTTCACCCTTCATAGTCCAAAGGAGCCATTTCCTTAGAGTGGCAATCCTCAACCTTCCAGATGCTGGGACCCTTTAATCTAGTTCCTCGTGTTATGGTAAGCCCTCCTTCCCCCCAACCATACAATTATTTTCATTGCTACTTCGCAACTGTAATTTTGCTACTGTTAGGAGTCATAATGTAAGCATCTGTGATTTGGTTCCCAATGGTCGTAGGTGACCCCTGTGAAAGAATTGTTTGAAACCCCCGAGGGGTCTAGAACCCTTAGAACAGGGGTCTAAGTCAGCCTCAACATGCTGGTTTCCAGGTGCCTCAAAGACCCTCTGACAAATACTCTTTCCAAAATAAGAGAGATGAGGAGAGAAAATGATTTGGGTCTACAATCACACTGGGCTGAACCAGAGACAAGTGTTTGCCTTAGAGAGTCAACATTATGCACAAAGGATGACCTGTCACCAAATACATAGATGTCCAGTTTGGAAATTTTTTTTTTCTTTTCGAGAAAAGGTCAAGGCCTCATGTATCCCAGGCTAGCCTTGAACTCGCTAACCCTAACCCTTAAACTTCTGATCCTCCTGCCTCTACATCCAGAGTGTTTGATGTACAGACCTGGGAGAACACACCCTGTTTATGATGATTCGGATGCTGGAGATCAACCCTAAGGCTGTATGTATGGGAGGCAAGCACTCTTATCAACCAAGCTGCATTCCCAGTTTTACATGGGGCCTGCATCTGACTCAAATTGTGCATTGCAGAGTACCCTAAGAAAACTGAGGGGCAAGAGCAGTAGAATGCTTCCAGACAGCTCCCCAAAGCCTTCCCAAGAACCACAAACTCTATTGAGAACGTTCATTCTCTCCATGAACAAGCAAGTATTATCCAGCCTGCAAGGAGGCACAGGGCCACAACTGAGGCAGACACAGGCCCTGTGCTTGTTAGCCTAAGTCTCACAAGGAGGGAGCTGAGCTCAGGGCTGGGTCTGGAGCCTGCACTCCTGACCACCTTCCCTACCAACCTCCCCATCTCCCACACTCTGGGTCAGGACCTAGTGGCTTAAATAAAACAGCAACAAAACACAGGAAATGTCATTGTCTCACGCCACCTTCTGTTTGCCTCGTCAGCTATGAGTCCTTAGGTAGTACCCGGGACGCTATTAAACACTTGACCGAAGTGACATGGGGCAGACCGTTTGTTTTGACTCACAGTGTCTTTGCAAGGAGAGCATGGTGGGATTCATGGTGCCAGGAGTGTGAAGCAAATTACACTCATCTCAGATCCGACCTTGGCTGGAGGCAGAGCTGGGCTCTAACCTACAAAGCCCACCCTGCAGGCACCCCTTTTCCTCCAGCTAGACTCTGCTTCCTAAGGTTCCATCTCTGGAGCACGTGAGCCTTTGGGACCTTCCACATTCATCCCCAACAGTTACTTTGTCCTTCTCTGTGCCATACGGAAGGACAGCTGTTCCTGCTTAATGTTACCTTCATTCTCCCTAACTGACCCTTTCCAGCCTGTACCACTTCTTGCTTGATAGCCCGAGTTTATGACCTGTGAGCCCCATCGCCCGTCACCGAGCTGCTTCTGTGCTGTAGGAAATGAGTCTTAACTTCCAAGCAGCCTGGCAGAGGGTCTGGTGCACAGCAGCTGCCTAAGGCCAGTCCACTGGCAGGGTGAGCACAGGAGTAGATAACATAAACTCGTGGGAGGGCCCTCTCCTCAGAGATCAGAAGCTTCCCCATGGCCTTTCTGATGCCAGCCTTCCTCAGTCACACATCACAGCAGAGGAGAGCCGCAACTCAGACTTCCAGGTTCCCACGTCGAATGTGTTTTTCAAGCTTCATTAGAGTGAACCCACTTCCTGCAGAAGTGAGTAATTAAAGGAGCCTCTCCAATGATTATCCAGAAGGGGAGTCTCATGGCACAAAGCTGAGAAGAGCAGAAGGGCTGCATCGCACCGAGAATATTTTCTGTGTTCCTTAAATCAAGTCATGAGAAGTCCCGGGTCACAGTTAATGCAAATTCCCCTTCCTCAATCATTCCTTCTTTGGACCTGTAGCAATCCCCAAATAGCATGGCATGCAGAACCACAGGTTCTCATGTAGACCATGAATGGATTTTTCCCTTTCCTTGCTCAGAGCTCCTCATAGATAGCCAGAGTGGTCCTCTAAGGAGAGCTGTGGCCGGAGAGACCAGTGTCAGAGGATCCAGGGCCCCTGACACATAGTCAATGATTTTGACACAGCATAACTCATGTTGCTCTTTGTATTGACCTAAATGAAACCAGAGACAGCTCCCCCCTCATACACACACAGTTATGAAGATAACTAAGAGCTATATGGTATACTATCTAGATGGTATAAATATCTAAATATAATAATTAAAATATAATATTAAATGTTGTTAAAAGTATTTAAATCCTGGCATGGGGTTCCTTCTCGCCCTAGACTATTTACGTTCCCAGGTGAACGACACACACACACACAGCCTTGATATTTTCAAATGTCTTAGGCTGCACAATAGCTGGGCAGTGCCTAACCTCTGTGCTGTTAGAATCCACCTTCCTACCGATAACTCCAAGTTACTACTTACTAATCTCTATGTTCTGTCTCTATGGGTTTTTGACTCAGTTGAGCAGCTCTCTGGGCCACGTCCTCTTGGCCCTTTTACATGGTGTCTCTCCCTCTCCCTCTCCCTCTCCCTCTTGCAAGTTCTTCTCCTTCCATGCCAGCTCTATCTTGCACTTTCTTACCTTTCCGTGCCGGCTTTTATCTCTTCCCTGCTCCTTCCCCATGGTTTCCGGCAAGGGAAACCTAAACCCCGCCTCTCCTCTCCAGCTATTGGCTGCTGGCATCTTTATTAACCAATCAGAATTCACTGCGGGCAGGTTCCCAGAACTACATTGTAGACTCCAGATCTTGGGGGCAAGCACTTCGAACTTCCCTAACAGGAAAAAAAAAAAAAACAAAAAAACAAAACCTCAACAATTAAATATCTAAAATAATCAAAGAGAACAGAAGATGCGTCTTTATTGTTCAAGGTGTGGCAGCTTTGAAAGATTAAAACGTCTCGTTGCGACTTGAAGGCCATTATAATGTCGGAGCCATGGAGATGGCTCTCTGGGAAAAATGCTTTCTATAGAGGCTGAGCGGATTAAGATTGAGGCCTAGAAGCTGAGATAGTGTCTGGGGAGGGCAGGTGCAGTTTTATGGGGTTCCATACCAGGACTTCCAAGAGTTTAGACCCAAATGGAACTGAGTAGCTCTCTTAGACGGTATCTCTCGGCTGTGACTGTGTAGGATCAAGTCTGATCAGAGAAGAATAATTCGAGAATTCTACCTTTGTGAGTGTCTGACTAAATTTCATCTCCTCAGTGTATCCCGTGGGCAACACTGTATCACAGCGCACTTATGTACAGTGGTGTTTCCTCTGTTCTCAGGATGTCTCAGTTTTGAATTAGGAAGACATTATTTCTTTCTTTGCCTTTTGCCCATTTCTTGTTTCCATGGGTTTCTCTGAAGAGTCCTTCACGCTTAGCTGAGAGCCTGGCACACAATCAGAGTCCCATAAAGAGGTATTGAATTAATAAGTCCAGTTCTAATTGAATAGCTGTTAGACCATTAATGTCCAATGACTTTTGTGATGTCTAATGGCAGGGTGCCAGGGATCAATAGCAGGAGTATCAGATGATGAGGGTTCAATGATTCTGTCTGTGTAGTGGGAAGCAAGGGGGTGACCCTCAGAACACCTAAGATGGCCGTGGTGGCTACACATGGTAAATAGACTCAAGCTACCACACATGAGGGGTTTTGTTCAACTGTGTTGTAAATTATCTCATAAGCAGAGATTTAACGGCCACTTGGTCATTTTTCTCTGGGTCAAAGGTTTAACCTAGTTGCAAATCGTGCCTTTTACTTGGCTGTTTTCATCTGCTAACTGAATACACAAGGAAGTTTCACTCATACATTTGGCACCGGGGAACTTATTCATGTTTGATTTTCATATGCTAGCGGGCTGCTGCGTAGCAAGTCACGTATCTCTCATAGACATTGGCTTCCAAAGGGAACAGCCAGTGCTACTTTTAAAATGAGTAACTGGAGCTCTATGCAGACTCAGACCAAGATGCTTCTACCAGAAGAGAAACCAGTTATCTCTTAGTTGGGAAGGTTAGTTAAAACTTTGGAGCTCATATATATGAATACTTGGTCCCCTGTTGGTGGAATTGTTTAAGAGGGATTAGGAGCTGTACCCGTGTTGAGGAGGGAGGTCCCTAGTGTGGGTTTTGAGCTTTCAAAAGATTCCTGCTCTTTCCAGTCTCCTCTCTCTGCCTCAGGCTTGTAGGTCAGATGTAAGGTCTCAGCTACTGCTTCAGTGACATATATGCTTGCCTGCTGCCATGGTCCTGGCCACGATGGCCACTGACTTGCCCTTAGAAACCATAAGCACACTATCTTTTATAAGTTTCTTTGGTCATGGTATCTCTTCACAGGAATAGAAAAGTAACTAAGACACTACCCCTCCCCATCCCACCCCCCAAGAAAGCAGTTAGGGGACTGTTCCTATCGATCCAACCTATAGTTTGTAGTAGAGAAGGTAAGGGGGAATGGAGGAAGGTTGGCTGTATAATTAGGGGAACGCTTGACTGTTGATTATAATCATCTCACAGCCATTAGAGAAGGAAGAACCTGTTTGTCTCTACAGGTTTCCCATTACTTTATTGGGGGAGGGGGAGATATCACAAATTCCCTCACTTAGACATTACCAAGTTATTTTCTTACAGTTCTAAAGGTCATATATGCAAAATGAGTCCCATTTATCTAAAAACTAAGGAATCTGAGGGATGGTTCCTTTCTGGGGTATCTAAGACAACCTATTCCTCACTTCTTTCTGGCTTCCAAACCCTGTTTAGAGCCTCTTCATCTTCGAAGGCAGTTGTGAAGCATCTTCGACGGGGAGAGGGTGGGGTGTAAGCCAAAGAGACACAAATCAAAATCTGATCAAGCTAAGCAAGAATAAATTTATGAGAGATACCATAAAATACCAGTCAGTCATATGACTCACGCATTGTCTGGAACCCAGGGTTATAAATAAGCACATCGGATTCATCAATATGAAGTTGCGTGATGATTTCTGAGGTCATCTATGACGATGTTTTATCCCGCCATTGTCCAACAGAAATTAGAGTTGCCATATACACATATTTAAATTTCCTGGGACTCAAAGAGGAAGGTTAACGTTAGTAACATCCCCGTTACCTCTATGTCTCATGTAATTGCCATCTGCCGTGTGGTCTGTAAACACCTAGGTATTTTCAACTACTTTTTTCATATTAAATTATATATTCCATGTGTTAGTCCACTTTACCATTGGAATTGGCCAGATTTCCATCCCCCCATGACTCCACGAAGCTCATGGTGACAAAAGATCCCAATGCTCTGTAGAGAGATGCCCAAGGTTCGCACAGAGGCAACCCAGCCTTCAGAGGCAGGGGGTCAGGGAAAGCTTGAAGGGAGAAGGAAACCCAGGAAGGAATATGCAAATCTGGGAGAGTAGACAACACAGCCATGGTATCGAATGTGTGAAGACAGGTAGAACAGAATGAGGGATCTACCACAAAAGACACAGAAAAAAATGAATGGAATGTATGTAATGATTCTTTGTATTTTCAGTGTCTTCTACCTCCCCTCCCTAGTAGGTGATAAAGGCAAGGTTACAGGTGCTTCATAGACAGCTTTGTCTACCTACAGTCTGTTGAACCATGCCACGCCACCACGAAGTAACTGCCAACTGCCCGAGGGATATAAAAATTAGAGCCCACGCTGTCTTCCAAAGGGAAGAACTTCAACTTGGTTGCAACCCAAGCATAAAACTACCACCTCCCCCTGTGTGTTAGTGTAAAACTTGTCGTCTCTAAAATGGCTTATGTAGCAGCACTATAACATAAAATACCCACGATTATATTGTGACTTCATATCTAGAAGTCATAAGATAGTCACGGCTTAAATAAAGGTCCTTCTAAAACTAGACATGAAGTTTGGATCCGGCTCCCATATGCAAAGGGCTTGACTTTTTCTAAGCTTCTTGTCAATGCTGAGTTTTCTTCAACCAGTGGGCAGGCAGCTAGCCGTCCCTATGTGTGTGGGGCTAAGGGACTTCCTGGAATAAGAGAGCTTCAGTTTTAGTCTCCAGGCCCAATATTTAGGACTTTGGGTGCTAATATCAGAAAAATAAATCCTGAAACACAACTAAGCTGGAAAGTCTTCTCGCCAAGGACTTCCCAGGATTAGTAACTCTTAAAGATGGGCCTCCTAGGGCCAATAACTCACCAAAGGGATTATCAATCAACATTACCAATCTATTAATTTGCAAAAGAGAGGAATGGGCATGAGCAGGACTGGAGATCGCTAAGACCACGTGATTGGTTTCTCCTCCCTGGATGAGGCCCATCTAATAATTTAAAAAAGAAAACTGATGACCCCAGGCAGAGAGGCACGAGATCTGAGTGATCAGCACGTCCCCTCCCCCCAAGTCTATTAATTTACAAAGAGACATTGCTATCAGCGAGATACCATGCAGAGACCATGCAGTTAGCACACTTTGTGCTTTGCCTCTATCTTTTGTGCAAAGTGACATCCAGAGAGATGTCTTCAGCCTCTGTGGGAAGCCCGTAAGGGATTGAGAGTCCAAAGGCAGCATGGTATGAATGGCTTCTTGCCCATCTCTCCCAGTGACTGAAGACCATCTTCCCCTGCAAATGCTGGCTGAATTGCCTTGATAGGTACTCCTGCCTTCAGGTTGAGTCTTCACAATTAACATCCTACTATCTGACCTGTAACCTCTGACCTGTGACCTCTGATCAGTGACCTCTGGCCATTTTTACATGTGCTAACATCTTCACTTCCCTGGGTGCCAGATCATCTTTGTTGCATAAATCTCTCTTATTTTGAGCAACCTCTACCCACTTCCTACAAGATCTTACAAAGGCAGATTAGGGATTTCCCATCCTTCAGTAATCTCTATTAATTCCCTGGAGACACCAGACAAAACAGTGGTTAGAGGCATGGGTTCAGGATTGAAGAAAAGCCATCTCTGGTTTCCTACTACGGAGTACATAAGTAGGGTATTATGTCCCTTTGAGCATCAGTTTCCCAGTCTGTAAAATGGAAACCTTTCAGATCCAGTAGATACAAGTAGGACATGCTAGGTCACATGTAAAGAGATTAACCCGATTTGAGATTAATTTGATGCTAAACGGATGAGAGCAGATAACCGTAGCCGTGAAAACCATTTTTTTTTCCTGTTACAATTTTGAAATCTTATGACTTTACAACCTAGACAGAGATTAATGACACGAGACTCTGAACTTTGGAGATAACATACGTATAAGCCACACCCTGTGTTTTATTAGTGCTGTTGACGTATTATATTCCAGAGAAAGATGAACGTTGTCTACGTTGGCCCTCCTCCTTCCTGGCCAGTTTGCCTCTGTCTGCTTCTCATCGCTGTCCTCCCTCAGTCCCGGAAACCATCCCAAGTCTCAGATGTTACCTTCCTGTATCCCATCCCTTTTTACTCTTACTGGAATCTTCAAAAAGAACCTTGACTGGACAACCCATGGTTACTATGGTAGCCATTCCTCACTGACTCTTCCCAGCTACCCTATAAGGGATACAGCAAGCATTTTATGGAAGATACAGCTAGGCCATAGCCAAATGAAGGCCTTTGCCCAACTAAAGAGCTAAAGGTACCCATGGTTGTAGCTAGGGGTCGAATTATAATTGCTGGCACCTTCCCAAGGTTTAGCAATATTTTCTACATGTCTGTTCTAGGCAACATAAATATTGTCTAACTGAGGATATAAATCCCTACATAAAAAGATTTCCTCACTGCTGGTGGGAATATAAACATATACAGTCACCATGGAAACCACTACGGAAGTTCCTCTAGCAAATTTAAAATATAACAACCATATGACCCATCATCCCACTCCTGGTTAACTGCCTGCAGTATTCTGAGTCAACATACAAAGACACCCATGATACATCTGCTATGCCATTCACAATATCAGGGAGAAAATGAAACCAGTCTAAGTGTCAGTCAACACAGGAATGGATGGAGAGAGGCTGGTATAAAAAACACACTGGGATTTTCTTAGGTTCGCGAAGAGGAATGAAACTCTGACCTCTTCAGGAAAATGGATGGAACTGGAATCAGTAGGCTAAGGGATGTAAGCCAGATACACGCGTGACACATCGTGTGTGCACACGTGCAAAATAAGCCTTACAATCACAGGCTGTGATGCCCTTCACCCATACTCTACAGGCAAAACTAAGCAGTTCAAGCATGTTAGGCTTCTAAGAGGGACATCTCAGAATCTTAGGTAGGGTGCTAGGTCCTCAGTTAGACAAAGCTTCCTAGCTCTGTGTCATGAGGGGTTCTCCTCCCAGTAACACTCTGGCAAATGTTACCTGAGCAAGCCAACAATGTAAGGCAGTTCCCCAGGAGAACTCTCACATCCTAGCTCTCCAAAGACTCAGTCTTCTGAGCCAGTGGCCCTGCCGTTGGGGTGACTCACCCATGGGCCACTGCTACTGCCCACAGAGACTGACACTGTGGCCTTCCTTGATTACCACTTTCCCTGCCACAGCCCTCCACACCACTTCTCTGCCCAGCTTCTAAAGTCCTTTCCATCATGACCCACGATTGCCACACACTGCTAAGACTGTTTTCACCACAGAGCCTCTAAAGCTTGGGTTGGGCCCACAGCAGCCTTCCCAAACCCCAAGTCTGTCAGCTTAGTGTCTGGGTATCCAAGTCTGAAGAGCATTCACTGCCTAGGGGAGGGTCGTTAGTAGTCTCAATTTGTTCACAGAGGGGCACTGGCACTTATCAAGCTTCTCGCATAGGACCTAGTCCACACATGAGCCTCCTCCCCACTATAATTGTCATGCTGAAAATGAATTTTGAACTTCTATATAATAAATTCAGTTTATAACTAGAATGATGTCCTGTAGTCGGCACTGGTCCTGAGTTTGATCCTCAGAATCCATGTAAGAAGGCTGCCACCCTAGCACATGGCTGTAATCCCAGTGTTGGGAAGGTATGGCCCAACCAGCTAAAGCCTACTGGCGAGCTCCAGGTTCAGTGAGAGACCCTATCTCTAACATAAAGAAGACTGGCTCTGAGGAAGAATGACACCTAAGTCTCTCTTTCTTTCTCTCTTTCTTTCTCTCAGTTTCTTTATCTTTCTGTCTCTGTCTCTCTGTCTCTCTGTCTCTCTCTCCTTTTCTCTCTTCCTCTCTCTCTTTGTCTCTCTCTCTCTCTTTCACACACACACACACACACACACACACACACACACACACAGATTCACACCTCACCACACTTTCATTGTTGCGTGCTTTGCAAATACAGTCCCATAGGATAGAAAACATTGTTCTTATCATGATTTTGAAGGAAAGACCAGAGGCATAAAGAGGCTAAAGCAGTGTATAGTAAGGTAGCACTCTGTGGAGCTTAGTGAGATTTCCTCCTGGGAAATCTACCACCAGAGCCTCATCCTCTTGGCCTTGCTTTGTCTCAGAAAGACTACCCACCACTTCTTTTTAGCAACCCCTGTCCTGTCTCTTCCTGACACGGGACCATTTCACCCTTATCAGCTCTCCCCAAATGCTCAGCTCTCCCCAAATGCTTGCTGTAGCCACTGGATCCACCGATAACCCTGGGCACCTTACAGTGCATGGTCCCCACAGCTCCTGGACTGCAGAGCTGACACATTGCGTCTGTCTCTCCAGCAGGCAAGCTGCAAGCAATTATCTCTCAGAGGAAAAACAAAGCGTTTGCACTAAATGTTGGTCCAGGATGTCTCTCCTGAGTTCCAGGCACCAGTCTGAAATCGATGCCCTCGTTTCAGACCAGATAAGGAAATAAAAGAAGAGACGGAAGCATGGGCCTATCCCGCTGGGGAAATTCTCCAAAAATTTTTAGGGCAATTCAACTTTTTCCCCCAAGAATCTTGATGAAAAAAAAAAAAACTTGTGTTTACTTAAAATATCACACTGGCTGTTCTGGAAGCTTCTTGCTCCTTGGAGTGTTTATTAAGAAATGCCGTTCTCGCCACAACAAAATTTCAGTTTTCTTGGCTTCTGAAAAGCTGTAAAATCATTAATTATCTCTTAAAATGTATTAATAGAAACTCATGATCTTCCTGCCTCTGTGTCTGCCTATCTTGGCACGAGCTACTGTGAACTGGGATAGCTATGCTGACCTTTGAGCCCTTCTAGCCATCAACAACAGTGAATTCATGAACTTGGACTAAAGATTACCAACATATACACTGAAATCTCCCTTTGTTTCCCCCTGTTCTTGAGGAGCAAGTTAACAGATATTGATTTTTTTTATTTCTCAACCTGCAGAGAAATGAGTGTTTCACTGTTGACATTTTTATGATCTGTAGTTTCCGGTCTATTTAATAGCCTCGGTGCGCTATTATAAAAAGGCTCTTGATCATAAAGAACTGTTATAGAAGAGAAAGTTCTTTCAGCCAAGCAAACCTAGCTGACAGAATCCACCTCCTCAGACAGGAAAGACTTGGTACTTGGTGGTCATGCCAGGAAGAGAAACATTACTAAGGTTGGACAGAGATGAGATTCTCCCTGTATACAAGCTGATGACTCATTAACTATTGCTCTCAGAAGAATGACCAAATTGCTTATTTTATCTGGGAAAGGTTGAGCCATGAACCCTTGGAAATACAAACCTTAAAACCCAATTCAGCAAAGGTGTTGTCTCCGGCAACAGCATTTTGAGTCAGACTGTGTTAAATTATGCCGCTGTAACAAACAGCTCCCTAAATATTTACTAACTTAAACGATGGGGATTTATTTCTTATTCATGATGCATCATCATGGTAGGGTAAAGGGAATTATGTTCTCCACAGTCTGCCATAGTAGACCATGGCGGCAATACCTTTGTTTTGAGACAGAGTCTCACTGTAGCTCTTAGGCTGGTCTTGAACATGGAGATATCTATCCTCTTGCCTCAGGCTCCATACTTCTGACATTGCAAGCATGAGCCATCTAATATCATGAGGTGATGTGCCAGCATTGTCCACGGCATAAAAGGACAACATTCTGAATTTTTTTGCCCTCCCAGTAAATGTTTTCCAAGGAGTGATAACATTTATTGCTGTCATCCTTTGGACCTAAAGGTGGCACAGCCCTATCCCGTTGCAAAGGGGAGAGGAAAGTGTGGCTCTGGACATGCTCAGAAGAGAAGGGCCAGGATTATACCGAAGTATTAGAAACTCTAACCACAGCAACCAGGGTTGACTTAGTGCTTGTTGTATCCAGGCAGTATGTCGAGACCCTACCAACTTTGTTTCATTTAATCCATAACCAACCCCAGTTCTGTGCGGGGTATGCTTCATGAGATTCTTTTCCTCAGGAAAGAAGACTAGACATGCAGAGAGGAAGCTAAACAATTAGTCAAGGCCATCTCTGCCTGTGGACAGCGTCACTGAACTATTAAGCGCTGTTCTCTGTGGGCTCCAGACAGATGTGGGCCAAAGCACGGTCCATTTGCTCTTGGAGGCTGAGGAGAGCAGCTGCTGCCTTCACTGGGACAATAATGCCCCTGCATCAGAAAGAAAGAGGACTCTAACCGAAGGGAGCTGCAGATTCTTTTCCTACACCACTGGGAAACTGTCAGCTCAGGAAAACAGTTTTCAGGTATGAACATGCTGGGCTTGTTAGCCTTTGTTCCCAGGTCCTAAACAAAGGAAAAGTGATGTCACATGAGATGTGAGAAATATTTGAACCAATGTTTAAAATATGCAACACTGGCGCTGAAGAGATGGCTCAGAGGATGAAGCACTTACTGTTCTCACAGGACCCCAGTTGCTTTCCCAGCATCCATGTCAGGGATCTCAGAGCTGCCTGTAACCCTAGCTCCAGGAGAGCCAACGCATCTGGCCCCTGGCCTCTGCCAACACCTGGACTCACACATTTACTTACTGTCCTCTCCAACACTTACACATACACATAATTAAACATAAAAATAAACCTTTTTAAATATCCACCTTATATAATCAATTTGAGAAGATGTTTGTATTTGCATGAGGTAATTCTGAACTGGTTTATACATATGAGGCTTACTGTGATGGTTTGTATATGCTTAGCCCAGGGAGTGGCACTATTAGGGGGGTTGGCCTTGTTGGAGTGGGTGTGGCCTTGTTGGAGTGGGTGTGGCCTTGTTGGAGTAGGTGTGGTCTTATGTGTCACTCCGGGCATGGGCTTTAAGACCTTCATTCTAGCTGCCTGGAAGTCAGTTTTTTCCTAGCATCCTTCAGATAATGTAGAACTCTCAGCTCTTCCAGCACCATGCCTTCCTGGATGCTGCCATGCTCCCACCTTGATGATAATGGACTGAACCCTTAACCTATAAGCCAGCCCCCATGAAATGTTGTCCTTTATAAGAGTTGTCTTGGTCACGGTGCCTCTTCACAGCAATGCAAAACCTGACTAAGACACTTACATATATCTAATTTATGTATAGATCATAAATTACCTAATATTCATCCTACAAATTCATCATCTGCATCAATCCGTCCATCTACCTGAACCAGTGGCCAGTAGACATATAATTTAGGGTATGTGTTCAATATAAAATAGAAATTGTGTTGGCATTTAAAAACACTAGATATAAACAAGTGAACCAATCAAATAATAAATTTTATTCAAACCAATATTAACCCAGTGCAGGCAAATGTGATCCCTTCAGTACACACTCAGCTCAGGGAATCAGAAATTTGTTACACTTTTTTTGTGCCTAGCTTTTAGAATTCTGCATGCACTTCTAATACATGGCAATTGGCACATTCTGCTGTCTTCGGAAATCCTTGGTGTGTATTCACCATTCATAAAGAGTCTTCCTACCCAGAGTATGTCAAAGCCACTTGAAATAATTGAATGGCACCTGTGATGAGGAACAAACTCATGTGTTTCTGTATTATTCTAGAAGTTATGTGTATGCCCAAAAAGTGCACATTTTAATTTTTTTCAAAAGAGTGTAGGAGCGTTTGCCCGCACACATGTATACAGGGCCCACAGAGCTTGACAGGAACGGGCATTAGGGATGGCAATGAGGTACCATGGGAGGGTGGGTACAGAACGCAAGGGCAGGGAGCCCTCCTAAATGCTGAGCTGTCTCTCCAGCCCCAGCATGTATATTTTCATATAAGCCTTTGCCTGCAAACTCTGAACACAATTCCATTTTCCTTGGAGGAACGCTTTCTCCAGGACTTTGCGCAGAAGCACCTGTTCTCCCTGCCACCAGCTGGGAGAATTTCCCGTGGGGAGAAGCGATACCTGTGCGTCTGTGTCATGGGACTGCAAGCGCCTGGATCCTGGTTATGCATTTTCTGTGGCCAGCTGTGTGACAGGCCGGTTCAAGGCCCTCCCGGGAAACAAAGGGCTTCTCTTCATCCTCATGCCCTGATAGAATGTAGGACCTTTGCTTCACCTAACTTACTGTGAGTCTGTGTTTCAACGAGATCCCCTAGATTGGAGTCGAGTTGTCAAAAGTCAAGTGGCCTACGTGTCTCCACATTTCCAGGCCTCAAAAATTCTTTTCCGTCCATTTCCTGAAATCTGGAGTTTTCAGGATTTCAGAGAGGAGTCTTACTGGCTAAAATCTGAACGACATACTCATTAGTCACAGCACTCGGATATTCTGAGTGCTGGATTTGGGAGTGGAGAGCAGGCAGCTTATTACAAACAGCCCACAAAGCACTATCGATGTCCCTGGGTTGACAGGCTTGATTGACAGGCAGAGGAACCCCTGTAGCCTGAGGTTCAAGTCTCACTCGTCTCATTGTACAAGTCAGAAATGACTTGTGTTGGGCCCAAGAACACTTAGTGCCAGAACTGGGGTTCCCTTGAGTTGTGTGCAGGGAGGGTGTCTTAATGACTGTATCTCTTCCCTTTGGCATTGAAATAGGCAGTGCTGTGCTGGAGGCTTGACCTTCTCTATGTATTTAACAGGGTGCTATTTAATCACCCATCATGAAGGTGGTTGAGGCAGTCACCCAGATGGTGAGGAACACTCCCCAGGTCTTCCTCCCTAAAGTGACCTGGTGACATCCCAGGTCCACTGAAGAAAGCTGTTCTCAGAGGCCTGTAATACAGGGTTGAATTCCTGTTGAGAGATTATACAGATTTCGCACAAATGAAAAGGAGAAAATGACAGTGTATTGTTGTAAATGAGTCCCATGTACATTTTCTCACCATTAAAGCTGCCCACAATGACTTAAATATGATAATACAATTTACATCAAGTGATGTGCTTAATATAACAAAGCAATACTGAATGACACTAAATACACACACACACACACACACACACACACACACACACACACAATCACCATCTGTAATTGCTGTGTATCTTTTCCTGGGGAGATATGAACACTGCTTCCTGCTGGGCATGGCATGCGTGAGACATGTGCTAGAAACCAGACCAGTTACAGATCCTCCATACTGAATCTTCCCGTGGGCAGAATTGCTGCCGAAACGAAGTCCCTGCCTGCAAAGAAAACTACATTATACCTGTTGGTGGCAGGGTCACCAAACCATGGGGGAGGGAAGATGGCGTGAGTGGAGGAGTGTCTGTGACGAGGCAGGAGGCTGACAAGAGGCAGAGCTGTGGTTCTGATTCCGGCCTGCTTGTTCCAGACATCCTGCCCGGTGAACATAAAACTGGAAAGAGAATAGCACGCAGGAGCTCTGACAAGACCAAGTGGTCCATATGGACATCAAACTCAGCACGATGGCACTGCCAGACTTTCTCCTCTGGCACAAAGAGCCTTTGAGCACTGTTTGATAATGTTCCAAAAGGGAGATGAGAAGCCACATCTCCCAAATGTTCTGCCTAAGTCCTGGAAATGACTAAAGCGTTTACCCTGACTCCAGGAACTGTTACAGATGGGCGCCTGGTGCCATGCCTTGTTCATTTAGAGTTGTCAGGATGGGGAATGTCTCAGCAGGCCCGGTGTGTCCATAGCTAGACACAGACCTGTTCACAGCATCAGACAACACACCTGGCCATTCCAGAAAGTAATTTCGGGCTGGCCGGATGGGATGCTGCCTGCCCATAGTCCCCGCACTCAGGGTTCTGAGGCAAGAGAATCATCACTTAGATGTCAAACCTGTGTTGCCTAGTGGGGTGCTGTCTCAGAAAAAAAAAAGCAAAAGTGTCTCAACAATCCTGCTTCCTATAATTATTATGAATATTGCCAGGCATGAAGTTATGTTTGTACTGAGTAACTATGTGCTCAAGTTCTAGATTTTATGATTAGCGTTTTAATAATCTTGCTTTGTTATTAATTTTAATACAGTTGTTTGACTCTTGTCATTGATTTATAAGAGCTCTTTACATATCATGGGAGATAATCCACTGGGCGAGCTTTGCAAACATTTCATCCCAGGCTGTGACCCACCTGTGCATTTTCTTAGTGGTAGATTTCGGGGTGAAAGAACTTTTTAAATATTAATGTCTTTTGATTTTTTAATATTTTGTATCTATACTTTTGTTTCTTTGGGTCTAGTTTTAGAAATTCATGCTTATACACCCAGAATAGAAAAGTCTTTTCATGTTTTCCACAGAGAACTATAATTTTAAAGGACCATTGAGCTGACCCAGCAATAAAGAAAGACACACACGGCCAAGCGTGATGTCCTGGGACACACATGCTCTAAGGAGAGAACTGGCTCCAGAAATGTGTCCTCTTACCTCCCGACATGCTCCATGGCGTGTAAATATGCACACGTGCACACGCACATGCACACACCAATCAATCCATTAATGTAAGAATAACTGCAAAATTTTGATAATTGCATTTAGAATTAATTTTGTGCTCATTTAGACGTTTGCTATGCCAGCCTTCTGAGATAAGCACTGGGGTTCATCTCATTCCCTGCATGTATCTAGCCATCCCAGCGTTCGTTACTTAAAATAAGAAAACACCATTGTATTGTCTCCTTGATTGACTTAGCTTGGTATCTTCCTTCGAGAGTTGATTGGCCAAGTACCAAGTCGGTTGCTAGGCTGTGTATTCCGTCCCATGGAATACATCATTCAACAGTTCCTGTGCTCTTCCGATGACTGAGAAGCCTTTGAGCAAGGCCAGGTTCTTTCAGCATTCTTCTTTCTCAAGATCCATTTGTGTGTGTGTGTGTGTGTGTGTGTGTGTGTGTGTGTGTGTGTGTGTGTGTGAGTGTACAGGTGTATTTGCATGCACATGGAGGCTAGATGTAAATGCCAGATGTAATTTTTCAATCACCATCCTGTTTCTCTGAGACGACGTCCCTCACTGGCCTGCAAGTCACAGGGATCCGCCTGCCTCCACGTCTTCAGGGCTGAGATTACAAGTACCTTATCCATGGACACAAGTGATTAAACCAAGATCCATGTGTGTGGCAAACACCACGCTGCCTTCTCACCCCCAAATGTCCTTTACATTTTCACGACTCGTACCGTTAGTTTGCCAGCCTCTTCAGAAAGCACGGCCGCACTGTGATCTGTATTGTGTGAGTCCGTGGGAAATTTTGGAGAAAGTGGGCATGTTTAGCACTGAAGTCATAGACACGGTAGACGTTCCTATCTCTGTATGTCCTCTTTCATTTCCATCAATGGTATTCTCAATTTTAATATAACAATCTTAAATGTCTCTCGTAACATTTATTTCTGAAGAATCTCGTCCTTTAGACACTACTACAGTTAACTATTTTCTTGAACTTTAATATCAAATATGCACTGTTAGCGTATAGCGCCACCAATTCTGCTTCTACAAGACTTATTTTATCTTTATGTGTCTGCGGGCCGGTAGGTACACATGAGTACGGGTGCCCGAAGAGGCCAGAATAAGACACAGACTCCCCTGCGGCTAGAGTTACTAACAGTTGTTATCGTGACGGAATCCCTTCTGTAAGCTGATGTCGCAGTGTTTCTTTTATCATGGATCAGAGTAAAATTTTGCAAATTTTCTCAGACTTCATGGAAACCATTTTAGATTTGTTTTTTACGATTTCATTTTGTGTATGTATCTCTGCATGGGTTGGCATATGCGAGTAAGGTACCTTAGGCCAGAAGAGGGTGACAGATCCCCAGCTGCTAGTGTACTTGGATGGGAGAGCTCTCGACAGGGGTGTTAAGAACCTGAAATGGGTCCTCTGGAAGACTAACAAGTGCTCTTTACCACTGAACCATCTCTCCAGCCCTGATACACATTTTTTTTAAAATGCTTGATTTTGTTTAAGTAGCAGAGTCTGTTGATGACATTTTGAGTGGTAGCCCAGGCCCATATTCCTAGAACAAAATCTGTTTTTGCTATGTTTTACACACTGATGGAAGCATCTGGCTAATATTTTACTGTAGAATTTTTTCGTGTCAATTAAGACATTGTTCCATAATCTCTCTGTCTCAATGTTTTGTCAGGTTTTGGTGTCAGAGTTACCATGCCCTCCTAAAACAAACTGAGGGTACCCCTTCCTCCTCTGCTCAGTGAGAATTGGGAGCTTGCTTTTATTGGTCACTCAATTGACTGAAGGGTTTGATATGTGAAACACCATTTGGTCCATGAACCAGCTGCTGTCATGTGTAGGAAGGTTTAGAAAGTTTCACTTTAACAAATGCAGCCTCTTTAGATATTGGGTTATTGTATGTTCCACACAATGGTTGTTAAATTTTAATTTTTAAGGAAAACTTTTGACTTTACATTATTCTGTTTGTTGGCATATGCCATTTGTCATTTGACCGCACTCTCTTGATACAGGTCCTGCCTCACTTCTGATGCTGTTTTTCTCATTGGTTCAGCTAGGAGGTCGCCAATCCTGATTTCTTTTATTGATTGGCATTTTCCATAGAAACGGCATATAAACCTTTCCATAGAAACTTCTGTTTTCTCCACTGTTCTCCAGCCCCCTGATTTCTTTTAACGATCATTATTTATCTCATTCTGCTTATGGCGGTTGGTGCTTCTCCTCTCATTCAAGCTTTACAAGATGGAGTCCAAAACCACTGTTCCTCTTCTGCAGCAGAATCCATCTAAGGGTATAATTTCGGCTGGGCCTGGTGGCTTTTAATCCCGGCCTGTAGAAGCAGAGGCAGACAGATTGTCTTTACTTCAGGGACAGTCTGCTTTATATAGGGAGTTCCAGGCCAGCCAAGGCTATGTTGTGAGACCCTTTCTCAAGAAAATACATAAAGAAATAAGGATATGAATTTCTTTTTAAGTTTTCCTGTTTTTGTTTGTTTATTTATTGTCTTTTAATGTCATAAAAGCCTTGAATTGTATCCCAGGCATTGTAAATAAGATATTATAGAAAAGATAGATTTTGTTCCTCTAAGAAGAGAGAACTGTTTGCTTGTTTTTAATTTGTTTATTTGCTTGTTTACCTTTGGTTTGGCTAAACCCGCACGTGTACACTCCATGCCTGTGGTGAGCAACACGTCTGGCTCGTGAGATGGCTCAACAGGTAAACACAAGCCTGGCAACCAGAGGTTGGTCCCTAGGACCCATGCAGTAGTAGAAAGAATAAGGACTCACTCTGACCTCTATGTGTGCACTGTGGTGCATATGCCCTCACACATGAACATAAACACATAAAAAGTAGATGGATGGATGGATGGATGGATGGATGGATGGATGAAAAATGATTAGATGGATAGATGGATGGATGGATGGATGGATAGATGGATGGATTGATGGATGGATGAAAAATGATTGGATGGATGGATGGATGGATGGATGGATGAAAAATTATTAGATGGATGGATGGATGGGTGGATGAAAAATGATTAGATGGATGATGGATGGATGGATGGATGGGTGGATGAAAATCGATTAGATGGATGATGGATGGATGGATTGATGGATGGATGGATAGATGGATAGATGGATGAAAAATGATTAGATGGATAAATGGATGGATGGATGGATAGATGGATGATAGATGGTTGAGAAATGATTAGATGGATGGATGGATGGGTGGGTGGTTGGATGGATAGATGGATGGGTGGTTGGATGGATGGATGGATGGATGGATGGATGGATGGATGGATGGATGGGTGGATGGATGGATAGAAGCCTGTAGAGACTGAGAAGTGCTCCAGTGGTCCACAGCAGCAGACTGAAGAGCATAACTGAGAGTCAGAAGTCAAGTCTTTCTCCCCAGTCTCACCTATCTGAATTTACCCATTTTTCCCATGGCTAGTGTATCCTCCACTGAATTAAGCTATCAGGACTAAGGGGTTTGTGCCAGTTTTAAGTGTTTGCCTAGCACTGACTGATCTTTTATCAGGCCAAGAGCCCCAAGGATGGAAACACACGCATCTCACCCACACATCACTTTCTCCTTCCAAGATTCTACTCCTCCCTCTTGTCCCACTTCTCTATAGCCCTGAGAGTGTTGCTTATTAAGTACGTAAGCAAGAATTTATATCCTATGTGTGATAGTGGATTCGCCAAGTGCTACTACAGAATAGTAGGCAGGAGCAGTAGCCGTAGTAGCAAAAATGTAACTTCGTGTGATCAAGTATAAACAGGACCCTCACCAAATGCAGAATGTGGGCTGAATAATCAATGTATTTCAGCATACCTGCCATGAGTCTAGCATACAGTACAATCAAAGGATGTACTGTTTTTTTAGCCAGGCATGGTGGGGCATCCCTCTAAGGCCAGCATTTGGGAGGCAGAATCAGGGGGAATCTCTGGGAGTTTGAAGCCACCCTGATCTACATGATGGGTTCCACACCAAGCCAGGGCTACTTAGCAAGACCCTGTATAAAAATGAAGCAAACAGACAAGCAACAAGAATCAACAGCAACAAAACATAGAATGGCGTTCTAGCTTTCTCTTCGGGATATCTTTGTTTTCACTGTTAGCCTTGTGCACTCATTCCCGAGCAGGCGACACAAATAAAAGATTGGCTAGCATTGGCATGCACAGAAACTTACATAAATAAGTTACATCAATAATGCATCAGGAGGATTTCTTTGTATTCGTTCGATTGCTTTGGGGAACACAACTGTAATGGATATATATACTATTCTACAAAACACATCACCATTTATTTAGATGATTCATGGCTTAGGAAAACATAAGAAACTCCCATAGCTTTGGTGTATACATTTCTATATGAGGAAAATCCCACCCCGTGGCCTTATTTTCAATGAGGCTCAGTGCTAACTGGTTAATGCCAAACAGATAAAGTTAAGTAGCACATTTCGGGGCCTCAGATGCTCATTAAAAGCACTTTCGGATTTGGACTAATAAAAATGACATATCTGCCTCGTCCCTGCTTAAGGAAATTGAAGTGCTTCATCATCTTTATCTCATTAAGACCCCACAGCAGCGCTGTGGCATGGGCGAAGGTCAAGGAGGCTCTGCCTTTTGCAGAATGGAGGATCAAGTGTCAGGATGATGAAGTGCTCTCAGCAGGATTACCCACGGTGGGGAAGAGCCTTACATTCTGTGCCCCGGATGTCTTCACTCTGGAGACGACTCAAGGCAGCCACAGCGCTCAGATTAAGGAACTTCCAACTGCATGGTCCTACCATTCAAAGGCTATGAACTAAACATAATTATGCACATACCCCTATTTAGCTATCCCTGTATGACAAGAATGGGCAGAAGTGTTGTTAACTTTTCTACCCACCCACCCCCCCTGAATTCTTATATGAAATATTCACCTCCTGACTAAATGAATAGAGGGAATGATTTCATCTCTAGCTTCTCTTGTGTCTTGTGCTGTCTTGCAAGCCGGAGGTCTTTCTGAATACTTCACATACTCAGGGACCATTGAAATCCTGGGACAAGACTGTGAGATACATCCCATCATTGGCCCCATTTTTAAACGAGAAAACTTAAGATCAAGGTAGTTTAAACAGCGAGCCCCGGGTCCGCATATACCAGCTGTGAGTCCTGTGTTAAAATGAATGAGAAGTAGTGTATTCCTGTCTTCCGTCAAACTGACCAGTGACGTGTGTCCCTCAGAACACAGGCCCATCAATAGCAGGAAGTTTGTTCTAACCCAAGAAGAAACTTATCATTCAAATGGCATAGGAATCTTTGCAGAACATTAGAAGTTCATATTGCTGTCCTCATAAGCAAATTGTGACCTTTGGAGACAGACTGTGTCCTTAAGGTATATTAGCAGCCAAGAGAACTTGATGCTCTTATAAAATTCCGGAGTTTGGTCCCCAGTGCCAGCACCCATGCTAGACAGCTAATGACTGCCTGTAACTCCAACTCAACCACCCTCTCTACCTCATAGTTAAGCACACAGACATACACATATAAATAAGAAAGTAACTCTTAAAGGAAGACAGACAGTTTCAAACTGGCCATTTTAATTAGCATTTATTTACTGAACCCCTGAGTACCTGTCCTATAGCAACTGCATTAAAGACCTCGACAAAAGACTCGTGGTGAGACAGACAAACCTTCATCATATGAACCAAAGTGGAGCCTCAAGGGCAGCTTAAGTGCTTGAACTCACATCAGCCGTGGTTACAGGCTTAAGACCCGCACAAGATCAAGCCAACCCCCAAATGTGAGCATTGTCTCCTGTGAACTGCAAGACAGCCATAGCTGTCCGGGGCAGGAAAGGTTTAGGGGTTCGTGAGAATTAAACCAATGGTTGAAAGCCATAGAGCTGATGTCTCATCTCAGCCTCCGTGCATGTAAGCAAGGGCAGAATTAAAAGCTGCGTGGGAAAGACCAGAACGCATCCCTAAACCTCGAGGTCAATAGTCATTAGAAAAGCTCTCTGTATTTTAACAGCAACAACATGAGGGAAAGCCAAGCAAAAGGGGAAAATAAAATGTTTCTGTCTACCGCCAGATGGGTGCTTTGAATAGTGACTTCCCTTTCAACAATTTTGTGATATGATTTTTTTTTAATGGGGAAATGACTAATAAGTTTGGGAGCAATTAACTTGATTCTTAATAAGGATGATTCAGAACCGTAGCAGGAGCTGAGATTCTTTCAGGCTCTCTAAATATCACCGCTAAATATATAGTAATTGGATATTTATGTGAGTTCAGACTCTCTGGTGACAAAGGCGTGAATCATAACATGTTGGGATGCAGTGCAGTTTTAAACACGCTCTCTTACTAGGCTCTCGAAATAGCCTCAGAGAAAAGCCCAGTGGGGTTTGGATGGCTAGTTGCTGAATGTCTTGACTTCAGCGAGGAGCTGGGACAGTTTTACCCAGTGACATGCCACATGGGATGTGGAAGATGGAATGGGATTGGAGTGAGGGGGGCGGTAAGGAGGCTGGTTTGGCCTCTGGCTATCACCTGTACACTGGGAGCAGCACCCTCCTTTGTGTTGGAGATGCGGATACTGAGGTCTGGAGACCTAACCATCGGGTCCAGCAGAGGCAGCCGGTAGCCCAGCCTAGACCACATCAGACCTGCGAAAATTCTGTCACCTCTATTATTCTGAGCTACTTTCCCGTAATATGAGAGATGAAATTGGTATTGGAAAAGATTTTGTTTTGTAGAGAAACTCCATAGACATAGAGCTGGAGATGTCTATGAGCTTTGAGCTATGAACAGACATGACCTCCACCCCAGTACTTACAGATTTCTTCATCGTGGGGGACTCACTTGACTTAACATGCCTGAGATTCACACCCCTAGAAGTATCATGGGGGGGGTGGTTGGCTACTGTGTCACATGTGCATCTGTAGGTGGCTGAGCGGAGAGAGGCTATGTCTGTGCTCAGTGTTCTGACCTGTGATCATCTGAGTGATTAGTAGACTACCATTCCCTGTAAAAAGCAAGCCTGAAATAACCACCACTTGAACAGCATGCGGGCCCTGATGGTTCCTAGGACTCGGGGCAACCAACAGACTAGAGGAACTCTGCCTGGGACTGAGGGCCGCAGGCAGGAATGAGCCTGAGACCGATGACCCTCCCATGGGGCCACATAAGTGGGTCGAGTGAGGAACGAGCCTGAGATGACCACCAGACCAGCACCATGGGGCCTGGACAGGGAGCTAGCCTGAGAAGGCCACCAGTCGCAGGCAGGCTCTGGAGGGAATGGGGGCAGACCGTGCATGAGATGACCCCTGCCTGGTGCCATAACACACACATGGGCATAGCACTCCCAAGGCCACTCCCGAGACAACCCCAGACACTCAGATCCTGCACACCACTAAGAGGAGCAAGTACGTGGTCAGGAAAGGGAAGAGAAAGAGAGAACGGGGAGGGGGGGGGATTCAGGCACAGTGAAGAGAGGCAGAACTGAAGAACAGAGGTTAGTGAGGAGCAGCCTGATGTGAGTAGTCAGGATTCCACCTAGGGCCATGATGGGGTCTTGACCTACGCTGCCTCCAGAGGCCACGTCTAGGTTCATGGCCCTGAATCAGCAGGGGTCAGTTACTATCCCAATTCTGGGCTGCCACCTGGGGACATGTTGATGTCTGAGGGATGTGTAGAACTGGCCCCATCCTTTGCCTGGGCATTGTGAGAGAGCTAGCCGAGGGGTATGAGAGCAGAAGAACTGACCTCGCCTCTAGTCAACTGCGGTAATCCAAGGGCAAAGTTGTGAGCGTCTCTCCCCCCACCCTCCCTACCCCCAGTGAGTGCCTCTCCCCCCACCCTCCCCAACCCCAGTGAGCTTCTAGTATTGCTAGAGCAGCAGAAGCCAGAGGCCTCATATAAACCAACAGGTAAGTCATCGCAATAAACATTTGCAGGCAAAGAAGTGTGGACAAAAGGGTATACTGTGAGATGTTGTTGTAAAATTAAGTTAGGGCTGTCTTTTACCCCGACTTGGTCCGTCCCCGCAGTGCCCCAAGATATCTGCTAGATATCTTGCTAGAAGCGCACATCCCAACTCCATGGCGGCCTAGACCAGCCGCCGCACCCTCTCTTACACTTAAATCTGCACATGAAAGAACACACCACCCAGTAACCTCCGATCCAATCGAGAAGATGTAATTGCCCACCTAAACATACACAGCCCTGTACACACCCATCCCTTAAGAACACTCATAACAACCTGTAAAGGTACAGCGTGGAATCTTAGCATCAGTTTCCATGTTGTCTCTGCCACTCTCTCAGTCTCCCCGTTTCCGTTCCAGTCTCTTCCCCTTCCCTCAAACTTTTCTCCCGCCCATCCTTCCTTCTCATCCAATGACAGGCCTTGTTCTATCTTGTACCCGCCTTCACCTCACAACATCCTACAGTGAGACACCGTGATTCTCGGCAGCTTCCACAATGAGATTTTTTTTTTTTTTTGTCTGTTTTTAGGGAGTGTTGCAAGGGCGAAGGGCAGATATGAGGGGTGAAGAGGATATGCGTAGGACTGAGGTGCATGATGCCACGTGCACAAAGAACCAATGAGAAGTTAAAAAAGAAAAAACCTTTTGCCAGCAAAACAAAGCAATATATCTGAGATTGGTCACATGATCCAGGGGGCCTGCGGATAACGAAGGGCATTAAGCCATTACAACCTTCCTCTGCCTCTCCCAGATTATGTTTCAGAAAACCGGGTTGTCAATATCCAGTCATCAAGAAGGATGGTACCAGGTAAATCTCAGGATCTCATCAATAACGCTTCACCTCTGCAGCGCTTTAGGGACCAGAATTTACAGTGAGCGCGGCCTGGGGACCCGCCATAATCTTTACCATACTTTTGTGGCGGTGCTGACTTCCAGAAGAAGCTTTCTAAGGTTGTAATGAGATTTAAAAAAAAAAAAAAAATCAATTCCAGATGTAAATCTGGTTGCCAGAGGGGACATTATTTTATACCTGATAAATTGCTTATCTTTTGTTTTGAACTAATGATAATATTTAGCAAAAGTAAATGAGAGC
Source organism: Rattus rattus (assembly GCF_011064425.1). Lineage (NCBI taxonomy): Eukaryota > Metazoa > Chordata > Mammalia > Rodentia > Muridae > Rattus > Rattus rattus. The sequence goes on from NC_046170.1 coordinate 38,381,522, forward strand.
CAGTTGATTGGCTGAAGAGAATTATAACGGTAGGAAACACTTTTAGCAAGGATGAGTCCAGGTAAGGATCTGTGGCTTTGAACCTGTTTGTTTGAGTGTTACAGTCAGGAGATTTCCCTTGTCTTGCCTTTTTATTCATATTCATTCTCTCTCTCCTCTCCCTCTCCCTCTCCCTCTCCCTCTCCCTCTCTCTCCCTCTTCTTCTCCTCTCTCCTCCTCCCCTTCCCTCCCCTCCCTCTTCCTCTATCCCCCCTCTTCCTCTATCCCCCCTCCCCTCTTCCTCTATCCCCTCCCCCTCCCCTTCTCTCCCTTTTCCTCTATCCCCTCCCTCTCCCCCCCTCTTCCCCCTCCCCTCCTTCCCCCCTCTCCCTCTCTCTCTCTCTCTCTCTCTCTCTCTCTCTCTCTCTGTATCTATGTACCTATGCACATATGCATGCAAAAGTCCTCTCTGAGACTGGACACTACCTGTGTGATAGAAACGCTTTATGAACTCCCCCGTTCTGAACATCTTCATGAAGAAACCATATCTGCCTTCACAAGGCACTGACTTTTTAAATTCCAATGATAAGAGAAGAAAATGGGCTTATGTATTCAGCAAACACCAGGCATGCTGCAGGCAGGGTACATCTGGCTGCAACTAACCAACACACCTGGATGTTCCTAGATTCCTTGGGTACAGGTTGGTTTCTTGGCTCACCAGGAAGTCCTAGGGTAGGTGACTGGCAGGGATGGATTTTTCACTCAACAGTGCCATGCAGAAGTTGAATTATTGTTATCTTTCGCTCCAGCTTTTTAAAGTTTGTAGTTAGTCTTCACGCTTGTCGTCTTGAAGTCATGTTTGTAACATAGCAAAAGGATAGCCATGCACAATGTCAGTGAGCATGGGAAGGGGGGAAGGTAAGCCAGCCATGACTTTGCATCCTCTTTACAATGAAGGAAGTCTAACCAGAAGAATCTGCTACTTATTACATAGCTCAGAGACTTGTCTCCTAATGTATCCTAGCTGCAAGGGAAGCAGAAAGGGGGACAGAAAATTATTTTGCCAGTCTGTTGGTGCCTCAAACAAAATCGAATTTATACAGCAAGAAAACGGAGAAATAATAATGTAGGAAGACAATTACGTTTGTGTCAATATCAACACCACTTTCATATCTATGCCCTAATGGGAAAGACAGTGCGCTGAGATCTCTGCGTGTGCCTCAGAGTCGGTAGATGGTGGCCAAAGTAAAACCAAAAAACTAATCAAATGTCAAGCACCAGCCCAATTGCGGCCATGTTTAGGGGAGAATCAAGAAAGAGATTTTCTCAGACATGTTCTTGAGGCTACAAGACAGTTGAGGCATTTGTTCCCAAGGCAACCTGAAAAAGGCAGTACTCGGGGGGCTTCAGTCTGTCATGGATGAGCTCTGTGATCCTGGACAATGTAGTCTAGGACTTACTTTCTATTCTACAAAACAGGAGGAGTTCTTACTATGGAGCTGCAATGAAGATCACTCATCTTCACCAGATGTGGGTTGAAGTGTTCTTTGTGGTTCTTGCACTGAGGGTAGAGTCAAGTTGAAATCCTCTCCTTTTCCAAGTCTGCCCTGGGCTTCCAGTTCCTTAACATCTCTGTGGCTTCACAGAGTCCTAGAGCAACGTGTGATAACATTGCCCTTTCCATTGTGGCTTTCGGGCCGTTCTTCGGAATCAGAGTTACTGTCAGCCTTCCTAATAGTATTTGCTCTGAGAAATAAGTTCATAGCACCGTCTGCAATCCAATTCATAATGTTGCTGCTAGGAATATCACAGACGAAATAAAACAGGTGGTGGGTAAAATGACACGCTGTAAAACCTGTTGTGGAAGAAAAATTGACTGAGAGATCAAATACTGCTGGCATCGCGGAACATCACTGTGATAGCCTGTGAAAAATTAGACAGAGCAGAAAGAACAAGAATCAAAGGAAATGACGGTAGCCCAAACCAACCAGAGGAAGCTTAGACACTGCTAGACACTGATGCAGGAACCCAGTGATCTTGTCAAAGGGGTAAAAAACAAACAAACAAAAAATTGAAGTTGGTAGACTGAGTCCTCACCAAACTCTAAACAGACCCACAAGTCAGAAACACCATTGGTAAGAATTTAATTTGACCCAAACAATCGTCGGTATAAAAATTGTATATAGCATGACGAGTCTGATGGAAATCATTCTGGTGAAGTAAAATTGGCCTTTCTCACTTGAAATTATTTTACTAGGCCGTGTAGAAAAGTGATCAATGACTTAATTTGGCTTAATAGAGTTTTGCTTTGAGAAATATTGCTGGACAAAAATGGTTGAAATAACTCTGATTCACTTGTAATAGCTTTGAAATATGTATGAGACGATGACTGAATCTGCATAACGGGACTGCGGCATCCCACTGCACACCACCCACGCCACTCGCAAACCCTCCTGATTAAGGTTTTCATCGATCCGTGGACTTTAATGTTTAATGACTTTATGTTTAGGTGCTAAAGTCCATTCACTATTGGATCGAAGTCCCAAGGGAGTATTGCGTGTACGTTGTGAGTTCATCAACAAGATGATAGACTTGTGAACTTAACCAAGAGCATCAGTCCCCAACCTGTGGGCCACGACTGCTTTGTGGGTCAAACGACCTTTTCATAGGGGTCACATAAGAGATATTTACATTATGATTTCTAACAGTAGCAAAATCATAATTATGAAATAGCAATGGAATAATTTTATGATTGAGGGTCACCGCAACATGAAGAATTACATTGAACCGGTCACGGCATTAGGAAGGATGAGAACCATTGCTCAAGAGATGCACGAGAAAGAGGAAGAACCAGGCTGGCCAACACCCTTACAAATACTTGCTTTGGAGAAAAGTTCCTGGGCTGGTGAAAGAGTTCACTGGGTAAAGGGGCTTGCAGCCAAGTCTGAGGACCTGAGTTCGATACCCAGAAACCATGTGGCAGAAAGAGAAAACTGACCTCATGATGTACACACACACACACACACACACACACACACACACACACACACACACACACAATTAGTAAGTAAATACTTGTAATAAAAATACCTGAACAAGGCTTCTGTATTCATTGCTTGTGTTGTTGCTATGAGATAATACCTGACTGAGGGTTTTGAGGAGCGGGTTGAGGGCTCAGTCCATCATGGTGGGAAGTCCCAGTGGCAGCAATGTGAGGTAGCCGATCTTGGCTGTGCCCATTTTATTCAGTCTGGGACCTCAGCCCATGGAATGGCTCTGTGTATATGTAGGGTGTCTCTTCCTACCTCAGCAATCTAAATCATCCCGCACAGAGACGTTTCCCTCTAGGTAATTCTAGATCCTCCTAAGCTGACAATGGTACTGGTGAGTGGCAGCCCCCAGCTCCCACATTCATGCACTGACATGTGTAGAATCTGCTATCCGGGCTCAGCCATAATCCATACGAGAACTTGCCCTTGGCTCACAACGGCACTATCTATCAAGCTTCCCTGTCCTTAGCTTGTGTTGACATCATTTGGGTTTGACTCTGACATGTTATTTCCTTGTCCCAAGGGTGTCTGTTTGGCTCCGTGCTACCTATTAGGCTTCTACCTCACAGAGCTGTGACTTGAAATGTCAGGGTTGTCACGACAACAATGGAGCAAAAAAAAGCAAGCTGTTGACATTCCTTGAGCACAATTTGCAAGACCTTTTCCTTGTAACGTTTTCCTATTTCTAGGTGACACCTGCTCGCCAAACCATGCCCTGAGTCCCAGAGTTTTTGCAGAATATGTCTTGGTCTGATCTCAGCAGGCATGGCGCTCTGAAAGCCATGTTTGACAGAAACCCTGAGCAAAGGATTCCTCCTGCCAGTCTGGGCCCTGCTCTGCCCTATAGAACAACGTATTACTACCCATTCCGCAGGGCTGGTGAGAGAAGGGAGCACGGAAGTGCTCTGTAGTGTCAGAGGTTCCTCAGCAAGGTTTGACTGTCTACACAGCTCAACACATCTAAGTCTGGTGGTCGCTGTGTTCCTATGATAGTTTGGAATATCACATATTACAAAATGCCTCATATGGAACTGAAGAGGTGTCTCAGCCATTAAAAACCCTTTCATTTCCACCAGAGGACTGGAATTCAGTCCCTAGCCCACACACTGGGCTACTCACCAACACCAGAAACTCCAACCTCAAGGGATCTGACACGGTCTGTGCCCCATCCCTACAACATTGGGCCCCATGGCTTGGTCTCTGCCCTGGCGGTGAGAAGGGATACGGTTCATCATATATTGTAAGATTGCCGTCTGAGGACACTCTAGATTTCTTAAACTGGATCTAGACAGCACAGATCACCAGAGGCTACAGTGGTGCATTTGCCCTGTGCTTTTGTCTGACGACTCTGCTCTAAGGGTTAGAGTGGGAGACAGAGTCTACCCAAACAGACTTCAACGTCTTCAGAAGGAAGCAGACAGGGAAATACCGTAAGTTAAGATGCATGACGTCTCTGACAGTGACGGCATTGTAAAAATTCAAGTCCTAATTCACCTCTGTGAGGTGAGGAAATTGAAAGCTCTGGCCACACCATGTGGACTCGAGGTTTCGGCTTGTCCTTGTCCAAACCTCGCAAGGCTACATCCTCCTTCTCCGTTTCCTTACTCGCTGACTCAGACTGCCTCCTTCTTTGCCTTAACCAACCCATCCAACCGCATTTCTGTGGTTCAGACCACCACAGCCGGTATGGTGGACATGCTTAGACCTTCCCTCTCTGATCTGGTTCAATCAAGAGGCAACAGAAGCAGCCCTCCGGAGCCTAGGTACTCCATTCTCAATAATTCTGTCAGATCCACCCCGGGTCTTCCCAGACTGTCTGCTCAGACTGCACAAGCTGGTGATTAAAACTTAGAACAATAATTAGACCCTTTATTTCCAAAGCAAATTTAATTTCCAGGCCAGACTTCAACATTCATTACAATACAGACTAATAAAAACAGAGCTAGGACCATATGCTTTTTTAGAGCTTTCATGTTGTAAAATCTGTAATAGCATTAAAACTATTTTGGGGGGAAAAATAAAATTATTGCAAGTCCCCCAGTGAAGCCCTCAGTGAGCAGTCCTTCTGATTTCTCATCCAGCACATTGCCTGGGTGTATGTATGTAGAAATGCGAGAGGGCACTGTAATTTCCCGTGTATTTTCTGATGAACATTTTCTGTGTGGCTGCGTGATTTTTGTGTTTATTGATTTTAAAAACTGAGCCGTATTTCTTCTTCTAGCTGGCAAGCCATAATAATATCTGTCAAATAAAAATGCGCAGACTGGGGCTGGAGAGATGGCTCAGTAGTTAAGAGCACTGGCTGCTCTTTTAGAGGACCCAGGTTCAATCCCCAGCACCCACAGGATGGCTAGCAATTGTGTATAACTCCAATTCTAGGGGTATGTCTCACCAGGCACCAGGAACATGGATATATCTACACAAATAAATATGCAAGCAAAATTATCATAAGCATAAAATTATATATATATAATTACATATATGTATATATATTTTGGTATGTATGTACATTGATGTGTCTGTATATGTGTGCGTGGTGTGTGTATGGTATATGGTGTGTGTGTGTGTGCGTGTGTGTGTGTGTATGGTGTGTGTGTGTGGTGTTTGTATGTGGTGTGTGTGGTGTGTTTGTGTGTGGTATGTATGTATGTGGTGTGTGTGGGTGTGGGTGTATGGGTGTGTGTGTGTGGTATGTGTGTATGTGGTGTGTAAAATCTGTAATGGCATTAAAACCATTTTGGGGGGAAAAATAAAATTATTGCAAGTCCCCCAGTGAAGCCCTCAGAGTTTTGAGTAGTGTGTGTTTGTGGTGTATGTGATATGTGTGTATGTATGTGGTGTGTGTGTGTGTGTGTGTGTGTGTATTTGTGTGATTTCTTGGAGACAGGGTCTCACTGTATAGCTCTGCCTGTCCTGGAACTCACTCCTTAGACCGGGATGGACTAGAACTCCAAGAGATCTGCCCGCCTCTGCCTCTGCCTCTGCCTCTGCCTCTGCCTCTGCCTCTGCCTCTGCCTCTGCCTCTCTGCCTCTCCCTCTCTCCCTCTCTGCCTCTCTTCTCTCTGCCTCTCTCCCTCTGCCTCTCTGCCTCTCTGCCTCTGCCTCTCTGCCTCTGCCTCTCTGCCTCTGCCTCTGCCTCTGTCTCTGTCTATCTGCATCTCTGCCTCTGCCTCTGTCTCTGTCTCTCTGCCTCTCTGCCCTCTCTCTCTCCCTCTCTCTCTCTGCCTCCCTCTGCCTCTCTGCCTCTCTGCCTCTGTCTCTCTGCCCCTGCCCCTCTGCCCCTCTGCCTCTGCCTGTGCCTCTCTGCCCTCTGCCCTCTGCCTCTCTGCCCTCTGCCTCTCTGCCTCTGCCCTCTCTGCCTCTCTGCCTCTCTGCCTCCCTCCTGCCTCTCTGCCCTCTGCCTCTGCCTCTGCCTCTGCCTCTGCCTCTGCCTCTGCCTCTGCCTCTGCCTCTGCCTCTGCCTCTGCCTCTGCCTCTGTCTCTGTGTGCTGGGATTAAAAGGATGTGCCACTGCTGTCCAGCTCCTGAACATATTTTTAATGTGTGCACACACTGTGGTCCGCTCCATGGGTTTCCTTCTTTCTCTTTCCCTTCCCTATGCCTTCTCTCTTCTCTCCTCCTTCCCTTCTCCCCTCACCCTACCTTTGCCTCACTTTTCCTTTCCTTTGCTCCCCGTGGGCCCTTGCTTTCGTCCCCACTCTGTCCTCCTAGGTTTTCCTGTCTTCTTCTATGGTAAGGAAGGAATTTCCCATGAATATGTGTTGGCTGCTTACTATGCATTGCAGCCTGTCCCTGGGTTAGCTCCTCGGTCAGCTGTAGATGGAACAGGCTTCCCCTTCAGGCTGGAACCCCTGATGGCCAAATCATCATGGGACAGATAAAGGTCTCCTGGGTTTGGTGGCTGCCAGCCTAGTGCCCAGGTTCGGTGAAAAATTCTGTCTCAGGGGGACAAGGTACAGAGTGATGAAGCAGGACACCTGAAGTCCATCTCTGGAATCCATATGCACATGGATGTTTAAACAAACCTTCATGTATGCATGTGCATCTATGTGCATGCTCGCACACACAAACAGAGGCATGTGCAGGCATGTGACTTTTAAAAAAAAAATGTAATGTCAGAGAGAAAAAGAGGAGAGATCCTTGTGGGGATCTCAAGCTGTGATCCTTAAGCCTTTTAAAATGCATCGGCCACAGGTAAGCAATGATGACCATAAACTCTCGGATGATTTCAGCTCAGCTCCAGGTTCTTGGAACTTGACTGTGGCGATTGGATGCTGCTCCCACCAGGACTCTCAAGTTTGAAAGAACCTCTGGGTTCTTGTCGCGCCCAACCTCGACCAGCAAGGAAGACACGACCGACCAGCGAAGATCTTCTTCAAACAGCTTTACTCAGGAACCTTGATACAATCTTCTGACCCCGGAAAATCCCTGCACCACACTTAAGTAGCTAGCACTAGCCAATCCTAGCAAGCCACGTGGGGACAGCGGATAGGTTGTACTACACGGAAGCGACCAGGCCAAGCAGGAACAGCCAAATAAGGGCTTGTTTTTCTCAATGACTTGTTTTGCTCATTGAGCGGAAGACGGAAACCGGACCTGCCCTCACAAGGAGCGGAAGGCGGAAACCGGCACCATCCCTGGGGCGCAGGACCCCGCAGCCCTCCACAGTTCCCCTTTTTGTTTTATTGGCACCCAGGCGACACTGGCATATACTGAGTGGCACCCCCTGTCTTAGGATCGCCCCTTGTGTACCGGTCATAGGATTACCTTGTCGCCCCCAAGGCTCCATGTCTTAGGTGAGAAGGGAAGTTGCCGTCACTGAGTAGGGTCTTTCGATATGCTCAGGGACGATGGAATATGCCAGGGGAAACAGGGGCCCAGTAAAGTAAGGGTGGCTATACATCTTATATGACTGTGAGCCACGCCTGGGGGGGACTGTCCTGCCTCAATGACTGCAAATGCCTGCACGACCATGGCCGCATGCCGCCTCTGTACGAACCTCATCCTGCACAAACACCACAGGCTCACTAGGGAGACCAGCAGCAAGAGTCCAGCTAGGGCTCCCATACCCGCCCACTCCCTAGATGATTCACAGCATCAGCAATCCAAGATGACAATCCCGAAGCCAGTCCAGCATCCGCACGTGTGGAATTCACGGTCACGATGGCTACACGTAGCTGATGCTTTAAAAATTCGAATTCTCCAGTCCAATTACCCAAAAGATAACTTAACAACTGTTTAGACAAATTAACGGAGTGGGCTTAATGGTCATGACGTATCGGCATGGGTCTCGGGAACACCGATAGTATCCCCCACCAGGGCTCCGCTTGGACCAGCACTTGGGTCACACCAAGAAGTGTCAGCAACAGCAGGATCTTCATTCTTGTTGCACCTCCTGGTCAATCTTTCAGGGACCCACAACGGATCTTGCCGGTCCTGAGGAAACACACAAACAGACCCTCTCGCCCACGCCAGAACGGGATCTGGCCCATGCCATAAGCCAGTGATCACATCTTTCCATTTCGCATAGCCTTTCAACGTGCCTGCCCGACGTTGATGTCGGTCAGCGGCAGAAAGGCCATCATCATCCAAAATTTAAAAATTGAGAGTAAAAAGGGCCAAGGATATCTGTTCCTTGGGGGTTCTACCATGGCCTATTCCCCCTTTTTGTTTAATTAGGCATTCCTTTAATGTACGATGAGCTCGCTCAACAATACCTTGTCCTTGGGGATTATAAGGCAGGCCATGGCTCAACTGTACATCCATCTGTTTACAAAAGGATTTGAAAGATTGGGCAGTGTATGCTGGACCATTATCAGTTTTTAAGTGTTGAGGCTTTCCCCAAGCAGCCCAGGCTTCTAGGCAGTGTCCAATAACATTGCGTGCCTTTTCCCCACTCATAGGAGTAGCATGAATGGCACCTGAACAAGTATCCACAGAAACATGAATGTATTTTAGAGTCCCAAATCCAGATATGTGAGTTACATCCATTTGCCAAATCTTTAGGGGGTAGGAGGCCCCTAGGATTAACTCCTACACTAGGGGGATGGTGAAAAGTGATACACTGTTGACATCCTAAAACTATCTGTCGAGCATCTGCTAGAGACAGATGAAACTTTTTGCTGTAAGGTTTTGGTAGGCACATGAAATTGTTGATGAAATTGTCGGGCTTGATCCAATGATGAGCTTAAGAAGATAAACTCCATTTGGGTACATCTATCCACAAGATCATTTCCCTCACTGAGAGGACCAGGCAAACCTGTATGAGCTCTAATATGTTGGACAAAAAACTTATAACCTCTTTCCCAAATCAATTCCTGAAGTTCCCTCAGCAGCTGGCATACCGTGCTGCTAATTTTAATAGGGCCAGCCACTTCTAACATCTTAACTGCATTAACAACATATGACGAATCGGAGAGCAAATTAAAGGCAAAAGAACAATTTTTAAACACTTCTAGCACAATTTTGAGTTCAGTTACTTGCGGAGAGCGGGGTTGATATTGACACAAAATTGGCTCTTGATGGTCAACCATATAGGCTCCACAGCCATTTTTGGATCCATCTGTAAAAATGTTTGGCACCCTCTGTATAGGAACACTGGAGGTAACCTTAGGAAAGATAACGGGATGTTCCTTAAAGAAGGATAGCAGAGGGTGTTTTGGATAATGATTATCTATCTCTCCATGGAATCCACAGCGCAATATAGCCCAATCATCCACAGTGCCACACAAGATCTTCATCTGCTGACCTGTATAGGGCACTATGATCGAGGTTGGGGAAACACCAAAATATTGTATGCACTGTTGGATCCCATTCAGGGCTAATCGTGCAACTGCTGTAGGATAATACTCTACTGATCTAGCTGGAGAAGCTCTGGGATAAACCCAAAGCAAAGGGCCATCTTGCCACAACAATCCTGTGGGCTGCATGTAGGTGGCTAGAATGCATAGCACAATGTCTGCACCTTCCTCCCATCGATGCAACATTGCGCCTTGTAATCCTTTTTCAACCTTCTTTAAGGCCCCCCTTGCTTCATTTGTCAATTGTCTAGGAGAATCCAAGGCCAATTCCCCAACTAAGGTATTATACAGTGGCTTTAATTCATAATTTGGTAATTTTAAATAACATCTAACCCAATTAATATCTCCCAATAATTTTTGAAAATCATTAAGAGTCTTAAGATTATCCTTCCTTAATTCAACCTTTTGGGGGATAATGATATAAGGGCTTACTTTTGCTCCTAAATAATTTATAAGATCACCCTTTTGTACCTTTTCAGGGGCAATAATCAATCCTTTACCTTCTAGTAATTTAATTAAATTTCCATATGCTAAATCTAAAATCTCTTCATTCTTCGCAGTTAAAAGGATATCATCCATAAAATGGACGCATCTCAGTCGGGAAACTTTTGTCTTAATGGGGATGATGCGTTGCCCACAAACAGTTGACACATAGTAGGGCTATTGGCCATACCCTGTGGTAAAACCACCCATTCATATCTTTGATCAGGTCCTTCATGATTGCATGATGGAACAGTAAAAGCAAATCTTTCACTATCCCTTGGACAAAGAGGTATGGAAAAAAAGAAATCTTTTATATCAATCACTACAACAGGCCAACAGGCTGGCAGAGAGGATAAAAGAGGAAGCCCGCGTTGCACTGGGCCCATAATTTGCATCTGCTGATTAATAACTCGTAAATCATGCAACAGTCTCCATTTTCCTGACTTCTTTTTAACCACAAATATTGGGGTATTCAAGGTGACACTGATGGTTTTATATGCTTCATAGCCAGCTGTTCATCTACCAGGGCTTTAACTGCAAGCTTCTCAGAGGAAAGTGGCCACTGAGGAATCCACACGGATCCTCTGTCTTCCAGGTAATGGGAATGCCTTCCTCAGCGGCCCCTAGGAAAAACCCAGGTTCTGATTCCCTTCTCTCTGTTGGGCAGTTATAGGGCTAATCCTATTTCCCTATTCCTTTACCGGGAAAATAACCCATATTTTTCATAATCTTTTGTGAAGTATCAGAATATTCATTGGTCAATTTGAAACCCATTTCTTTCAGCAAATCTCTCCCCAAAGGAAATGGGTAGATCCAACACATAGGGTTGCATAACTCCTGAATGCCCTTCCTGATCTCTCCAACTCAGGTGTCTTGCACTCATATCAGGAGCTCTTGCATAACCGAGACCTTGCAATGTTTGAGATGAGGCCCGTACTGGCCATCCAGAGGGCCAATCTTTCTGAGCTATTATACTTCTATCGGCCCCTGTATCCAACAGTCCTAAGATCCTTTTACCATCTACCCTTAGCTCCATTACTGGGCGTTGGTCTAAACCCAAATTAAAAATGTAAGATCAGAGCCTATGGAACCGAAACCATTCTCTCCCCTCTCTCTAGACTGGGCCACAACTCTTTCATGAAGCCTAGGCAAAAGTAATAGTTGGATTATTCTATCCCCAGGGGAAATGGCAGTAATCCATTTCGTGATTCTACCATGTTCTTGACCACCCCTGTATAATCTGGGTCAATAACTCCTGGATGGAAATGCAGTCCTTTAAAGCTGTAGATGATCTCCTATAAGTAATCCTACTGTGCCAGGCTCAAGAGGTCCTTTAAAATCAGTTTCTATCAACTGGACCCCCATCCGAGGAGTTAGTACGAGTCTGGTGGTGGAGCGGAGATCCAGTCCTGCGGAGCCCTTAGTGGCTCTCCTTGGCCCCTCGGATGGCGAAGAGACGGCCATCTCTCGTGACTCTGTTCTACATCCTGATTCTCGACTGCCCCATATATTTGTGAGCCCTGGGGTCGTGGGCCCCGCTGTCCATTTTTTGGACATGCTCCACCAAAACCTGAGCTAAGAGGCTGCCCATTGATGTCTTTTACCGAGCGGCACTCATTAGCCCAATGGTTCCCCTTTTTGCACTTGGGGCACAGCCCTGGTTGCCTTGGGCGTTGACCACTTCCTGTACTGACTAAATTTCTCCTTTCTGGACATTGCCTTTTTAGGTGACCCTGTTTACCACACTTAAAACACACTCCTGAGCTTCTTTCTTTTCTCTGCGTCATCTGCAGAACCGCAGCTGCAAGTCCAGCATTAGTCAAAGGTCCCCCTATTTCTCTACAGACCTTCATCCAAGCCTCAAGTCCCTTGTTCTTGTAAGGAGTGATAGCGGCTCGACATTCCTTTGTGCACTGTTCATAGACCAACTGTTTAATCAGGGGCATAGCAGTATCGGGGTCTCCAAAGACTCTCCCCGCTGCTTCCACTAATCGGGCTACAAAGTCAGAGAGAGAATGGCTCCATAGGTCCCTGAAGGATCTTGGTGAGGTTTCCACTCACTTCTCCCTTATTAGGTAAGGATTTCCATGCCTTTGTTGCAACTTCATTAATCTGCTGGTAAACCTGTCCTGGATACCCTGTCTGAGCATTGGCAAAGCGTCCCTGACCCAGCAGCATATCTCTATCCCAGGCAGCCTGGCCTCCCCCTGCTGCCAAGTTAGTGGCAGCCTGTTCATTAGCAAACTCAAGTTGGACTAAGACAGGCCGAGCAAGGTTAGTCCATTCACTAGGAGTCATGCAAAATCTGTGTAAGTCCTCAACCTGAGCTATGGTGAATGGGGCCGTAATGCCATATGTCCTAACTGATTCCGCCAGGGACTTGATCACCTTAAAGTCTAAAGGCTCATGATACCTTTGTTGATTAGCATCCACATAAACAGGATAGGCCATGTGTAGTTCTGTGCGGACTGCCTTCCACACTTCTGGGCAGAAGGTATGCCCCTGGCTTCTACTCCCTCCTTCTACAGGATTAAATGGAGGAGGAGCAGATGGGTGTCGTCCAGGGGGTTCACCCTCCATTTTACACTTACTTCCCCATCCCCTATGCTTTGCCTTTAAAGTCTGTCTTTTCACTTGTCCTATTAATTCCTGTAACTCATCCTCAGTATCCGTCCCCTCCGTCTCTCTGTCTGTATCTGATCTTTCCGTATCTGTTTCTTCCGTACTTCCTTGCTTTTCCGATCTTCCTTCCTGGAGCATTTCAAGAGCTGCACGTCCCTTTTCTAACACTTCCTGACAGCACCTCTGATCCTCCAAGCAACAACGCACTAGACGCCAAACTTGGCGAACTCCTGGTTTTAAGGTTCCTTGGGACCGTGCAAAGTCTAAGTCTTCACCTAGCTTGTCCCAACAAGCAACAGAAAGATTACCTGAGACTGTGAACCAGGGTGCAATGGCTTTACATTCACTCAGAAACCTCTCTATGGTGCTCCTTTTTATCTTTAACCTTCTTGATTCAAACAGCTCCTGAAGAGCCAGAAAAATCGGGTGGGATTGTGAATTCCCCATCCCAGCAATAGGTAAAAATGATTCCCAAATTAAAAAAGAGGTTTAGAAGCAGCCACAAAATAAGGAAGATGAAAAAGTCCATCAACTACAAGGCTGCCTATTTCTACCTTCAGTTCACTACTACCTGAACTTTACCTTCAGTTCGATACTACCTTGAACTTTACCTTCGGTTCGCTACTACTGCGAACTTTACCTTCGGTTCGCTACTACTGCGAACTTTCTTGTTTACTACCCTGAACCTTTATAGCCGCTAGTTTCCCGCGGTCCTCATCGTCCCAACTTACCTTGGGAACTTTTCCAGCGCTTGCCCTGACTGCGAGAAGTTCTGATCTTCTTCCCCGTACGGTTCTGATCTCCTTCCCCGTACGGCTGCCACCACTTGTCGCGCCCAACCTCGACCAGCAAGGAAGACACGACCGACCAGCGAAGATCTTCTTCAAACAGCTTTACTCAGGAACCTTGATACAATCTTCTGACCCCGGAAAATCCCTGCACCACACTTAAGTAGCTAGCACTAGCCAATCCTAGCAAGCCCGTGGGGACAGCGGATAGGTTGTACTACACGGAAGCGACCAGGCCAAGCAGGAACAGCCAAATAAGGGCTTGTTTTTCTCAATGACTTGTTTTGCTCATTGAGCGGAAGACGGAAACCGGACCTGCCCTCACAAGGAGCGGAAGGCGGAAACCGGCACCATCCCTGGGGCGCAGGACCCCGCAGCCCTCCACAGGTTCTGACCCAATTGAACTATCTTACAAATGAAAGGAAACATGAAAATGTACGCGATCTCTGGCTTGTTGCCTTTTCCACTCAGAATTGGGACCGCTACTTATTCCCCTGTGACAGCGGCAGGAAAGTCAAAGGCTCATTCAGGCTGACACAGATACTCAGTGGAGAGCCTGGCTTTTCATTCCATCACGTCGTGGTCTCCCTTCAACACCTCCCGTCACCATTACGTCGTCGATTTCCCCAACCTTTGCCTCCTTAGCATTTGATGGATGGTCATTGTTACTGCAGATAATCTGGGCCCCTTTGTAACGTGATCAAGACGTTTTTGCAGGCCGAGGTCTCGGATGATTAGGATAAGGATGGCACTAATGCCGGTCTCGGCTTCTTCTGGAAATTTCTAACTAGAGTTCATTAACTTGTCAGCCCTGGTTCCTTTGGAGCACATACTGATATAATAAAATGGTTTAAATCAATAGAGGCCTTAAACAGGCCTCATCTGTCTTCCTTTGTTGCTTTTTTTTTCCTCTCTTCTCTTATCACGACTACTTTCTCTCTCTCCGCCACTTTAAAACTGAACTCTTTCCCTCTTAGTGCCTGTGTGGTTCTTTATTCTCTCTGTATTCTCAAAGCTATTGGGAAGCCAGGGGCATTCAGCCTTCCTTAAATGTAGCTATTGTCACCTGAAACGGCAGGAGCCTCTAACTCATTTACCCAGGAGGATGTTTGCCACTAGAACAAAGGCATCGTGAGACTGGAGGCCTTTGAGTTTAGCTTTTCAAAAATCATGTTATGGTTTATTTAGCTGCATGTGTGTGTGTGTGTGTGTGTGTGTGTGTGTGTGTGCCTGAGGAGTCCAGAAGGTCACTAGATTCCCTGGAGCTGGACTTACAGGTGATTGTGAGCCACCCAATGTTGGTACTGGGAACGGAACTCCTATCCTCTGCAAGCATTCTTAATCGCCAAATGTCCTCAGACCTTTCTCGGTGTCTGTGCGAATAAACAGCTCAGTTTCATACAATTCTTTCATTTGTGAAAATCGAGGGGTTTTACAATTGGAGGAGACGTTACGAATCTTGATGCAGTTTCATTATGGATGATGTAGCCTTGGGTATGTTGAGGTAGGGGATACTGGTCATGTAAACTTTTGACACCAGATGATGGAACAATTATTATCATCAAGTTCTATCCACTTTTGGTTGATATGTTCAGTTCTAAGATGTTAAGCAGGCAAAAGCCATCAGCCAGAGGACTTCCTGGGACAGTGATAAGTCCACAAGGGGTACGAAATCTCAGCCCCCTGACCCAGTTGGAAATCCTTTGCAATGCTAGATAAGACCAAGCAGAGGCCACAATGACCAGATTTCCACAGACAGCAGTCCAAACATCCCCCCATTCCCAGATCTTGTCTCTAATTCCTGGAAACCTTTCTGGTGAAGTTAGGGCCATGTGACCAGATAGTCTTTCTTTGTAAAACCCAATTCCAAAGTGAAGTTGGTGACTTCCCCCAAGGGAGCTGCACGAGATCTTTCCCTTGGTTACCAAATAGCCTACAGGATAAAGAATGTATATACATTTTAGGACAGTTGACCTCTCTCCATCCTAGTTGGTTCTAGAACTCTTTACAGGTAGATTGAATGGTTGTCATCCTGCAGGCACTTTCTGTAATCCTTTAAAAAACAACAACAAAAAACAAACAAACAAACAAATAGTATTTGAAGGCTATGGAGACATCTCAGCAGTAAAAAACACTCCGTGCTCTTGCAGAAGACCTGGGCTCAGTCCCCAGCACCCACATGGCTACTCACAACCATTTATAGTTTTATTTCCAGAGGCTCCAGCGCCCCCTTCTGGTTTCCATGGGCATCAGGCATACAAGCAGTGCATTTATAGACATGTAAACAAAATACTCATGCACATGAATTCAATTTTGGAAGCACCCACCCTGTTCCCCACCACTGTCCTCTTTCTCACTCCTCTAGTTGGTCCCCTTTGGTCCCCTGTTTCTGTTATGACTCTACTCCCCTGCCGTCTGTGGTTTCATATATCTACATGAGATCTGAGAGCCATTGATGAGAGAAAGCATGTAATGTTATTCCTCCCAAGACTAGCAATTTGCTTAGCATGCTTATCTCTGGTCATATATCCATTTCCCCGAGAACGCCTAACTCGTTTCATGTTTATGAGAGAACGCGTTCCATTGTGCAGGTACGCCGAATTTGCCATATCTGTTCCTCTGTGGATAGACAGCAAGGTTGGTTCTATGAATTTACTCTTGTGAATTGTGCTAAAGTAAAGAATGGTGGGCACAGGCCTCTGTGATACACAAGCTTGAAATCTTTGGGAGTGAGTATCCAGGTGTAATAAAACTGGATCATAGAATACATAGGTGGGCTGTATCATATGTTCATTCTGAGTGTTTGTTTGTTTGTTTGTTTGTTTGGAACTCCTATTTTTGTTTCCATGGTGACTGGACTAGCCTCCATCCCCAGCAACAAGTGTTAGGTCCCTTTTGTTCGCCTTCCCTTCGTTTCTTTGCTGACGACTCTTCTAAATTAGAGGGCAGCCTCCAGAGTGGTATCTGTGGTCCACTCTACACCCCCTCTTTTTCATTTTTTGGAAAAACTCCCTATCTTTCTTTCAAACAAAGTTCACTGCCAACCTGAGAAGAACCTTCCTTCAGAGCAGACTGACCAGTGTTGCACCATCAGCTCCCTAGAAAGGAAGGAGAAAAGTATTTTGACAGAGTCTACCAATTGCCATGGTGTAAATGCACCAAGCTCAGTTCAAACTACCAGTGAGGCCTCAGGAAGTTGGGTGGAGACAGTGTTTATCCTTTGGGTCTCGAACCTTTCATCCTTCACCCAAATTTTCAGCTCAAAAAAATCATATCCACTAACCTGTCAACACGTGATAGAAGACAGATCTACCCAAGATGCCAATTTAAAAAAAAAGTGAAGCACCATTAAAATAGATTAGGAGCTGAACAGAGGTATAATCTGCTGCTGCTGACACATATGAAGACTCTGGGAACTAGAGTTCCTCCATGGATGGGTAGACCATGCCTTCCCCCAGCCCTGTTGGTGGATGCTGCTGTGCCTTCTGTGGGCTTTAGTGACTCTCAGGTAAAGCTTAGCTATAGTACTTTGTCATATTTTTGTCTCAGTGTATTCCTCCCCGAAGAGACAGAATTAAGGTCATATCCCACGTTCGGGTAACACAAACACTGACCCAACCTTTAGCACGTGGTACACGCTTACTTCAAGTCTATTGGCTCGTTAGTTGAACTGCCAGGCCCATCCTGGCTAACTGAATGAGAACGATGACTTCTAAGGGAGGTATTCACTGAGGTTTTATGGAGCAAGGCGCCATGCATATGAGTGAACGCTCACACTGCGGGATGGCCCACCTAAGCTCCAGATTGTGCCTCTTCTTCAGGGTGACAGGTCCATGTGATGAAGAGATAATACTACAATAAGAGGCTCGATGCAAGACAGATGGAGAAGGAGGTGAGGATGCCATTATCCAGGGATCTCTGTAAGCTTACTGGAAGCCAGAGTAACTGGGCTATTCTATCAAGGTTGAACGTGAGTTTAGAAAGGTCTAGGCAGAGGTCGTAATACAGCAAGTGCATGACCACCTTGAACTTCATAGCTCACAAATTCTATATGTAAAAATCCAAAGAAATGAATGATGGAGACCTCGCTCCTTAAGGCATCAATCAGCCTGCACCAGTCATTAGAGCAGACCAGGATGAGGTTTGGACTTGGGTCTTACCCAGCTTATCTGAGTCAATTACCACTCGCAGGGATCTGCCAGCTACCCATCACAGCTCTGGGTATCCCCATCTCTCCCTAGACCACATAGGGATGCATCAAATGTCACCTCAAGGAGAAGGGTCGATTAGAGATCTGCAGCCCGGGCTCTCCTCCTTTGGTAGTCCCCCTCATCTTGGAGAAGTTATCCAATGGCTGCTGCACCTTGAGGTGAAAAGCGTCCCCTGTGCACTGGAACTGAAGGACTGGTCCCCAAAATGAAAGTGCAATTACAGACAAAATTATCCCTGGGCTATGAGTGCATTTCATGGGTATTTTATTGCTACCACGACTCATGATTTCAATTTTCGGGACCGAGAGGCTCTGCTGAAGACTAATTTAAATTCTCACCGTGCGAGCCTGCGCTCTGTAGACATGTGTCGGTATAGACTGAGCCCATTTGGATTTAATTCTTTTGGACTGACCACAGAACGGCTTAAGAGAGGTTAAATGAGAACACTGGTACAAATAGGACTGACTCGTCATCTCGAATCACCTGTTTGCCTGTTCTTTCGTTTGAATATGCGGGGTATGCATACATGCATATAGGGTGTTCCCACATGCACGAGCAACTGTATGCATGTGCATATGGAGGCTCTTGGGAGTCTTCCTCAATCATTCTCCACTTCATTCGCTTAGGGCAGGGTCTTAATTAAACTCAGCTAGCTTGCTCTGGGCAATCTCCTGTATCTCTGTCTTAAACACCGGACTTACAGGCAGGCCGCCAGGCCCCCACTCAATAGGTACACGGTTGCTGGGACCTGAAACAGCATCCACTTGACCTAAGGAGCCGCCTTGGCAGACCTACGGGGACTCTCGATGAACACCAGGAGTAGACGGAGACAATGGGTCCATTTACACGTGAACACGGCGATGCTTTCTATATCAAAGGTGTTCGCAGCTAAAACTTTGCTTCGTCGAAAAGGCAGGGATGTGACAAACGGCTTTCCGAGCCTTATTAAAAGTAGTCCTCGGACCATGTTTGAAAATAGAAGGAGGAAAAAAATATCCTAATCCTATCCTTTGATAATGTCAAGGTTGAGTGCACCTCTGGAGAAATATCGATATGGGCTCAAATCAATACTCGTCTCTGTTTGTCACTGTTTCTCTGTGTGCTTAGGAAAAGTCCTTTTGCCTTGCTGAAATGCAGCGCCGCCCAGCATACACGGCCATTACCACAGAGGTGGAGATCTGACTTTTCTTTATTTGGTTCTTCTTTTTTTTTTTTTTAACTGGAAATATGTATCAAACTGAACGGCTGAAAGTACAGGCAGGCATACACCTAAGACCTGTCAAAGTCTGTATAAGGCTTGGCAATCCAAATATCGCCAGCTGGCTTTAACCTGTTCTGGTGCCAACCTTGCCCTGTGAGACTTCCCCCTTTCTATCCTGTGCTTCTCACTTTTCTCTAGAGGGACGCACGGAGGGAGTGACTACATATTAAAGGGGGTTCGGTAGATTGGCTTCTATGACAGGGTGTGGGTCGTCAAACAATGTATGCCTCACAGCAGAGGCTGAGAACCCCGTGTGTCTCAGTTCACAAAGCCAACTGTCTTAGCTGTCTTGATCTGGTTCTGAACACCTGATCAAGACAATTCCTCCCAGGAATGCCTAGCAGCTTCCCTTTTAGCTGATTGTAAATCTAATCAAGTTGACAACCCCAATTAACATCACACATCCCCTCAAACAAGCAGGGGAGCTCAAGATTGTGGGGTCGCTGCCGTACATGACACCGTTCTGTTGTTTTCCAAGTAATACTTTGCAAGCCAATGTCAAGAGGTAGTGGAGACACAGTTGAGGTCTACAGAACCGTGGGTTCTGTCACAATTGCAGCAGAGTTACAAGGCGGGGCTCTGAGGGTGAACAGAGCTATACAATTCACAGCCTACTCATTGCCAGGCAGGAGAACCTGGATTCCGGGGTTACAATAACCTCTACCCCAACATCCAAAACTGTCTCGATTATGATAACCCAAGAGGGCATCTGAAAGGAGGTGTCAATGGGGTTTAGATGGGAAAGGAATTTATGTGAGATCGGTGCTGTAGGGTAAGGAACAAAGACCGGCAAAGGTAAAACCTGCCTAGGTATAGGAGTGTAGCTCAGTGGGTGAACACTTTCCCTGAATGTACAAGGCCCTGGGTTTAAGGCCCAGCAATGCAGAAACACAATCAACCAATAGCAAAGGAAATCATTGTTCAATGAAGAAGGCACAGTAGCATTTCATGTTCAGCAGGCAACTCCAACAGAAAGGGGCACTGGAAAAGTAGTGAGAACTCCCGTTTTAGGAGACCTTCAATGTCTGGGTATGAAAACATAGTAGTTCACACTGTGAGCTATGAAGAAACAGTGTTTTGCTTGTTACTCTCTTCCAGTAACAAATATCCACTTAGCACCCACTGCGAGTTGTGTCAACGATAACTTTGAACAGTGGTATTACATAACGGCTGGTCTAGGAGACTATCTGGGAGACTTGATGATATGGTTCACAGGAGAGCCAAGGTCAGATGCTGTTGGGACAGGAGAGATGAGAGGTGGAGCGGATCCCAAAGATCAATGACACCACAGTAGCAAGTAGTCACTAAGACCAAATTCAAGAATGTGTGTGCATATATTGACAAGTCTTTGGGTCACCTTCAATACGGGGAGATGTTTTCACGATTCTGAGTTGAGCATTATTTTTCCTCGGTTTACTGTTCAAGGGTCTGCAGCTCCACTGCCTTCTGATGTGCACAAGACATCTACTGTCATCCTTATCTTCCTTGTCCAAGATTTTTCCTTTCAGCCATGGCGGTTCTCGTGATCGCCTCCTTATTACTGGCTGTAAGCTATCTGATTGTGATAAGAAACCTTCTGAGGAGTGAATCAAGAGAGCACAGAAACAGGGGTGGCATAAGTGTGGGAAAAGTATACTAAAGGTGAACTTACATGGTTTTATTGAAACTGAAAGCTTCTTCGTATAGCCAGTGATACCTACCTGTCTTAGTTAGGGTTTTACTGATGTGAACAGACACCATGACCAAGGCAAGTCTTATAAAGGACAACATTTAACTGGGGGGGGGGTTATAGGTTCAGAGGTTCTGTCCATTATCATCAAGGTGGGAACATGGCAGTATCCAGGCAGGCATGGTGCAGGAGGAGTTGAGAGTTCTACATCTTCATCTAAAGGCTGCTAGCAGATGACTGGATCTCAGGCAACTAGGATGAGGGTCTTAAAGCCCACACCCACAAGGCCACACCCACTCCAACAAGACCACGCCCACTCCAACAAGGCCACACCTCTCAACAGTGCCACTCCATAGACCAAACACACACAAACCCTCACACTATCTTTGTAGGTACTGAAGGACTCCCACGTAGAGACCGTATACCCAGAAAGAGAAGTCACACCTCCCATTTGAAAGCACTCCACAAGCATGTAGGTGTGGGGTGTGTACTATGACACATGCACATTGAGATGTGACAGCCAAGGTTTAAGACATGTCATTCTAATGTAGTCGAAATATGGCTAAGAAACCACAAAGTTTAAGTGCTTGACAAGGTGGGCGTTCGTTCTTTCTGTGGTAGCTGTTACGTGTTTGTGCATGTGTTCCACATGTATAAGAACCCTGTGGTGTGGGAAGTATTGTAATCCCCTGTCTACATGAATTAAAACTGGGACACAGACTGTTCGGATAATTACACAGCGTACTTTTAGACTCTAGAAGAGATCAAAATTTAACAAAGGCCATCAGATTAATAGTCATCTGCTTAGCCAGGCCATGGCAATGCACACCTTGAGTCCCAGCACTTGGGAGACAGAGGCAGGGGAATTACTGAGTTCAAGGCCAGCCTGAGCTGAAGCAGGAGTTCCAGGACAGGATGGGCCAAACAGAGAAACACTGTCTCAAAAAAAGACAAGGGGGGGAGGGAGGGAGGGAGGAAGGGAAAGAGAAAGAGAGAGAATGTCAGAGACAGAGAAAAAGTGCAAAATGTTCTGTTATCCTTCTGCCCTAAGTATTAGTCTGGTAATGACAGGCTTTAGTTAACAAGAATCTTTTAGAAGCTAAAGGCTTTACTTTGTTTTCTTCTCTCTCTCTCTCTCTCTCTCTCTCTCTCTCTCTCTCTCTCTCTCTCGCTTTCTTCTTCCTCCTCTTCCTCCTCCTCTTCCTCCTCCTCCTCTTCTTCTTCTTCCCCTTCCCCTTCCTCCTCCTCCTCTTCTTCTTCCCCCTCTCCCTCCTCCTCCTCCTCTTCTTCTTCCCCTCCCTCTCCCCCTCCCTCCTCCTCCTCCTCCTCCTCCTCCTCCTCCTCCTCCTCCTCTTCTTCTTCTTCTTCTTCTTCTTCTTCTTCCCCTTCCCCTCCTCCTCTTCTTCTTCCCCTTCCCTTCCTCCTCCTCCTCCTCCTCCTCCTCCTCCTCCTCCTCCTCTTCTTCTTCTTCTTCTTCTTCTTCTTCTTCTTCTTCTTCTTCTTCATCTTCATCCTCTACTTCTTCTTCTTCTTCGTCATCTTCTTCCTCTTCTTCTTCATCCCCTTCCCCTTCTTCCTCCTCCTCTTCTTCTTCTCCTTCCCCTTCCTCCTCCTCCTCTTCTTCTTCCTCTTCCTCCCCTTCCCCTTCTTCCTCCTCCTCCTCCTCTCCTCCTCCTCCTCCTCTTCTTCTTCTTCTTCTTCTCCTTGAAAAGTAACCCTATCCAGACACTCTTCAAAACATTTGTTTTTTTCTCTCTTTGAGGCATGATTTGAGATTGGGGGTGGGGTGCCTCTGTTTCTTCATCTGCTTTTAGAGCTAATACAATGAATGTGTGATGAATACATCACACATGCCTAGTGGAGCAGAAGGGCTCCAGGGGCATGACTTGGTGGCACCGTTATCTACCTATATCTCCTATATGAGGGCTTCAAGTTCATCCGTCCATTGACATTGCCCAAGCCGTCCTGCAGAAGGAAGTCAGCATTCAGCCAAGCCTCCCAACGGCCCGCCTCCGTCTCTGTTTCCACTAACAGTCAGTAAACACAGCGTAGCACCTCAGCGGATGTTACTCCTCCACCCGGGCTCATTCTGTCTTCTCAGCTACATTAATTCATCAGTCATTTGATTCATGTGTTGTCTGAGCTCAGAACAGGTGCCGGGACTGCTCTGGTTTACCGGGGTTAGGGTGTTAAGTGTGAGAAAGGAAAGCAAATCCATGCCGTGTGGCTCTTAGACATTGGCGGGGAGCAGGGAGAGGCAGACAGTAATAGCAGTGAGTAGACCATGGGGCTTCGATAGTAACAGGGGCTGCGGATACAAATCGAGTGTGGGCGGGAAGGGCAAAGTATTGGGATGCTGATGGACTTAGTATGTTAGGCCTAGGGAGGATCCCTCTGCATAGCCAAGGAGAGCCTACCTATGTCAGAGAACAAAGTGACGCTCAGAGAAGGTCTGGGGAATTCTCTAATGCCATGCAGTTCTATCACTCCAGAGGCAGGGTGGAAAAGAAAGTGGCCAGCTTCTGTGCAAGGCATCGTTGTCTGGCGTGATTCTGAGCTTGACTGGTGCTCCCTGGCTGACGCCATTGGTTCTGTATTCCTCTTCACAACTCACGCTCTCTGAAATACACCTCCCTTCAATTCCTCCTCTCCATGACTTAACCTTGCCACGTTCAACTGGAGTTAAAACTTAGGGTCAGCTCCCACCATCTGGGTAGTGCCATCAAAGGATACGACCCCCCCCCCCAGTACCTTCATGTCACTCAGAAACAGCCATTCCCCTAGGGAACCCAGCACCCGTGCACATAGAACTACAGAAGAGAGGGTGACTATTAGCCCTTGCGAATCTCCACCAGGGGGCGTCGTGCTGCGTGCACCCCTCGCCGCAAATAAATGGCAGCCTGACACCACCTCAGATGCAATTTTGTATTTCACACACCATTTAACTAATGGAAGCCACATAATAGGCACTCAGCGAATCGCAGTCGATTACATTCTTCCTCGTTTTTCATCTCCTAATATGATTAAGATCCTTTGTATTTCAACTCATGGTAAAGGATGGAAATGAGGTGATTATTATCCACAAATTCCAGGCATTATCGAACACCTACTGTAGGCCAGGCCCTAGGCTGGGTGGTGGGGGTGGGGAACTTGCGTCTGAGGGGCTTACATTCAGTCCGTGGCAAAGGAGCAATAAACGGTAATATGCGTGGTGTATTATGCAGGGTAGAGAGAAAGAGAGCATGGGCAGTTAGGGTTAAGCGCTGGGGAGAGTGGCCATCAGGACTCCCAAAGTAGGATTCTTCTAAGTGTTTATATGAATGAAGAGAAACATAGTAACAGTGGTTGAAAGAACGAGCCCCACCCCCACCTCGCCTGTGGCTCACATGCTAATTCTTCAATCCCAAGAATATGTTGCCTTTCAGGGCAAAAGAAATGAGATTATAGCGGAGGAGGGAGGCATGAGCATGAAGATGTCTGGCAGGAAAGCATTTGCTTGACCCAAGTTCACTCCTCAGAACCCACGGGAAGAAGCCTACTGTGGTGGTGTACCTTTGTAACCTCAGTGCTGGGGAGACGGAGGCACAGTTCTCGGGGCTCTTTGGTCGTCAGTGTAGCTGAATCAGTGGGTTCTGGACCAGTGGGGGACCCTGTCTTTAAATAAACAAACATACAAATAACTCTTGAGAAATGACACCTAAGATTGACCTTTCACTCCCTCACCCCCCAACCCCCAGTGTATACACACACTCCAGTATGGCACACACAATGGCATACACAAATGTGATTAAAAATTACCATCTTGAGTATCAAGCACTGTCCTGAGACTCAGGGTAACTGCGGCTTCCTCAAAAGAGAGAATAGGAAGCAACAGGCAGACAAAAGTACCCGCTACGTTTGGAGGTGGAGGGAGGGGCTGTTTGCTTAAGTGTGTAGCCTCTGTGTAGTAGTTCTCAGCCTGGGGGTCACGACCCCCAGGGGCGTCAACAGATGCTTTCACAGGGGTCACATACCACCATTGGAAAACACAGATGTGCAGATTACAGTTCATAACAATGGCAAAATTATAGTTATGAAGTAACAATGAGAATGATTTATGACTGGGGGTCAGCACAACATGAGGAATTGATTAAAGGGTCACGCAGGCTTAGGAAGGTTGGGAACCAGTGCTCTAGAGTCTAGGAAATCTCCCCTACAGACTCCATGAGAACCCATCCCTGCTCCCAGACTGCTTCGAGCCTGCCAGTCTATCCCTCACAAGCATAGCCCAAGAAATCTGTTCCGCTCTAGCCGCTGTCTTTGCTACAGTCTGTTATAGCAGCAATAAGAAACAAGATAGGTCTCTGAGGAAGAGCTTTCTGCATGGGGCAAACGGCCAGTGCAAAGGTTCTGAGGTCGACTGTATCTTGGGGGTACCAAGATGTCTGTGCAGTTGGATTGACACAGAGTATTGTCAGAGAGCTCGGGGTGACAGGGGCATGGGGTACCTTATCTAGCAGATCACAGGACAATAAAAACAATCACTTTTACTCCATTGTTAGCAGTTCCCACGAGAAGAGTGAAGTCACCCAGCTCCTGTTTTAATAGGACTCTAGCTGCTGGGAGAGGGATGGTAGAAACACAGGGGCAAGGTCACACATCAGTGCTGATAAACATACTTAGTTCCAGCACTGTGAGGCAGAGGCCTACAGATCTCTGTGAGGACAAGGTGAAGCTCTTCTGTATAGTGAGTGCCAAGACAGCCAAGGATACCTAGTAAGACCCTGCCTCACCAACAAAACGGGGGAGGCCTATTGAGCTGAGGGGATGGCTCAGTGGTTAAGAACATTGGCTGCTCTAGAAGGTTCCATTTCCAGCACCAACATGGTGCTCCCGACCACTGGTACTCCAGTTCCAAGAGATCTGATGCCCTCCTCTGGCTTCCGTGAGCACTGTATACACAAAGTACAAATACAGAGGTGGAGGCAAAATATTTAGACACCTATAATAAAAATAACTTTTAAACGATGTTATTGACTGAGACCAGAGTGGTAGCTGTGAACAAGGAGGAGGGCAGTAAAATTCAAAAGCTGCTTTGAAGATTGACTACAAGAGCGGAATCACAGATAAATGTGATTGTTTCCCTGGAAACGATTGATTGAGTAAAATTCCTTCAGTAATGAAAATCTTCACCCGGAAAGTGAGCCACGCAGGTAGGTGGGGCAGATTACTATCTCGACATCAGATACAATGACCTGAGTTCAAGTCCCACCTCCTCCCTTCTCCAAGGCCTGTGCGCCTGGGCTACATGTTTGAAATTCCCCAGCCTCAGTCTCCTCATCTGGAGCATGGGAGTTCCATGGGATGGCCCAAACATTGCGCGAGTGTAGACCAGAGGCCTCTGGAAGGTCCACGCCTAATGCGGAGCAAACTCAGAACACCATCTTGGCGCACTCGAAGTCACCGGTTTGCAGGTATATCCGAAGGCCTATGGAGCACTCAAGAGCGCGACATGGAACGGAAGCAAAACAAATGAAGCGGAACCATGGTTTCCTGTGGGGCGAGTTCAAAGAGCAACCGGGGATGCAGACATAGCTCGCTGGGTCCCAGAGAAGATTTTCAGAGCTCAGCCATCAAATAGTGTCTACATTTGCCAACCACGACTTCCAAAGAGGAGCGGGGCCTCGTGCCTTTTAGGGAAGAACGAGAATTACACGGCGATTGAATATTTATTACGCGCACCTCTTCCTTAAGCAGTTGTTTTACCATCGCGACATCAAAACCACCCGGCCCAGAGAAGACTCAGATGTGGGAGAATATCAAATGTGTTTTTTCTCTCTTTCTTTCTTTCTTATTATTTTTTTTTTCCTGTCCCTTTTCATGGTAGATCTGACGCACCTTTGAATCTTCAAAGGACGCGATAATCAATGACGTGCGTGGGGAGACGGGAGACAGGCGACAGCGTGCCCGTCATTGTGGAGATGAATTTATTAATGTAAACGGCATCGTGTGGAAGAGAGATGGGGCTGAATTAAAATGTGAAGACCTGTGATCCAACAAGAAACATAGAACAAAGGGAGGAGAGGGAAACGGAGCAGGGAGGATAAAAGACACTTTGCCGATGCCAGGTGCCACCGAACAGAGCAACATAAAAGAGGTTATCGCAGAAGCAGGCTACTGCAGCAACCCTGGCGTCTTAATTAAAGCGTCTTCAAGAAAAGAGGTAGCGGGAATAGTACCAGGGGTGTTGGTGAGACAGTGGTGACATAGAAGCAATACAGATGCTCAGAAGAAGGGATTATTCAGGGTAAATATTGGGATTAAGTCTCCGAGAAACACAGCCCCGAGCTTCACTCATGGAGAATATTTAAAAAATTGCTTGGGTATGGGGAGCGTTGACGTTGGCAGCTGGTGTGGAGAATAGCTTTCTTACACACACACACACACAAACACCGAGAGAGAGAGAGAGAGAGAGAGAGAGAGAGAGAGAGAGAGAGAGAGAGAGAGAAAGAGAGAGTGTGTTTGCATGCCCATGTGACTTACCACATGACTACAGGTACCCACTGAGGCCAGAAGAGGGCATCGGAGACCCTGGAGCTAGAGTTATAGGTTGTTGTTGGGTGCCGTATTGCTGCTAGGGGCTGATCTCCTGCCTTCTGCAAGAAAAGCTAGTGCTCTTGCCTCCTGAGCCATCTCTCCAGCCCTGGGGAATAGCTTTCTAATTTTACAGTTTGCACCCATTAGCCTCAAGAAGAAGACCCCCAAACTGGCAAACAGACAACAAGTAAGAGAACAAGGATCTTGAAATGAGACCAAATCCAGAGAGTGGGTCCAGGTCAAAAGGACTGCCCTGCCTTCCTGTTGGGAGGGAAGATGGCTCAGCATGTAAAGACACTTGAAGAACTGAGCTTGAAGTCCAGGACCTACATAATGGAGCAAGAACAAGTGTGGAGGCTGCCCTCTGACCTCCACATGCATGTATGGGGCATGTGCACACACAAATAAATAAACATATTTTAAATAAATAGTATTATGTATGTCCAAGAAAGAGGCACACCACTGGAGGAGTGCAAAGGGCCAAACTGCCTCTTTATACAGTTGATAAAGCTGTACACTGTCTCCAAATCCACCCCAGAATAGCCCAGCACCAGCGCTATTGTCTAACTGTCTCCTTTGGCTGACACCTTGTAATGCCCTGCTTCATCGCCAGTCGCCCGAACGCGTAGTGGGCACTGTCCACATTGGCAGCCAGCATGGCCTCCTGCCAGCTAATGAGGTGATTGGGCTGCCAGGGAGAAGGGAGCTGGCATCCTTTCCACTCCGGTGACGGATGTATCAGGTGATGAGTAAAAGGTAGGACCGTCACTTCCCTGAGGTCACCCTGAGCCTTTGGAATAAGAAGAGATGGTGCAGGCTTGCCCTGCCAGCATTTACTAATACACACCATCTACTAAAGTTTAAAACAATATGTCTGCACTGACCGGAAGTGATCAGAAACTATCCCCAAAAGAACTGGGGACAAAGAAGGGAAGTGTGGGTCCATGAGCTACAGCAGATGGTTCTCCGTTCTGGCGAGGATGTGTGCAGCCTGGGGTACCTGTGGGTAGCTCTGTGTGACTGTCATGGCGGGAACCCACAGCCAACACTTTGCACGTACCCACTTGAAATGCAAGGGCACTACCTTCTGTGGGCGGGCGTGATGGTCGATCTTAAATGTCAACTCGTCGCAAAGTAGAATCACCTGAGAAAGGAGTCTCAGGGGAAATTGTCCCGATCAGTGGGCCTGTGGGCGTGTCTTCGGAGGATTGTCTTGGTTGGTAATTCCAGTGGGAAGACACGCCCTGAAGGTGGGCGGCACCGTTTCACCAGCTGAGTCCGGTGCTGCCTGAGGTGAGCTGAACCTGAGGACCCAGCAAGCATGCAGCGGGAACGTGTCCATCTCTCTCCGCTCTGCACTCCGGATGTGACATGACCAGCTGCTTCAGTCCCTGCCCTGACTTCCCTCCAAGGATGAACTGGAACCCGGCTCTATAAGTCAAATAAAGCCCTGTCAGCCTATACCTCCTTTGGTCAGCGTGTTTGCCATAGCCTTAGAAGTCAAAAAATGGGAGGCTTTGTGAGAGGGGCTCTCTTAAAGGCCCTTTATCGGGTTCGAACTCTTGCGGATGCAGAAAACAGCATTCCGGGAGCTTGTGTTCTTGCACCTAGAACACGGACTCAGATTAATTCAGCTGTGGAGGCAAGGGACTCTGTGTGTATTAGGAAAACAAGCCCATTTGTAAAACGCTGCCAGATCCCTCCAGGTGCTCAGAAGAAGCTATTTAGCATGAATATTTCATCAATGCCAGAGTAGATTGAAGAAAATTCTTTCCATTATGTCCCCATCACTGTCGCATGTGGTTGCACGGACTTCTGACTAAAGAATCTAAATACGCTTAAAACATTCTTCACCTCCAGTGGAACGAGCGCGGTCTGATTGGGTTGTTATTTTCCTGCTTCATGAAATATTTCAGAGGCAATTGTGTCTCGAATGTGTTGTTTGGCAAATTTTTATCCGAAGCCAGAGTCTCTGGATTATTTTTTTTAACTGGCAGCTCCGATGTAAGGAAGTCGACACTTTAGAGAAAATGTCGAGGGCCTGGCTCTGCGGTCCTTGCATTTTAATTTTTGAGACCAACGTTTAGGACACGGTGCCGGGCTTGGCATGGCAAGTGAGGGAACAGAGACTTGAAGTGGGTGGACTTCAGCATTCACGTCCCCACTCCAGACCCAACGGGCAGCCAAGTCGAAATCAGACTTCAGCCTTGCAGAGGCTTCTCCAGGGGAGGAGAGGACTGTCTGGTGTGTTGGAGAAGCCTGAAGTCTCCTTGCCCCTGTCATCTTCAGAGCGTCTCAGGCACCAACTCTCTCTGCTTCCCGCTCCCACACACTGCTGACCTGTGTTTACCTTCCGCCTCTGAGCCTTCTGCCCATAGTCCCCAGGCCTGAAACCACGCCCTTCCTTCCAGCCCTTTTTCTGGAGGAAGAATTTTGAACTAATGGAGACAAGAGTGGAGAGCAGAGAGATAGATGACGTTGGCCATGCGGGAGAGGGCAGGGTCCAGGAGGGACAGCACCTGCTAAGGTCAGCAGCAGCATCAAAGCCCACTTCCTGGGTCTTCCCTGTCTCAGTGGTGCTGGGCCTTTATCCTTGATCAATGTGGAAAGAAGGGGGCAGGTGCTGTTCTTAAAAGATCTTTCTGAGCAGAAACTCCTAAAGTCACCTCTCAAATCCTAAACACACAAGGAGAACCTCTAGCTTCTTTAAATCATGGACTATTTTGTCCATAGCAACTTCCTTCCCATCCTAAACATACATACGAAAGCCAAATGGCCCGGGACACTGGGAATGTCCCGGGACACTGGGAATGTCCCTCCTCGGTGGCCCACATTTGGGTGCCTGATGATAATTTCAACCACACATATAAGAGTGTTCATGTATATGTTCCTTTTATTTTTTTAATACTGTGGTACTTTTTTCATTATACGAAAAAAAAAGGGACACAGGAAATTGAAGTAAATATTTCCTTCTATAACTGAGACTATTTAAAGGGATAAATGATTAATTTCCCAAATAATGGTCTAAGCATGCCTGGACAAGACTAAAGGAGCCAACGTGCAGGCCAGGAAGTGCTTTTTCTAGAGCAGGTTTCTCAGGAAAGGGATTTCACTGGGATCTCCTAGCTCCTACGGTGACGATATAACCCAGAGCAATACCTCACATGCCCAGTTGGCTGCGACACTTCTGAGGGATCGCTAAACATATTTAAATGACTTCAGCAGGACGTTGACCTGGAGAATTTCACTTTCTGTTCTCTTACTTAAATTGTGATTGTAGGTAGAAATAGGTTTTGTTAGGCATGTTATCAAATGAATGTATAATATACTTTGTCCATGACCCTCCCGCACATAGCCATCTCTGACTACCCCCTTTCCCCAGTTTCAGATTGACCATTGTGCTGCCAAAGTTTCTGATTAGTGGCTTTCCTCAACGGAAGTGCTGTTCCTGACGTCACCGGCTAGCATTTCTAGAAAGCGCATGCGCTTGGGAGCTGCGCGTGATGGTGGCTTCTCATTTATTACTGTTGCATACCAACAGCCCTTGAAAACTGTGAATGCCATGGTTTCCGATGGTTGTCTGGCTGCACACTGTCCCAGGACCACGCCAGTCATCATCTTCCTACCCCACCTTCTAAAACAATTCTATATTCTGTGTCCTCTTGGCACAAGATGATTTCCCGGGCAAACAGGGCAGCAGATTCCCACCTGAGGCACTGAGGGTCTTTGCTGACAGACACACGGGTATACGCATAAATCGCAAAGGCGGGGACAGAGCACAAAGCCTAGAAACATGAAATAAGGGCCAAAGTGTTTAGGAATGGAAGGAAGAAGGCTGCTCTGCCCCGTCGCTCTCTCGTGGTGCCTCTAAGGCACCCTCTGAGCCAGCACGCATGCTCATAGCACAACTCCTCATGTACTCTGTGCCTCAGAGACTGTTTCCCAAGACCCAGAGTTCCCTGCTTCTCTGGTATTTTACATCTAGGCTGACACTGCTGAGCCTACATCGAGGGAACTGGGAGAGGTGGGAGGTGGACTGGGACTGCATCTTTAATGGCTCTGTGCGGGAAGAGAGAGATTTTGGGAGCAGGCACCGGGCTCAGCGGCTCTCAGAACAACAGCATCGCCCTCGGCAGGCTTGCAGACACAAGTGAGCCCTTTATCACAAACAATGGAAAGTTTGTTGCCGAGGACACAGGGTGCTTTTTCATTGCGTTGGACACATTTACACACGCGCTGTCGTAATGAACGGAGGCCTCTGTGGCTGTATTACAGCTCTGAATCACCAAGCCCTTACATATGCATGGCGCCTTAAATCTTCACCCAGCAGCATCGTTCCCATTCACTCATGGGCAGCTCTTGGAGTTGTTGGTTTTCTTAACTGTAAATGAGATTCGCATGTATTGTGTATTTTACGTATGTTCTGTCCTTCTGTCGTCCCTCAATAAAGCAACAGTCTTGGGAGATGCTATGCCTCGGTTTCATATAGTAGAACCACTCTCTCCTCCATTGTCTCCTGGTTTTCCTCTTCCTTTCTGCTGGCTCGTTTCTTTCGTCTTTCAGTTTGAGTTGGGTTAGGATTATTGTGCAGTGCTTGGTTCAGTTGGCTGAGTTCCTGGTTGATTCGTTTTAGCCTCTTTCAGCTCTACACTGACATTCATAAACACGCATATACACATACATACATACATACACTACATACACACACATATACACATACACATACATACATACACACACACACATACATACACATACATACACACATACACCTACATACACACACATATACACATACATACATACACATACATACATACCTACATACACACACATATACACATACATACATACATACACACATATACACATACACATACATACACACATACATACCTACATACACACACATACACCTGCACACATACATACATACACATACATACATATGTACACCTATATATATACATACAGCTATACACATACATACATACACATACATACATACCTATATACATACATACACATACACCTATACATATACATACACACATACATATATACACATACACACAGGCGCGCACACGCACACACACCACAGGGGGGGTAGAAATGAAGGAGAGAAAGAAAGAATTCAGTGTTTTGTCTTTGCCTAAACATGGAGAGTACTGTTTTCCTAGAAACCACCCATCATTTTATACACATGTGTATGCATGCTTGCTAGTGTGTACATTGTACATGTGTTCACATGTGGAGGCCAGAGAACAGCACTGAGTGTCATCTTCCCAAACACAGCCCAGCTCCTCTGAGGCAGGAAGGATCTCCCAGCCAGGGAGTCTCAGTAATCCTCCTGTCTCCACTCTGCAGTGATGGGATTCCAAATGCACACCACATGGTCCAGCATTTGGAAGTGTGTTCTGATGTCTTTCTGCCCTCGAAAGGGAAATGCTTTTTCCAACTGAACCAATTTTATAAGCAGGTCTGGAGACATGGCTCAGAGGTACAAGCGCTGTCTGCTCCTCCACAGGACCTAGTCGCACAGAGCATTGGCCTTGCCGTTTTAGGCACACGGAGCAGTGGTATGAAATACATTCACAATGCTGTCCAGTTCAATTCCAGAGTGCTTTCTGTTTTGCAGAACTGATTATATGTCCCCCAAAATAACAAACAGCTCATATCTTCTCTTGGGGTCTTGGGAAATAAACATGGAAAGAATTCATAGGCTTGCAACAATTATTCTGGTCTGCGAAGTGATCTTGATTGTAGCTTCATTTTCTCTGCTCAGAAATACCATTTTGGTAAACCAGCCGTGCTTTACGTAATTTACTCCTTAGTTGGTACTTTTTTTTTTCATATTCTTCTCTAACTCAGTTCACACAATCTAGAATGGACCCGACAGGAAGCTGTTTAGGAACAGAGTTTGTGGTATGCATTATCCCTGCTGGTTTCAGAAATGTAACTGGGGGTGATTCTGTAATTCTTACATAATCTGTGTAAGCGGTCCTCATTGGCTGAAGAGAGCTATGGGACTACCTAGGAGGATTTCTTTAGGTATGCAGGCTGACACACGTGTGTTTTGTTAAACAATAAATAGAATGTGCCATCCCTCGCTAGTTCCAGCTACTCTCTGGCCCCAGCAGGCTCGCCATCTCCATGCACCAACCTCCCCATCTCGCGGTTAGCTGTCACGAATCCTGTAACCCGGTAAAAATCAAAATTCTAGAGGCTTGAAAGTTATCTGTCAGATTTATATTAGTAAATTCTCAACTCACAAAACACCCGAGTAAAGAACTCAGAGCCAGCTGATATTGGTATAAGCTGCCCATTTAGATTGGACAAATTGTCCTGTAATAATCCATCCCTTCTATGATATTCACAGCCACCTGTAGCTATTTAAAGCCACACGGATCTGGATCATCCTTCTCTTCCTCCATCTTCCTTCCTTCCCGGTCTCCCATCTCTCCCGCCTCTCAAAAGCTCTCAGTCCGCCCTCTTTTTCTACTGTCCAATCACAGGCTCTAGCCTTGTCCTTTACCTACCCTCACGTGCTTACAGACAACAATCTACGCATGTCTCCTTGTTGGCTGATTCGCATTTGCTGTATCGCTACTCCGGCATTTTGTGAGGGGCTCCGGGTGCGGTCTTCCCACACCAGGCTCATGTTTAATTGTATCCTTGCTACTCAATATGGGGCTGTTTTCACATTTGTCTTTTGCGTGTCCTGCCTCACTAAGCATTGTTCAGTGTCTTCCTTTTCTTCCTTCGAGCTTAGCCCCTGGCTGGCTTCCTAGAATGGAAATACGGAAGGAAGGGCTGTGGGTATTTGCAAGATTCTCGATAAACAAATATTGCCCAATGGCTCTCCACAAGACCGTTAGTCGATATTCCAAGAAAAATCAAGACTGGGAGTGTTTGTGGAGGTTTTCAAAAGCTTTAGCTGGTTTTGTTGCTTGTTCAACTTCCCTATGTATGTTTTCTCTTTAAAAAAAAAAAAAAGACATTAAAAACGTAAATACTCACCAACACACATACTCACACTCATACACACACTCTCTTACACACACTCACACACACATACACATACCCTCTCACACATACTCATACATACACATACACTCTTGGCACACACACATGTATAGTTATGGACAGGGGGGTTAGTGATGTCATGAAATTATTATTTACCGTACTGTTTTGATGGAGACTCACTATGGTTATGAAGCATGAGGTGCATGCTTCTGGTGATACAGAAGATAATTTTAATTAGCATGTGGTATTCGATGAGATTGATTTGCATATTAAAAGCGATACTCTATTTTCAATTCTCCCCCCATCAGCCCTCTAATTAGATCAGGATGGTACTAACCCCCTCCCACGTCCTCCTTCCCCTTTCGTACCCTCTGTAGGCAGTAGTGTTTAGCTTGGGTTTAGCTATGTTGTGGGTCTCCAGTTTGTTTATCCTTCTGTTTCCTTCTTTGTAGAAAATGTGACATTAGTACTTGACATAAAATAATGATGCAGTTTCCTTTGTTGAACACAGTTCTTTAATTAAAAAGGTATAAGCCCTCAAATTGGAGACAATGGGTTATTGGATGTATTTAGGGAAAAAAAGAAAAAGACAGGACACTGGAGGCAGTGAAGGAAGATCTGGGAGGAGTTAGGGGAGGAGTTGGGGCGAACATGATCAAAACACATCGTATGAAATTCTCAAAGAATTAATTACGATAATTTTTTAGATGCAGACCTCCTGGCAGTGTGCACGCAATGAGTAAGGTGGGGGCACTTCCTTGGGGATGCACTCCAAAAGCACTCCTGATCCTAGCAAACATCACCTTGGGAAAACATCACCTGCATCCCCATGACACCTAGAAGTGTATAGGGCCCTGTCACACACTGTAAATCATCCCTACTCCTCTAGCTGGCCGTGAAGAGAGCCATGCTATCTGGAAAGTCCCTTAGGCTGCTGACTAGATGACTTCTTCCTGTTTGGCAGACTAAGTCTCCTCTATACAGCATAAAGGGTGTGTTAATCCAGTATGACACTTTAAGTAGGTAATTCCCAAATTGGCATTAACTGGCTTAACGATCACCACTGTGAATTGTGACATCAATTCTTGAGTGTTTCTAACCAAGCATTTGGTCACTGTAAAGAGATTGGATAGGACAAGATTGACAGTGTCCAGACATTGCTGTGTTCTTCTGAACAAAGTGTAAGACC
Source organism: Rattus rattus (assembly GCF_011064425.1). Lineage (NCBI taxonomy): Eukaryota > Metazoa > Chordata > Mammalia > Rodentia > Muridae > Rattus > Rattus rattus. The sequence continues at coordinate 38,417,176 of NC_046170.1, forward strand.
CCAGGACAGGCAGATACTTTCTTTCCCATCTGTGAGAGATCTTAATCAGGACATCTTGTTTTCTCTTTTAGGACATTTTTAAATTTGCAAGGACATCTCCTGTCCCAAGACAAAAGAGGTCCATTGTGGTGTCCCCCATCTTGATCCCAGAGAACCAGAGACAGCCCTTCCCCAGAGATGTTGGCAAGGTAAGTTGGACAAAGGACAAAGGACAGGGAGTGGTCCAGAGTGTTTCTGTTAGGGGCTGAGCATGCGCAGTGTTCTCTGGCTATGCCAGATGAGAGTAGCTGGAAGTGGCCTCCATCACTGTGTGCGTGGGAAGAAGTCAAAATGATTGTATCAAGGTAAGAATTTAAGCAATCATTTAAAAAGAAAATAACGTGAAAATGTAGAAGCCATAGATCACGACTGTAGGATCTACATAGTAGAAAATAAACTTGTGGTGATGTTGTCACATGTCATTGGTTAACAACTGGCTGCTTTGTCTTCGTAGCTGATGTCCAGGTGACAGGCTGACAGCTGTGTGCCTATGTCTGCTTTTTTTTACTGAGGTCCTGTTTCTTTTTCAAATGTGTCAGTCCAAGCTCACTGTCGGGTTAGCTTATCGGACACGAAACTGGAGCATGGGAACTCACCCGCAATGAACTAGATCCAGAAGCAGTGTTGCTTTGCTCTGAACAATAAGGTCCCGGGAGAAAATATCTACCTTTAAATGGACCACAGCACTAAAGCCACCTTGCATAAGAAAAAAAAATCAGCAGATTGGGTTTAATGATCCGACTAGCTTTTTTTGGTGATTCAGGACCCAGGCCACTTCCTGTCTGTGAACTAGAAGGGTGCTGTGCTGAGCTGACGGAAGGGGCTAGCTTTACCCGGAAGGGGCTAGCTTTACCTGAGTGGGTAGGGGCAAGGACTGAAAGGGATACATTGTTTCAAAGCAATTTACCTCAAGGAACAAATCAGGCCATCCTTGGCCCATTGGCTCAGATGCACTGAGTCATCCCAAACTGGTTGCTGTGAATATCCTGTCTTTCAGAAATCTGACCCATTTTAAATCACTTTAATTATGCGGACCTGCCTATAGGTGATTCCATTCTGTCTTTCTCTGCCCTTTTGGACCTAGTACAGGTGTCTCATTCAAAAGAGTGGCCTCAAGGAAATTTTATGGGACACACATCAGTAGTACCTCCTGACTCCACAGAAATGTCTACGTGGAGATTCAGATTCGAATCGGTTTCTATTTCTTGTTGAACCTGGAGTTCGGGTGCTTACTGGAACGAGCAGTCTCAGTGCCAGGAGCTATTGTTTTAGTAATTTACTCATCAGGTAAAAATAGAAAACAGGCTCTGGTCCAATCAGGACTAGGTGAATGCAGTCCCATAACGAGCAAACAATCCAACTTATTGTCTAGTGGGGAAATGGACACATATGCAACTAAATAACAAGAAAATTAGAGCGTATGACAATGTCTGCACAAAACAACACCACAGTGACCAGAGGGAAGGAGAAAGGGTTCAGCCCCAAAGAGTCAGAAGGAGGAGATTGTCACAAAGCTGGCTGATACCAGCTAAGAGGTTCGTGATATCTGAGGGGAGAGTGGAAGGATCAGGACATTCATAGGAAGACATGGTCCATGCTGTCTCTGTAGAGAGACGTGTGCTCAAGGGCCTGAGATGGAGAGGGATGAAATGTTCCTGAGGAGCATGACCCTAGGGTACTGTGTCCTGGCTGGTTTTGTGTGTCAGCTTGACACAAGCTGGAGTTATCACAGACAAAGGAGCCTCCCTTGGGGAAATGCCGCCATGAGACCCAGCTTTAAAGCATTTTCTCAACTAGTGATCAAAGGAGGAGGACCCAGCCCAATGTGGGTGGTGCTGTCTCTGGGCTGGTAGTCTTAGGTTCTACAAGAGAGTAAGCTGAGCAAACCAGGGGGAGCAAGCCAGTAAGTAACATCCCTCCATGGCCTCTGCATCAGCTCCTGCTTCCTGACCTGCTTGAGTTCCAGTCCTGACTTCCTTTGGTGATGGACAGCAGTGTGGAAGTGTAAGCTGAATAAACCCTTTCCTCTCCAACTTGCTTCTTGGTCATGATGTTTGTGCAGGAATAGAAACCCTGACTAAGACAACTAGTAAACCAGGGAGAGCATGGTCAGAGGGCCTGGAAGATCTTGGAGGTGACCTACTTGGAGGCACTTTGAGGGATTGGGATTTGGGCACAGCCTGAAATGACTGACCCCTGGAAGCTCTCTCCAGGCAGTGTATACATGTCAGGGGACACTGGCCTCGCTGTAGAGAATAATCTGTGGAAGCAGAATGGGAGACAGCAGTGGGAACAAAGAGACCCACTAAGAGGAGAGGACTTCTGAACAAGGTGAGGGTGTCTTAGACCACTGGAGAAATACTTCTACTAGAAATCAAAGACAGTAGCAACCAAATGTTCTGCTGATCAATATACCTATCATTTTAAACTGCCATTGTGCCAAAGCTGTATCTCTTTTAGCAATCATTTTCTATGACTCCTAGAAAACAGAGCAGATTGGAAGGGACAGAGGCGAGTTATGACAAGTCCTGTCCCTCTGGACAGCCCCAAGCACTGTCAAACCCATACTACGATCCCTGTCGAGAGGCTCATCTCCACCTCTTTAATGACTTTTGAGACCAGTGTCGGTCTTTTTTCATTACCCTAACAGAAGAGCAGATTCGGGCTGCTTTATAAAGAAAAGAGGTTTATTTAACTCATGGTAATAGGTGTGGAGGATCCAGAGGTGGCATCTGGTAGTAACTTCGTTAGCAGACTTCTGAAGACACACGATGAGTCATGGGAAAGAGATAGGCAGCACGATGTATGAGGCTCCATGGCCTCCTTCCTCACTCAGGGTGTTCAGGCAGCTGTGAGCATGTGCATGTGAGATGGGGTGGGGAGTGCGGGGAGGGTGTTCTCTGAGGATTTCAGTGTTACAGTTCTTTTAGACAGTGTTCAGTGAAACAGCATGCTCTCATTTTGGGGGTGAACAACGGCTGTATGAAGCTCGGGGAATGGGTAGGGGTTTCAGGGTGGGTGTATTTTATTGGCTATGGCAGAGAGGCCAGAAATGCTTTGTTTACATGGAGAGGAATTCCAGTTACTTGCCGGGGAGGTTTTTATCGGAAGAGAGGAAAGTGAACCTGTCATTTGGCCATGGACTACGTGACTCTCCAGGGCTAGAAGAAGTGGAGGTCATGCTCTCCAGATAAGATCAGGCAGAGAAGAGGAAGCCCCACTGAGAAAGAGAGTCTTCTACTTTGCACTGAGCTTGGGAGGTATCTGGACACAGTGGAGTGCAACCTTAATAGCAGTGTCTCCCAACATGTACATATCTGTCTGGTCTGTCTGCCTCTTTGTTTCTGTGCGTCTCTGTATCCATATCCTTGTGTATGTAGCTGTACATTTGTACATGGATCAGGGCACATGTGTATAGGCGGAGTCCAGAGAAGAACCCCAGGCTGTTCCATAAGATGTCATCTACTTTGAATTTTATAGACATGGTCTCCCATTAGTCTGGAACTCATCGAGGAGGCCAGGCTGAGCCCCAGGGATCTGCTTGTCTCTGCCTCCTCAATACTGGGATTGTACCACCATGCTGCCATTTTAAAACTATGTACGGGTTGTGTGGATCACGTGTGTGTCCCTGTGCTCACAAGGCAAGCACTTTACTGACTTTTGGCTATGGAGTCTCCCCAACATCTTCCTCTTTTTTTTTTTTTTTTTTTTTTGGTTCTTTTTTTTTCAGAGCTGGGGACCGAACCCAGGGCCTTGCGCTTCCTAGGTAAGCGCTCTACCACTGAGCTAAATCCCCAGCCCCCATCTTCCTCTTCTAATACTGCTACTGGCATTTTATTATGGGGGTTCTATCCTTGGGGCCTTGTCTAATTTTAATCACACACAAAGGGCACCTCCTCAAATACCATAGGCAGGTGGTTCCTACATCCTTAGTGCCTTGTAATGAGAATTACACTGCACACATGAAGCATTGGGGGTGGTCTTCACGCAAGCTCTATCTACATAGTAGCAGGATGTAAGATGTGTTTTTTTCTAAGTACCAGAAAGGGGAACTAGGTTTTCATCTGTGACCATGCATCAGAATCCCCAGACACACTTAACATGGGTACCAGGGTCCCACCCTCCAGGCCAAAACACATAGCCTTTATGCATAAGTGTTATTTAAAAGACCCCAGGGAAGACTGGTGTACACCAGGGTGAGGTCTCCTGGCATAGACCATCTTCTGCCTAGAGATGGTGTGACCCACAATGTCAGCTCCTCTGGGACCTTGTAGAAGTGTATGTTCTTGAGCCCTATCCTTAGAATCTCCTGGGTGAAGACCAGAAACCAGCTTTATAGAATTTACAGCAGACACTTGTGTGCGTCTCAGCTCTATCCCAGAACTTGTGTCTTAGTAAGATCCCTTTATGACGTATCAGATATCCATTGATGTGCTTGTCTATGCATCCTGTCCTTCAATGTGTGTCAATACCAAACACTTCATTATGATGCTGCTTTAAAGAGAGAACTTATTCTAGATTGATGTCCGTTGCTGTGATAAAACGTTCTTGCTAAAAGCTACTTGGGGAGGGAGGGATTCACTTGGCTTATACTTCCACACCTCAGCCCATCATTGAAGGAAGTCAAGACAGGCATTTGAAACAGAAACCACCACAGGAGCACTGCTTACTGTTGTCCTTCCTCTGGTTTACTCAGCAATTATCTATCTATCTATCTATCTATCTATCTATCTATCTATCTATCCATCCATCCATCCATTTATCTCGTGTGTGTGTGTGTGTGTGTGTGTGTGTGTGTGTGTGTGTGTGTATCTTCCAATCCACCCTGCCTAGGGATGTTACCCCCCACAGTGGACTGAGCCCTCCAACATGGACTAGCAGTTGAGAAGTTATCCCACAGATGGAGATAATCCTTCCATTGAGCTACTCTCTTCTTAGATGTGTCAAGCTGACAACCAAAGTCACCTATCATGGTGCCCATCAGAAAGAGTGTCCCCTCCCTATGAAGGTGGCTCAGGTTGGAGCGAGCAGCCCCTGCACATATTAGATAAGAGCCAAGGTGGCAGGAAGCTGTGTGTCTACACTGATGACCTCCTCTCTGAGTCCCACTCCCCTACTTGGTGTGTGAGAAGATGATCTCTGTGGGATTCTTGTCATGAGAACTCACTGTGATACGTGGAAAGGGCTTAGCAGAGTGCCAGATAAAACACGAATTGGTGCTAGTATTTTTTATGCTTCTCTAATCCTACACGATCAAGGATGCTGTCTGTTCCCATTGCTATTAAGTCCCAAGGTCCTCCCACAGTGCCCCATGAATAGTCATTGCTCAGTCTATGTTGCCTGACACAAACTAGGTTGAGTTTCAGGGACTTTTCCTCCCGGGAGACGAGAAGACTTACTCACCGAGGCCAAGCACATTGGGCCTCTAAGGCTGAGCACACAAACAGGTTAATTCAAAAACTGAGATGAGAACAGAGAATGAGAAAACACCAGAACCTGTGAGACAGAGTATTTATATCAGGTCTGTGAAGGCACAGAATTCTTCGGTATCCTGAGTTTTCCCAGGGAGCTTCCCTTTACGGTGGACACCACATGCATCGCTGCTCTGGGGCATCTTGCTGGCCAAAGGATCTCCTCTGAAGCTAGAAGGCTTTGCATCCACACATGGAGCAGAACACAAGGCAAACAAGGAATTCTGGAGAACACAGCTCCTCACCCTCCCTTGTGTGGGGGATGCTCCTGAGACTGTTGCCCACCACCTCCCGACTTTTCTTCCATGGGATTATGATCTCGCCACATATAGAGAGTACTGATAACTCCCTAGAAATAGCCTCATTGCCTTCAGAATGGCATGGCCACAACAGAAGACTAGTCTTGGGGCTAACTCTTGGGGTATCCAAAATGAGACAAGGCTATTTCTTAATAGCCACTTGATTTTGTTACTTTCCTGTTGACGTGATTAAAAACACCATGGCCCGAAGCAACTTACAAAAGAGTTTAGTTGGGCTCACATTTCTTGGGTGACAAGAGGCCAGGATGGCAGAGGATCATGGTGAGGAACGGGACAGGAGGCAGGAAGTGTGAAGATGCGGCTGGAGACTTACCTTAAACCCCAACACTGGTGACACACTCCCCCAGCAAGAGGGCACCATCTAAACCTTCCCATTCAAACCACCACACCACTGAATCTCTTTTTTCAATGGCAGCAGCCTAAACTGGAGTGCCATGCAATACTAAAGTAAGGGGTGTAGTGATCTAGAGAGATTTGGAAGACAGCGTCCTCTTGATCCCAGTCTTAGGGTTTCATTGCTATGAATAAACACCATGACCAAGGCAACTCTTCTAAGGGACAACATTTAACTGGGTCTGGCTTTCCGTTCCATTTCAGAGATTCTGTCTATTATCATCATGACAGCATCCAGGCAGACATGGTGCTAGAGAAGGAGCTGAGAGTTCTGCATCTTGATCAAACTGCAGCCAGGAGAGACTACTGTGTCTCTTCCACACTGGGTAGAACTTGAGACCCAGAGTCCTCAAGGCCAGCCCTCACAGGGACATACTTCCTCTAACAACCACACCTCCTAATAATGGCACTTTCCACCGGCCAAGCCTATTCTAACCACCAGAGTCCCATCCATACCCAGCAGTCATGGAAGACCCTTTGTATTCTCCCAAGTCTCTGCAGAGAAAAAGCTGACAGGCACAGGTAGGACTGATGGCGCTGAGATGAAAGATATAAAGGGAAGAATGGGATGAATGAATTAAAAGCAAGCAAGCATAAGCAGGAAAGTAACTTCCTTCAGGGGAAAGCGAAGCACAGACAGTTTCCACCAGGTAGTTACTTTGCAAGAAACATCTGGAAGTTTGGGAGACTCGTGCATTGTGATGTTGGTATCCCATTAGGACTGGAAAGGCAGCTGCTTTATAGAGGACCTAGGCTGAGAATCTGTACATGGACACACATACTGCACCAAGAGGAGTCCTCTACTGGAAAATGAAATTGCCTCTGATACAGTTAAGGTAAGAGGCAAAGAAGAATATTTCTCGGTAGCTTCATTCTCATTCATTCATTCACTCATTCACCCATAGCCCAGGCTGGCCCTGGCTACTTTCTGATTGACAGCAAAGAGGCTTGGGGAAATTGCCTAGAAAGAGACTGATGGATGATTGGCAGTACTAAAGAGAACTATAATATGACAATGTCATATTTATTGTCCCAATCTGGACAGTTTCTGACGAAACGGCTTTGCTTATACGTACATCAGGACAACCAGTGTGAAAGGGACTTTCTAAGTGATCGTGCCAGCAGTTGCTCCTGTTATAACCTAGGTAGTGGATTTTTGACTCTAGTATAGAGAACTAGTGACAGTGAGGGCTGTAGAGAACACAGCTTAGATCTTCCCTCTGAAAACTAGAGTGTGCACCAGTCTCCTGAAAATCTCTTACTTCTACTGAGGGGTACAAACATCAAAAGTGTGGAGGCTAGCGGGCCCGAGGTAGAGGGTGTTCTCATTTGATCCTGTGCCCTGTAGAACTGTCTACCACAGGAAGGTTTCATAGGAATCACTGAAACTATAGACAAAGTCTTGGCTGATGCATAATTTGACCACCCACCAAATAATTATGAATTGCCAGATTGCTATAACATGGGCGATCCAGAAAACCCTTTCCCATCCTGAGTAATATATTGGATAGCTCTGGCTGTCTGTTCCACTTGTTTGTTGAGCCAACTGGCTGGAAGCATATGGGTGGAATGAACCCACATGTTTTGGGAAGACAACTAGAAACATGCCAGGCCATTAGGAAATGAGTTTTCCCTCCTTATTTCTGCCTCTTCCCTGTGACGTCTACCTTAGAAAATGTCTTATTTCTGAAGAAAGAGGAAAACACCCAGTAGTCCTGAGCTCACTTCCTCCAACCCCTGCCTTCCTAACCATTGAATCCTCCACAGAAGGAAGGAACTGGTGTGCGTGCGTGTGTGTGTGTGTGTGTGTGTGTGTGTGTGTGTGTGTGTGTTTCCCCAGAGAAACATAGTATTCTCAACATGTGCCTTCTACCCTTCCATCCCAAAGTGTGACTCTTTCCGAATTTGCACCATAAATAATTTCTCAATTTCACCAACTTCTGCTGATAAATATTTTATTACATCTTTAGAGGTTTTTGAGTTCTTAGGCCCAGCTGATTGAGAGCAGGGGACTTTAAATCTGCACAGAGGCATGGCCGTCTTGGCGAGCTGTGTTTTATTCTGTTTTATATTGAGTTTGAAAGACAAGTCATTTATGAAATGCTTATTAGGAATTCCACTTTCATCACGGACCCTCTCCATCAAAGCCAATGGAAGTACATTTTACTGAAAATCCTTTTTTACACCCCCATAAATTAGCGGAATGGACATTGGGAAGGACATTTGTAACCCAGGCCAGAAAAAAATCTGTCACTGAGCCATGAGTTCTTCATACAGGGGATCAGCATAGATCATTAGACCAAAGCATGGGAACTGCTTCATCAGGGCTCTGCTTTGACTGTGTCCTGACTGGGAGTCATACATGAGTGGAATTTACCACAGTCCCACAGAGGTTGGTCCAAGCTTTCCCCACATCCAAGTACCCACTGTCCCCTTGGTGTGCTCACCTAATACACGCACAGAGGAGCTGGGAGCGTGTAGGCACCTGGACTAAGATTGGCTACCGCCAAGCATCAGTTCCTAGGACTTTGCCTTTCTGTGAGGACCCATGGATGCTAAGCTGTATCCTCAGGGGCTGGACCACAAGTTAAGTCTGAATCCCCAGCCCCATGCTTTTTACCCTTCTCAAAATGACTCCTTCAGTCCTAGTGTCTGATTCATTGTATCTAACCCCGTCCGTCCTCCATCCTTTAAAGCTCTTGTCTTACACACTTTATCCCAGACAATACTCTTTCCAGAAATTTACAACTGTCTATCTGTTCATCTGTTTGTCCATCATCTATCTGTCTGTCATCTATATACCTATCAATCCATTTCATCTATCATCTATCTATCTCTATATCTATATCTATCTATATCTATCTATTTGCCCATTATTTGTTTATTATCTATCCATCATCTATATATTTATTTTCTGTCTGTATATCTACCTACCTATATCTATCTATCTGTCTGTCTATCTATTATCTATTCGCCCATTAACTATCCATCATCTATGTATTTATTTTCTATCTGTCTGTGTATCTACCTACCTATATCTGTCTGTCTGTCTATCTACCTGCCCGCCTGCCTCCCTGCCTCCCTGCCTGCATACATAACTCCCTTCATTAGGCAATGAGTAGTTTTATTCAATGGCTCCAATGCCCCACCAGCTGGAGAATAGTGAGGAACTAGAAATCAGGGACTCTAAGATGCCCAGAGGCTCGCTGCTCAAAAATTCTCCTTGAAATGAACATCGGGGATCATCTCTTCATTCGGCTTATACATATGCCTCTCCATTTGCATGTCTCAGGATTCTTCCCTCCGCTTAGACACGTTCCCTTCATCCTCACTTCCTGTTTCTACATTTAGGGCTCTACAATCTGTTGGAACATGACATCACAGACTATTCTATGCCTGTACCGACCAAGATTGTAGGTGGCCAGCCATCACTGGGGATTCTGCTAGTATATGAGGAAATGAGGTTCGGGGAGATTAATTTAAATTGTATGTGTTTGTGCAGATGGGTACAGGTGCTGGCAGAGACCAGAAGAGGTAATCAAATCCCCTGGAGCTGCAGTTACATGCAATTGTGAGCCATCCAGTGTGGGTGCTAAGAAATGAACCCAGGTCAAGAACAGCAAGAATTCTTAACTTCTGAACTGTGTCCTGACTGCCTGCCTCCCTGCCTGAATACATAACTCCCCTCGTTAGGGGTGTGTGTGTGTGTGTGTGTGTGTGTGTGTGTGTGTGTGTGTGTGTGATGTACTTCTTTGCACTTGTTTAAAATGTGGCTTCCAGAGTAAAATTCTGCTCTTGTGTGGCCCCTACTGTGGAGTGGATGGAGTGTGGTCTGTAGCTCATTTCCAACATGGTGCCCTTGTGTGATTCTCACTTGACCTCATTTGTCTTAGTGATGACGTTGAGCACATTTTGAGCAGCTGTGTAATTCCTTCCGCTCTTTCCTCACAGTCCTACTAAGCTACTACATATCATATGTGGTATCCAGGCAGCCCACCTAGGCCACAGTAGGCCCCTGGATATCTTTTTCATAGCTATGGTTCAGTAGGTGAGCCTTGAGTAGGTGCTGATTAATTAAAGTGATCAGAGCCCGGTTTGTTGTTAGAATGGAATTAGCAGACCATTATATGATCAGTCTGAATATTTTCCACAAATTTTAATTTTCTACAGTGGCAATGAGGCCACTAGCTAAATTGATTGGCAGTCAGCCATTATGTTGGGTCATAACTGTACTCTTACCAGACTGCGATAGATTTTATTCTTTTGATGGGCTCTCTGTGGTATATGGGGAGGGGGCTAGAATTCGAAATGCATTCATATTTAGTATATTTATATTTAATACTCAAAACTTACACAACTCTACAGAATCAATTCTAATTTATTTTTGAAGTCTAATAAAAGCTATGCCCACCATTAACATGTGTTGCCCTTCTCCTGCAAAGCTTAATTAATGATAAAACATAATTGAGTTATTTTGATTCCCTGCCAAACACATATACATGCAGAAATGACCTCCATCATATACACCCAGCCAATAAAGGCGCCTGAGCCTGAGGGAGAAGAGGTATTTTAACCCTGAGTCTCTCGCCCTTCCGCTTCTCAATTAGCAACATTCCCCGGGCTCTGCTCCTATGCACATTTGGTCTCAGACTACATTTATATTTAGTTATTTCTGAACATTTAGAACTTGAGTCATCACCCTAGATGGTGGAGGTGCCAAGCAATTTTCTTACTTGACTGCAATCTGGCTAGCAGGGGTCAGACGTGAGGCCAAGCACAGCTTTCTCCTTTGTTCCCATGGTAACACTGTGAACAACATTATACCCATTTCTCAGATGAGGACACTATAAATAGAAAGAGACTAAGTAACTTACCCAAGATAACTCAGCTAAAGGGGGGAGGGGGCACAAGATCCAAAGCTGGGGCTCTTCACTTCCCAATAGTGATCTACTCACAGTAAAACGAGTGTCCTGAGATTCCCAGTGGGCTTTGCGTGCATAGCACACTGATGTGATTTCTTACTCGATACGTAAGAAGTCAGTGTTATGTTCTTAATATACAGTGGAAGAAACGGAGCCTCAGAAACTCATTGTGAGACAGGATCTGCTTATGGAATCAGCTGAGCTCTTGTAAGTAGAAGCCAAGTCTTTCATGTTACCACCTGCAACAGAATGGGACTCTGGAAGGATTTTGGAATGACAGGGAATGGTTAAGGAGGTGTGGAAGCGGACAAAGGCTGAAACAAACAGGAAGCAGAGTTCAGGATTCCTTACTTTACCAATCCATGGGATGGTGGGCGGGGGCAGGGTCTGCGCTCCCATGCTGTTCTCCCTTCGTGTGCCAACCCACGCACTACCCTAGTGGTCAGACTTGTAGGCCTCATCTAGGATTCCACAACTGAAAAGGCTGAAGCCTTGGGTAGCACCGTCCTGGGAAACAGAAACAGTCTTTGCCTGTTGACTCGATTATCCCTGGAAGACAAGGAAAGAAGAGTTAATCTCTCAGTAAGGTGAGAAGAAAGGATAGTAACCTCATAACTGTGTCTTCGGTGTACATATTGGCATGGCCAGAGGTCATGCCTCAGCTTAGCAAATGGGCCATGCATTCAGACACTCAGAAGGGCTCTCCGTGCCCGGTGATGAAAGCCATTCCCTTGTTTTATTAATGTCTCTGCAGACAGCCCTGCTCTCTCAAAGGGAACCATGAGGACTAAATGGTTAAGAAAATATCAACTGTCCATGTTTGCTCTATAGTGAGGCCACAGCTGTCTTGGGGTGGGGCGGGGGTGGGAGCGAAGAAGTGAGGCCTGGAGCAGAGTGGAGATCAACAGTCCCTCTCTAATCCCATCTTTGAGGAGGGTAGTGGCAGTTGGATGGGGGGCAGAAACAGGATGTAGAAGTTCCTAGGAAGAGGAAAGGGGCTGAGTGAACTCCCCCTTTATTTCTTGGCTCTGGATTTCAAAGAGGGAGAGGCATGGTGTGAGTTGGAGGTCACTGGAAAGGACGCTTCTTGGTACCTGGGTGTCGTCCACCTCTATAAGCAGTAATGGAAGAAACCCAAAATCCCTCTCATGTAAGGCTCCATGTTCCCATCCATGGAGACCTCATTGAGCATACTAATGTTTCTTGTATCAAGTAGCTTAGATGAGGGCTTCAAGTTCTACCTCACGCAAATCCAAACATTCTCCTTAGGCTGAAAACATAGACGTCCTCCTCCTCCAGCCAGAAATACGTGTGGAGCAACTGCTGTGTGCAAGGCAGTCTGATGGTCAGGGTGATGATTCTCCCTCAAGGAGACCCCATTCCAGAGGCGAGACAGATGTGTCCCCAGTCAGACTTGAGAGGGAGGGAGGGAACTTGAGGAGTCAGGCTGTCAGAAGTAGCTCAAGAGAAGTTTCCTGAATGATGCGTTATGGTGGGTAAAGCTAGGATGGGTGAAAGGTTCCCAAGGTGGTGGGAGGCACGTGGTCGGCCTTGGCAAAAGATAGGGGCTTTCATCTAGAGAGCTGAGGCCAACTTGATATGGCTGTGAAGTGGAGAAGAACCTGTCAGTGAAAGCATTCGAGAGAGAACCAAGAGCTAGGAGCCGAAGTTATAAAACTGATGTCAGAGTCTGGACTTTATTCCATAGGTGACTGAGGGTAAATTATGAGCCCATAGGATCAGACTGGCATGGTATAGGATCAGACTGGCATGGTATAGGATAAGACTGGCATATTAGGATGATTACTATGGTTGGTTGCCTGGGGTAGCCTCTAAAGGATGAAAACAGAAACCCAAGGAGATGATGGTAGAGGATGAGACATTGACCAGGTGGGCTCCACAGGGATCCTTGAAAGGGAGAGGTGGGGACTGGAGAGAAGACGTCAGATGGCATGGATGGGTCAGTAGATTGTGGGAGAGAGGACACACTGGGTTTTGTATTGGTTGGTAACATCATCGCTCCATGAGCTGCCTTCAGAGGTGTTCAGATAGACCCAGTACTTGGCTGTGGGTTGGCGGAATGAGACCAAAGCATCTACTTCACCTATCCTAAAGGATCTCTCTGTGGAGCCTTGGGTGGCTCCCGTCATCCCCAGAGAAGACAGATCCATACGTATGGTGTGTGTCACTGACTGCAGCAGCTCAGGTTGGCTGGAGTTCATGTTCACTTAATGGATATATGACACACCAGCAGCAAACTTAGGGGAACACTTGAGTGCCCCCCACCTCCCTTCTCTGTGTCTCTCTGGGTTCTCACAAGCCCTGGCACAGTCTGTACCTCGTGGTTTTCTTTACTCCTTCCCTATAATAATTTTGAAATACCTTTTCTGCCAAATCAGAAACACAACACAGAACAGCTGTGCTCAGTGTTGGCCTTCTAGCCTCAAATTCTAAGTACATTTCTTCTTAGTAATTTCTCTTTTGAATGCCGGTGTTTGGCGAGGCATTAGTCGACACAATTCGCATGTTCCGCGTTGCTCAAATTTTAGTTCATTTATTTGACAACTCGAAATTCCTCGTAAGTGCTGCTTTTATTTTGCTATTTGCATGGGTAAAGCGCTCCTAACATGACATGGAACAAGTCCGACTTTGCTTTTTTTTTTTTTTTTTTAAATGTTTTCTCTCCTTGTTAGTAATACATGTTCATCACAGAAACCTGATTGAAATAAATATATTTTAAAATAATATCTACACTCCTGGCAGCCAGTACTGACATTGAAGGCTTCATTTTCGGCTTTTAGAGCATGCATAAATCTGTGACACTTCAGGGGAGGATCACGGGTCCCATCTTTGAGGCTTAAGGTCTACAGATCTGGTCTAGGGTCCCAGAAGAACATTCTAGTAGTTCCTGGTCTGCTGGCCTATGTAGCTGGTAGCCCATGCATTGTGTGAGTTGGGGGGACACTATCTGTTAACACAGATTCACAGTGAACCTCTGGTACTCTTTGTCTTCCTGCCTTTCAATGATATTCTCCAAAGCCATTCTGGAGTTCTGGGACATCTTAATGGGGAGCCTAATAGAGGAAGTGTGGGTACATATACTCCCTTGGTAATATAGTGGGGGGGGCAGACAGAGACAGACAGAGATAGACAGAGAAACCAGGAGACAGAGAGAATGAGCAAGAGAGAGAGAACGAGAGAGAGAGAGAGAGAGAGAGGATGATGTCCAGAGGGACCTTTTAAACAGTTCAAGCATTGCTACACAACTTGTAGGGACAGGAGAAATGCACTGCACATGTCGGCAGAGGGTGATGACATAAGCTGCTGCCACGAAGTCACCGAAAGGCAGGCTGATAGGGTGCCAAATTTATAGCACATGGCAAATAGTCATACATAATATAAAGTAAATCTAAAGCAAATTAAATCTTAGCATGTACACATAGGCATACATATGTGCATGTGTGTATAATGAACAAAAAGTAGTCTAATATATGTATGTATAATTTTTGCATTTATGTCTTCATGTATGTTACTCTATTAAATATAAGCTTATACATAGTCAAGAGATGTGTTAACAGCAAATGTCGGCAAACCTAAAAACCTCACCTCCACTGCACTCCTGTTTGGCTGAGGTCCCTGCTCCTGTCCCCAAAGCTCTGCTTCCATCTGGACCACTAGCTCTCCATCTCTAGGTCTAGGACCCCTTTGTTCTCACTGTGCTGTGTAACTCCTACTCGAGCAGTGTAGCCTCCGACCTGATAATAGTAAAACCATGTGACTCTTTGAAGAGTAACTTCTTATTCATTCCTGAGAATAGAAAGGAATCCACTGGATGTCTTTCCATTTTGCCCAGAGTTCCTCTATCCTCTTCGTGTATGTTCACCTCATTTGCTGTTTCCTTACCAGGACTAAGGATTGTCCTCTATGAGAAAGGCACTGGGTCACTGGGTCACTGGGTCACTGGGTCACTGGGTCATTCTATGTGTATCCTATTGCTAATTCCCCAACCACCATGTCCTATGGCTTTGGCACATGAGGAAGTTCAGTGATGGATAATGTTTAATAATGTGGCAGAGTGGCGAAGTTCATATTTTAAAAATTAGTCAATAAAATATAACACATAGATACAAATTATGTAATCAGAAGAATACAACACAATGGGGTTTTATAGATGGAATAAAAAGCAATTATTACCTAGATCATGAAATAAGACATAACTGTCCCCCCCCCAAAAAAATGCCTCCTCACGTCCCCTTCCAGGCATGAGCACCACATCTTCCAGGAGTAACCAATCCTGACATCTAAGACTACCAGATAGTGTTTTGTTTAGTGTAAAACATAAATGGAATGCATGGTTTTTTTTTTTTTTTTTGTCTAGCTTTTCCCAGTGTGTTCCTGACATCACTCCAGACTATGAGATGCACCTGCAGAATCAGATATACAGGATTCCATTTTTTGGACCTTCTTGCTGCCCTTTCTTCTGAGAAGGACTTGGCTCCTTTCCAGTTTTTAGTGATTACAAATTGTGCTGCTATTAAAAACTCGTGAGCATGCCTTTGAGGGAGTGTATCTGCACATTTCGGCTGGGGACCAACCTTCCTGTGAAACTGTGAGGTCAGCTTTAGTAGATTGTACCACAAAAACAATTCCGGAGCGGGTGTATAGACACCGAAATTTAAATTCGTCGTTCAGCCTCCACAATGCATCCTGTTAGTCAGAGTCATAGAATATTTTATTCCTGGAGAAAATTCTATCTATCTGGGAACTTGAGCTGTCCACGTAATCCAGGTAGGAGCCTGCTCTGTGTCTTCAGAGCCTGACAGAGCTGGCATCTGAACCATCAAGATGTGTAGATCTGCCACCATGGTGTCAATCTATAGATCTATAGCCAGTTTATGGGGACAAACGCTACCTAGGGCACAGGCTCTACAGTAGGCTCCTTTATTTTACTCTTATCCCAAGGATGAACTCCTAAGTCAGTTGCCATTTACTGGCCTGAGTTGAGGTCATCTCCTTGTCCCTACCAGACTTTCATTTAATGTTATTTTGCAAACCAAGGAATGAAACATAGAAATCAAGTCAAAGGTGTTTTCCACAAAGACTCTTGAGTTTCCTCAATTGTGGTGTTTGTCATACATGTCGCACCTTAGGAACTCTTGTTTTCCAGCTTTCTACTTGGTGAAAGATTAACTCATACCCCTATTCTGTTCTTTTCTTGGGTGGACTCACAATAATAATAACAGCTAATGACTAAAGGCTCACCCATGGTTAAACCCTGTGGACACAGATCGGTTATTTATATTCAAGCTTACCCTGTCTTCCTACTGTGTAACAGTGGAAGCATCAAATCACAGCCTTCCTTTCCCTGTTGGGCCACTGTCATCCCAATGTCCATTGTCTCATAGAAATGTTACTAAGTAGCCATTGCTGTAAACTGCTAAGATACAGGCGTGGTACACACACACACACACACACACACACACACAGAGAGAGAGAGAGAGAGAGAGAGAGAGAGAGAGAGAGAGAGAGAGAGAGAGAGAGACCAACCTGAGGGATACATCAAAACGTTTTATTTATCCTTTCTATTCTTCCCTCCTGGGAATGAGATGACCTAAGATTCATGATGTCCAGCAAATGCATTCCCTCCAGATAAAAGGGGGGATATGTTATATGGAGTGTAGTTAATGGTTTTGGTTTGCTAAGTTCTAGCTGTTAAACACACAATTCCTATGTCACCCTCAAGGTGAGTCCCCAACAAACCACTGAGTCTTTGGGGCATCCCCTATTCCTCTTTTGGTACACTCCTCGGGTGTGTTCTTCCTAACCATGCCGGTGACTTAGGAGGTTTTCAAGATGCCCTCTGTTTCAACAAGATAGGCAATGGTTTTCTAGACTCATCACAGTTAGCTCCCACTTGCCTTTCTGGGCCATTGTGGGAGCTGGGAATGGCTACCTAGGGCACAGGGCCTTACCTGTATCAGCTTTCAGGATCAGCCTAGCCCGACACAAATGACCTCAGAGGGCTCCTAGTCTCTAGGACCACTTTAGCAAGATCGATTCCACCTCTCCTATGTTTGTGTTGTTCATAGCGGTGTTATGAGAGGGGGGAACAATCTTAGGAGCCCATCCGAAGGTCCCAAGTACCCTCCTAGAATCAGAGTACTCCTGTGCGACAAGCTCTCTGAGTGGAAGTCTGTGGACGCCATTTCCACATTGCTCAAGTGGTCCCTTTCTCAGGACTTTTATCCATTCAGCTGACTGAGTATCCTTTAAGTCTCAGCCAGAACATCTCCCCTTTGAGTAAGGGTTCCTTGACTCTCCACACTAGGTCAGGTCCTTCCTCATGTATGCCCATGCCTCTGCGCCTCTTCAGAGCATGAATCCCACTGGGAGTCCAGAAAAGGCTATTGGTTGATTGTCTGATGATATCTTCCCTGCTATGCAGCAAACCCAAAGCTAGCAGATGAACACTCACACGTTATCCTTAGCATCAGTGTATATGGCAGACAAAAACTCTCTTGATAAATATGTGTTAGATAGATGTTGACAGATGGATGAGTGGATGGATGGATAGATGGACAAATGGGTGTATGAATGAATGGATGGATGGACAGGTGGGTGGTTGTGTAGGTGAATGGGTAAATGGATGGATTGGCAGGTGGATGGGTGAGTAAATGGATGGGTGGGTGGATGGATGGATGGATGGATGAATGGATGAGTGGATGGATGGGTGGATGGATGGGTGGATGGATGAATGGATGGATAAATGGATGAGTGGATGGATGGGTGGAGGGATGGATAGAGGGATGGGGGGATGGATAGGCAGATGAGTAGATTGTTAAAAGGCCTAATTTTTGTAATCTCTATAATGGGTTAAAGTTAAAAACAGGTACAAACCTACCTGAGAGAACAGATACTACATATACCATTATATACAGAAGAGATCTATTTGTTTGTAAATTAATAAAAGTATTTTCCTTCATGACATCACTTGCTGTTGAATAAATGAAGACAGATTTTATAGGAGAAAGAGCACATTTTAAAAAAACTGTCAGGCAATTAAACTGTAACTCATGAGAATGCATATCTGTCATCTTATATAATTTCTCATTATGTAACCAGTTATGTAAAGCACGGCTTGTGTTTTGGGGTGAACTTTCTGTATTTAGCTCTGTGGAAAGAACCGTGCCTCGTAGGTCAATATTCCAGGTAATGGAAGCAAAAACGGTTTAGCAAGAGCCAGCTGCTTCGATGTCAGTATTTTGTGTAATTTGATATTCTAGATTCATATCCTAGGCCCTAGTCTTAAAGAAAATTGAGATGCTATTTTCTAATAGAAAGGCAGCCCTTCCTTTACCTCAGCAGCCATCAGGATGGAATTATCTTGAACACGCAGGCATGTGGCGTGTGTTCAGGGACCATGAACCATCTTCCTTAGCCTTAGGTATTTCTTGCCCTTGTAGTCTTTTGATGATTTACCATCTCCTTCTGCCTCCTCAGGCTTTGTGGGCTGACAGTCACCCTTGAGGTCTTTCTGCCTGCCTCTCATATGACCAACAAGTCCTTAGAATTTCCTACTTTAAGTTGCTGCAGTCTTGGAATGGCTCCCTGTACTGGCTGGTTGTGTGTGTCAACTTATCACAGAGAAAGGAGCCTCCCTTGAGGAAATGCCTCCATGAGATCCAGCTGTAAGGCATTTTCTCAACTAGTGATCAATGGACCCAGCCCATTGTGGGTGGTAGCATCCCTGGGCTGGTGGTCCTGGGTTCTATAAGAGAGCAAGCTGAGCAAGCCAGGGGAAGCAAGCCAGTAAGTAACATCCCTCCATGGCCTCTGCATCAGCTCCTGCTTCCTGACCTGCTTGAGTTCCAGTCCTGACTTCCTTTGGTGATGAACAGCAACTTGAAAGTATAAGTGGAATAAACCCTTTCCTCCCCAATTTGCTTCTTGGTCATGCTGTTTCGTGCAGGAATAGAAACCCTGACTAAGACACTCACCCATGCACATTGTCACATGATTGGCTGTAACCAATGTACCTATGATCTCTATCATGCTTAGTGGCAAAGGGCTTCACTCTTGGGCTCTTGCAACCTACAAGGTCCCACTGCTCGGTATTTGCAGAAAAGCTAATCCTACCTGTCTTCTGGGATGAAGGACGTTGGGCAAGACAGTATCAACTGACCTGTTAGTTTGCCTAGCATTTGCAAGTGTTCACTCAGCCAAGATGTTCTTCTCTCCCTTCCTCCTCTTCCTAGCTGGGCCAGCTCAGCTCCAGAGGGCACAAGGGATTCTGAGGGCTTTTGTTTTCTATAAGGAGGTGGCATGGACTTTTCTGTCTGGGCTTTCAAGACCTCCTTTGTCCCAAGGTATACTCTTCCAAAGGCCCAATGTTTCCATGGGCACAAAGTCACCTCAGATGTCGCTGTATTCAGACAGGATAGTCACTGTCACTGCTACTATACTACTGTAGTTTTTAAAAATCCAACATAGATAGATAGATAGATAGATAGACATAGATAGATAGATAGATATAGATATAGATATAGATATAGATATAGATATAGATATAGATATAGATATAGATATAGATATAGATATAGATATAGATAGATAGTTACTTCCCATGTCCTAGGTGAGGAGCATTTAGCTGTGGAACAAACGACGGGCACCATGGTGCAATAGACTAAAACTGTTCTTCTAGGACCCAGATCGTAAGAGACACTACAAGACTTTTGACAGAATAAATACCTATCTCCTGGAGATATTTAATGCCACGCTTGGGTCCTTTAGAAAGAGATACATTGAGATCAGCTGTTTGGCTATTTATTTTAATGTGCTCAGGGCTAAATTTCCTTGGGGGTGGGGGGAGTCATTTCTAATTCCAATTGCTAGAAAGTATTCATTTTCTGGAGTGGAGAGGCTGCCCTCCTGTGAACAGAAGTCTCCATCCACCCGGGTCCCTACCTCTTCCTGGTTTTGTAAAATTTGAGTAGAAATGGCTTTTCCTCATCCTGCCTAGTGGCCAACAAGGCTGGTGTCCCTGCACCCCCCACGTAATTCATGCCCACCTGGGTCCTCACACTGCCTCAGTAACGTTGTAGGGTGTGACGCCATACAAGTTGGAGCCTTATCTCCCAACGTGGACAGAAGCAGCAGACACAGGACACACCATAGCCGTCTTGTTTCTTGGCCTCCCTGACCTAAGCTTGGGACCGACATTCATTCATCGGTCCCCGTCCATATGTTGCTTCTCCACTTTATTTGTCCACAGGAAGGGAGATGAAGCTCAAAGCAGCAGGCATCGAGCCCTGCTTTAATTACAGTGATGAGCTATTTGTCAGGGAGCCATGAGCCGCAATGCCGCCCTGCTCTCCCGCAGACCCAGAGCAGGGGCGACACCAGCTCCCCTGTCAGCCGCCCATCACAGGGACTTGTACAGTCACAACATCGGGTTTCATCTTTATTGTTTGAAGGCTAACAATGATAACTGTACTAGGCTAATGAAAAAGAAGAGGGGAAAAAAATCCTCATCAGAGAGGATGTGAGAATTAAGCTGGGGACTTCTGGGTGAAGTTGCCCTGCTCCTGTATTCCTGGCCTGTCACAGTGTTGTCATCATTACAGGGAACAGGGCAGTCATTATTTTTGCACTGGTTTAATTGTTCACTGGGCACCAAGGGCCATGTCAACACGGCTTAGAAGCGCAAACAAGCACACGGTTCTGCTGTCTCTGCCTTATTCATTTGCATGTGTTTTGCTTTGTTTCTTGAGGAGAGGTATCACAGACAGAAAATATTGTCCCGGACCTCTGACTCTTGGACTCTGCACTCGCCCTCCCTTCCCTCCTTCCACCTGTCACTCACCCTGAATACAACCACAGTTCTCACCGCTATTCTCCCAGGATGCCATTGGAGATGGCCGCTGACAGCCAGCCTCCACTCTCCATCTCGACTCCTTCCAGAACTTCAATACCCAAATTCTCCTCCTCCCCTTCCTCCTTCTCACCTTCCTCCTCTCCTTTTTTTCTTGTCTTCATCTTTTTAATAACTCACTGGGTCTAATTAGTGCTCCCCTTATGCGCACGGATGTAGGGTCAGCCACGGGAACTGGGGGAACCTACAATAAGGCCACACGGCTGAAGAAAACTGATGACTTCTCATTAACTCCTCAGCCTTGGCCGGAACCTGTGTTGTGCCCTTCCCAATCTGTGCTGGAGGATTCGCCGGACTGGGTTGGTGCAGGCAACCGTAGCTGCCCTGAGGTCATGAGTACCACAGTTATGCCATGTGTAGAACACAGCATTCTGTAGAACTCATCCAACCCGTGCCTCTTAAATCTTTCCATCCCCACTTCTGCAGTACTCTCTGAGCCGTGTATGTGTGTGTGTGTGTGTGTGTGTGTGTGTGTGTGTACGCGCGCGTGTCAGTTCTGCCCCATCCAAGACTGCAGTCCCCCAAAGACACTCATTCTTTGCACTTTGAACAGATGTGCACCTCTGGATTGCCTGACCTCGGCTGCACAGAGAGCTTCTGTGATGAGGGGCAGGATCTATACTAACCTAGAGGCGTACGGATGAGTATTTAGAAGGCAGTTAGGGGTGAACATGTTGAGCAGGTGTGAAGGTCACTATCGAAAGCTCAAAGACAGATTCTCCCTCCTGCTCCTAATATTTATCCTCAAAGACACTGTTTGGATCATTCAAAAATATTTACTCATTCTAAGTATCCTTTTAAGCCTCATTTTCCACTATGAAGTCCTCACCACCCCACCCCCTTTTGTACAATAATAGCCTGACGAAAATCTTATTACTCTCATCATCTGAAATTAAGGTAATTGAAAAACCTCTACTGAAGAGTGGACCCCAAATGTATCAGAAAATTAATTCAATTATAAATAACAAGAATCGACCATTCTTGAGCGCACACAGAGCTCAGAATCATAGTTAAGCATTTAAGGAATATGTCCTTATCTTGTTACTATGGCTACAGGTTACTCCAAGATACAGTGGTCCTGCGGTTAACAATGAGATTACATTATTTCCTCTCTGTATTGAAATATTCAGCAACTAATTTCCTGGAGCTTCATAATAAATCACATTAATGACCTAAGAGGTGGAAATCGAGGCGGCGAGACCGTCTCCGTGCTTTAGGGTTACTCTACTCAACAAAGCAGAGGATACGCATTCATATGCATTCAACCTGGAAGGACAAGGGGGCGCTGGATGAGGAAAACATGGCAATGGCACCTCACAGGGGGGAGCTGACTACACCTGCAAATGTTTAACTGCACATGTCCCTTAGGTCTAGGATAGGGTCACAACCACACGAAAACTAGATATGTGTACGTGTGGATGTGACCCATGGTGAATACAGTGGAATTTAATTCATTTCCACAAGTCATTAGTGGTTCCCTCCTGTGCTCAGGCATAGTGATAGAGTTTTCTTTGTCTATGGAAATTACTAGGGCTTTCTATGGGTCCCCAAACATCCAGAGCAGAAGAAAGAATTAAGAAAGTGTGTGCCACTGGTTTCCGAAATCCTACCCATGGGTTCCAGTCTCCCATGGGGACTCCCAGAGACACCAAACACTGGTAATGGTGCTGGACTATGAGTCACCATAAAGCCACCAATGGTGATGTGAATTTGGGTCTTCATTGTTATAAATTCTTCCCTCACTTTGTGTGTGTGTGTGTGTGTGTGTGTGTGTGTGTGTGTGTTCCTCTATGAACCCCACATGTCTTAGAAATTGATTGTTGCCTGTGCTGATAAGGAGGCAGTTTAGACAACAGTAATCTGTGGGCTTCTGTCCCTCTCCCTTCCTCCCCCACCCCTTCCACCTAGACCTTGTCCAGAGGCTCTCTGGGCCACTCTTGATCCACCTCTATGTGATCTCCATTCAACAACTGGGGTGGTCTTCTGAAAGTGTGAGTTACCTACATAGAAGGAAAGAGATGGAAAAGAATCAAGTCTGAAGTCACTTAAATTAAAAATAAGGAAACAGGGCCTGGACAGATGGCTAAGTGGTTAAAAACACACGGTTCTTCCAAAGGACCTAAGTTTGAAACCTACACATGACTAGAAGCTTCAATTGCCGGCAACTCCAGCTGCAGGGGATCTAATGCCCTTTGCTGGCCCCCTTGGGCATTGCACACACATGCACACATACAGGCATACACTGAGGCAGAGAAAGACAGACAGACAGACACACACACACACACACAACACACACACACACACAGATGGGGACAGGGGAAAGGGAAGGGAAAGGGAGGGGAGAGGGAGAGGGAGAGGGGATTCTAGATTGTGGCAGGTTGGGATTTAAAACTAACCATCTTAGATAGTATGAGCAACCAACACAGTGTGGCATTAGCAAAGAACAAACACAAACACAGATACGTAAGTCCATGAGATAGAACATCTGACTCAGAAATGCTGCCACTACATAAGCACAGGCTAGTGTTTCTTTGTGCGAGCATTGCTTTATTTTTGCCAATGTTCTAACGATAGTTCCTTAGAGAAAGGGGAGTCTGGAAAAATTGTATCTCTATATTGAAGAAGAAAAGGGAAGGGGTAAGAGAAAGAAAAGGAAGGAGGAAGAGGAGGAGGAAGAGGAGGAAGAGGAAGAAGAGGAGGAGGAAGAAGAAGGGGAAGGGAAAGAAAAAGAAGAAAAGGAGGAAGATGAAGAGGAGGAGGAGGAGGAAGAGGAGGGACAAATGGAAAACTATTGATTTTCTGAAAGAAAATGGGAGAAAGCCCCTGGTGGCATTGGGTTTAGTCGTGAGTTTAGTCGTAAACACATTTCCAATAAACGATCTCATCCTCAAAATGTATAAAGGACCAGTAAAACTCAACAAGGGCACAGAAACACTGTTAAGTAATGAGGAATAGATCCTGGGGCTCCTTCACCATGAAACGCAGGCGTAGGAGATAAGTACCTGAGAGGAGACTGAACATCACGGTCACCAGGGAGAGGCAAATTAAAACCACAGAGCACAACCGCACGCCGTGTAGAATATCGGGGAAAACAGAGCTTGCTAGCAAGGAGGCAAAACAGTTATAAACTCTCACTGGCTCCTGGTGCGAATGCAAAATAGCACAGCCACTTTGGAAACCAGTTTGGCAGGCTCTTCAAAAGCTAAACAGAATCTTACCATACGATCCAGAAATTGTGCTCCTGGGTATTTACACAACAGATCTGAAACCTTGCCTCCACACAAACCCTTGCGCGCAAATGCTTAGAGCAAGCTTTAGTCGTAATCACCAGAAACTGGAAATGAGACGTATCCCCTTCAGCAGGCAAATGAGGAAACGAGCAGGTGCGGCATACAGGGTAGGAAGGAGCCTGTTACGGCGCCATGGCAGGCAGTGAGTGACTATGAAACATGTTTTCTGTGTGAAAGAAGGGAGTTTACAAAGCCCCTCCACCCCCACCATGTGAGCCCACGTCTGTGAGATTCCAGGTAGCAACAATGTGAGGACAGCGGGGGTCTGCGGTTGTCAGAAGCTTTCGAGAAAGGTGTAGGATGTGGAAAATGACTTGCAGTGTGTGGCTGGATGGGGAAGGAACTTTTGCATGTGACACTTCAACAGGGGGCCACCAAGCATTTGTCAGATCCCAGTGGAACACTTCAACCAAAGATGCGAATGTTTAACACCTAGACGCTAGATCATAAAGTCTTACCTTGCAAGAACAAGTACCTGAGTCTGAAATCCAGGACTCATGTAAGAGAAGGCAGGAGTGGTAGCACGTGCTTGTGATCCCAGCAACGGGGCAGTGCAGAGAAGTGGATTTCTGGGGCCCCTGGCTGGCCAGCATATGGAATGATCTCCAGGCTAATGAGAGACCATAACAACTGAGAAACATCAATCCTGAAGGCTGGTTCTCCTCCCCCCCCTCCCCCCCCCCCCCTTCCCCCCCCCCCCCCCCCCCCCCCCCCCCCCTCTCTCTCTCTCTCTCTCTCTTCTCTCTCTCTCTCTCTCTCTCTCTCTCTCTCTCTCTCTCTCTCTCTCTCTCTCACACACACACACACACACACACACACACACACACACACACACCTGTACTTACAAAGTTATACAGTCCCAAATGGGATCGAGAACGTCATATAAAAGATACTGTTTAATGGTATTATGACTGAATGACGTCAAGGGAAGCACACCGAATGAAACACCTGAAGGGAGCAGAGACCCTGAGCTCGTGCCACAGCACCGAGGCCCTGCCCCTCATTGCTGGAGTTCCTCCCCATGAGTGGGACAGAGAAGGAATTCTGAAATAAGCGCATGCGTATATTGCAATGCGATGACCAGGAAGGCAGAGAAATATGGAGGCCAGGTTCCTGTTGCTGAGAAGGTTACAGACCAGCAAGGCAGGGATGCCGGACTGATCCGTGTAGGAACTTTGTCGGAGAATCAGGGGTGAGCCACTCAGGATGTCCTGCTAGTGTGCATGAAAGTCCTAGCGCCTTGTGCAAGGGGGTGGATCTTTTCATTCTTCCCTGGCCCTACAAATGAGGCAGACATCCTGTATCACACAGCCATGTTAGGGGACTCTCCTTCCTGTCACCCCTACCTTCTTTCTACGAGACCCCTGACACTCTAGTTCCTCAAACGCTGTAGGTACCTAGAGCTGGGTTTTAAAGTCCTTCTCTCACTCTGGTTCCTCTCAGTCCTCTTCACTAGGCCTGCCAGATCTCCACAGGCCCAGTTCCTGATCCCCCAGCTCGTGAACTTGCCTCTTTGTAGCATATCTTACATATGTAAAATGCAGAATCAAGCAGAAAATGAAGATACACCTGGACTCCCTGGTCACCGTGGTTATTTTTTAACCTGGAAACCAAAGTCTATTTAGAGATGGGGGGGTGAGAAGGGAAGAATGGGGCTCAGTGCATCAAAAGGAGTTGGTTGGCTCAACTCACAGAGTGAGGAATTAGATGGTTGTTCAAAACTATTTACTCCTCCGCTCCCAGCTCCACTCCAGGGACTCCTGGCTGCCTGAAGTCTCGATCCTGTGGCTGGCCATAACTAGTAGGGATTCTGTCACTGTAACTGCAAGCTGTGAAACCAGCGTCCCTGCAGGCCCTGTTTTTGTAGATGGATAGACACTGTGAGCAGACATGCTGAGAGGAGAGGAGGCGACCCCGTGTTGGAAGGCAGGAGAGGTCCTTGCAGCTGTGATTCACTGAGCCCCTGTGCTCACTCGTTACTCCTGCAGAACTGAGCTGACGCTGACGGACACCATATTTACTAAACAGCTATAAAATACCACGCCGGGGATGGAATACTAGAGCAGGCGTCCATCTTGCCGGGAAAGCACCACAAGTAGTCATTTCAATAGGGGCCGTGAAGAGGGGACTGGGGGGCAGGGGAGGTTAAGAGCACGGGTAGCTCTTCTAGAAGTTTTAGTCTCAGCTCATACTCTGGGTGCTTCGCAACTGCCTAACGCCGATTCCCAGCCATCCAATGTCCTTCGCCAGCCTCCTCAGGTAACCCCACACAGGCACATAAATAGAAACGGAAATACATCCTTAAAAAACAAATTGCATTTGATTTGCCTTTCCAATATGGAGACATTTGGTTGCAGGTGGGCCTTGTTTTCTGCAGCACCTGCGAGTGACTGTTTGATGTTACTTCAGGTGCCTTTTCTATAGCAAAAGTCTTTAAGCGCCCTCGTTATTCAAAGCAGTTCTTGGGCGGGTGGGGGGTGGTCTCAAACTGAATGGACGGTTATAAGTTTGGCAATTAAAACCATATGATTTGAGGAGGAAGACCTTGCTCTGAAAAAAAAAAATAAACCCAAGTCAATTATTCAGTTATTTAATTCTCATTTGGAAAATGAGATGTCCCAGTGCAATTAAGTTATTTTTAAAGTAGGGGGAAGCTCATCTGTGGAAAGAGACAAATTTATTTCACTTACTATGAGATAATATTCATTTCAAGGAACAAGATGTGGAGGCAACCAGACTTGTTAAAGGCACATGGGTCCACCCTGAGAAAGGTTGGACAGAGAGAGGCTGGCAGGCGATGCCCCTCGACTGGGGGTGAGGATAGAGGGAGAAGGGTCATGTCCTAGAGCCTGCATTTAAAGCCAAAATTGCGTGGTGTCAAAATTATCCTTGAAAGTCCCTTAAATGTTCCTCAAACTGCCTGGACCTGGGCCTTTACCGGTTCAAAAAGGCAGGAATTAATGTCTTTTATTGCTCGAGAGCGATGAAGGCTAAGGGTCACATTCAAAAGAGCAAAGGAATAACGGCAGAGAATGTGAGGGTCTTTGCGTTTTGTAGCCATGACTTGGACGCCCGTTCTCTGGGCAGCAAGCTCTCCTCAATCTCTTCCCTCCTATTTTTAACCCTACACAGCACATGCAGCCAAAGCAAAGGAAACAAATATGTTAAAAGTAACTCCAGCCCTAAGGGTGCCCATGGAATGCACTCGGGGTTACTAGTTCCCCTGTCACCGGCTACACAGTGCAAGGCTGTGGAGCTGCGCGAAAAGTAGGTCAGTAAGTGTAATGGGACCACTCTAGGTGGGCTACGATGTGCCTTGACGTCACTAGGGCATTTCTCAAATCTTTGCTACCCCTTAGATGCCCAAGGTAGACCTAAGATCATGCCATTGGCCAATGATACTCCTTGAGAGGGAGCCAGGTAGCACGTGACTTCCGCTGCATGGGCGTGTCCGCGTACAGCCAAGGTCGGAGTTAGGAATGGAGCGCTGAGGAAGCATGACCGGTGTGAATTTAAGTGTCTGATGGGAGGGTTGGGGATTTAGCTTATGGTAGAGCGCTTGCCTAGCAAGCGCAAGGCCCTGGGTTGGTCCCCAGCTCCGAAAAAAAAAAAAAAAAAAAAAAAAGAAAGAAAGAAAAAAGTGTCTGATGTGTCTGATGGGGGTTGGGGATTTAGCTCAGTGGCAGAACGCTTGCCTAGCAAGTGCAAGACCCTGGGTTCAGTCCTCAGAATTATCTGGGGATGATGAAACTTCTGAATGGAGACAACCCCAGTATTGTAGCTTGGTGTGTCCCCGGTGGCTTCAGCCTGTGCTTTCGAGCACACCACCAGGATAATCCTTATGAACTCCTTTAGTCAAACCAATATGCGTCATCACACGTGGGCTCCTACGCATGCGTCCACATAGTTTTATCGCCACGGTAAGGAGCGACTGGTCTCTTCCTTTTTAAGCACGGGCATTAATGTATTCTATCTCAGGAGCTGTTCTGTGTCCCCACTATCCATTTACGGCCAGTGTAATCAAAGCGCTTTCCTTTCAAGGGTCTAATCCTTGCATCTTGCAGCATCCATGACACCACAAGAGACACGATGCTCTACAAAGGTGGCACGCACTCTGTGGTATAAAGGGACCTCCTTTAGGGAGTGGCTGCTGCGAGTCCACATTGATAAAGGGCGCTCTCTCTTTTAAGTTGGAGAAAATTGATTTTGCTCCGGTTGTTCACAAAGGTGGTTGTTTTCAAAGACTCGGGATAAGAGGCACTGCGGGCAGCTAACAATCTCTTAATAGGACTAGATCAGGTTTCCCTCACCTGCTGTGGGGGCCGTGACTTTTGCAACTCGATGACATGAAACCAGGCTTTGACATCTTTTTTTTTTTTTTTCCTGGAGAATACTCCCCAAGCCTCTATCCAGAAATCCTTGGCTACTTGATTCCTTATTCATTCAACAGAATGTTTTTACAGCCATAATATATTTCTACTAATTCAGAGAGTTGCCTATCACATAGAGAGGCGCAGGTCTGATCTTTAAAATAGCAGAGCCCCTCCTTCTGGTGTGGTATGGGAAAAGGGCCGCTGGTATCCTCTTACACTGCTCTACAGAGGGGCCGTTTCTTTGTAAATATGAAAGTGTCATAGTTACTAAGATGGAGTTCTCCGTTCTTTTGCTAAACATCTTTTCCAGATGAAAGTTTGTGGGTAGGAGAAAAGCAACATCAGGTCGTAGGGTTTCTTCAAAATACCCCTCAATCAGGTTTTCACCTGTGCGCGCATGCACATGAGCGTGCGCATGCACGCGCTTATGTACGTGCGTGAGTGCGTACGTCAGTGTGTATCAAGCATCTCGCTCCATCATTCTCTCTGCAGGTTGGTTGAGACAGGGTCTCTCTGAACCTAGAGCTAGGCTGGCATTTAGCAAGCCCCTGTGATCCCCTGTCTCCACCACCACAACTCTGGGGTCAGGAGTGCTTTCCCATCATCCTTACGTATCCTCGTATGGATTCGGCGGGCTCTAGCTCAGATTCGCATGCATAGAAACCACTGAGCAATCTCCTCAGCCCCCTGGTCAGGTCCTTATTCTCAACAGAATTGATTTTTTAGGATTAATTTGAATTCCTTTTCTCACATTTTAGTAGCCAGTTGCTGCTCGGTCCGTAGAGTTAGCAGTATTGTGGTTCTGGCCGCCCATTTCAGTAATCGCAGGTAATAGACCTATCTTTCAGATCCAGCTGTCTCCTGTAAGGAAGCTATAAGCAAACTGTGAACCACATCCCCCGCCACCCCATGGCGCAGGGGTGGGCGGCCGGAGGAGACCTTGGATGCCACAAGCTGAGTTCACTTCACATCTTGGCTGGCTGGATGACTCAGAGGTTCTGGAAGCATCTTCAGGCTAACCCAATTTCCATCATACTTAGGTTTTAAATTGCATTTTAAAGTCTAAATGCAGTTGATTGTAGAAAGTGTGTCACAGCATTTAAGGGAACTGGAGCTTTCTTTTTATGGGAAGGCAAACGGGTCCAGAAGGATAACATCACATTGCTTGAGCAGTGAAGGAGAGAAGCCTGGCTCAGAGGCTGTCCATTTGTCCAGGGAAATACCATTCACCGCCCCAGGGAACACTGGCAGTGGCTCACCTCAGGCAGGTACCATTGACTGCCTCTCTGCTCATTGTATTCTGGGGATCTCTGCTCCCACCCACGGGGATGATTCCTGAACCCCCTGGGAAGCCCTTTCTTTAGCAAGGACCTCAGCTCTCCTCAAGAGCAAGGGCAGAGGTGAAGCCTCCTTCTGATCTCACAGTTAAATACTTTTCTTCATATTCTTTGCTGTCTGCCTCTTTGCCAAGTGTTGTTTTGTCAAGTCCCCACCCCACTCTTGTTCTTTCAAATGCCCTTTCTTCTGGCTTTGCTGGACTTGCTGTGGTCCTGGACTCACTAATTCAGTGCTGCCTTGAGGATGCTGGTCTGTAGTGCCTTCTCAACTTGTCTCACTTTTCCTAGGGCTCGCTTATCCTCAGGTCTGCTATCACTGCTGCCATATTATTAATTCGCCAACCGGGTGCATGGTTTACCTCTCTCTGGAGTTTCCAGCTTTCCCTCACTCCCTAGACAGTCAACCGCCTTGAATTTGCTATATTCCTGCTTCAGCTCCCCGTCTTCCTTTCCAAGTCCAATCCTCCCGTTTGCCCAAAGTAGATGACTGAAAATAATCTAGTTTTTAAAAATACCCAGGTCAAAAGAAAGAAAGAAAGAAAAAAGACCATTCATCAGTTCGCTAATTCCATATCTCTGAGCAGCACTGTGAATCCCCGTGACTCTGGTGAAGTTAAATGTATTCCCAGCTTAAAAAAAAAACAAAAAAAAAAAACAAAGAAAAAGAGAAAGGGGAAAATGAGGAAGCCCGATTTCCCAGGAAGCTGCTCAATCTTTAACTTTATTTTGGCAAGACCACACTTCCATGTTTCCCATAGACCTTCTAAGTAACTTTTGGGCTCAGCAGGGTCAGTCTTTTGGGGTTTATGTGTGTATAATGACAAACTGAGGTCTCCAGGAGAAAGACAGGTAAATTGGAGGAAGAACCGTGCTGGTCAGAAAGCTGCACCTCGTTGCCCGAATCTCTCCTGAGAAATCTGGAGCCAGTATCCACATGAAAAGAACCACAACAGAGAAAGGAAACAGGCATTTCAAATGTCAGGACAGGGTGGACGGTAAAAGGAATATTACTATAATTTCCTATTTGAACAGGCGTGACATGGATTTAGTCAATTTATTAGCAGTTCGGGCTGCCCATCAAGCCCGAGAAACCGCAGGGGGGTTGAGCGAGAATGGTTTTAAACTTTTTACAAAATGTCCCTCGCTGGGCGATGTGCTGTCATTCAAATGACAGATTCATATTCAAATAGTGGGAAAGCTACATTTTAAAAAAGGGTCAGTGTGAGTTCATAGGTTTTCTTTCCCACTCTGGAGAAGATGTTGGCAGTGGGGCAGTGCTGGGTGGAGCAGAACTGAGGGAAATCCACCCCCCTCTCCGTGGGTGGAGCACCTCTCTGGTTTACTGTGCTCCTCGGGCTGGTCTTTAAAAACATCTTCAAAAATAAGTTTGATTCAGGTGGCGCATAAGTTCTCGATAGACAGCAATTAATATCCAGGTTGTCATAGGGATAGATCTGTGACAAAAGAGATGGGGGGCTGGGAGCTTTGCCTACTAAAATGACAGTTCCTCCTATCGGAGAATGTCAACAAATGAATATGACCCCAGAAGTGCAGACGTAGATCAAAGGTCATGTTTAGCATATAGCGATTGTGGCACTTCTGCGGCCTTTCCAAAGGCCAGTTCCACCACTGCACAACTGTAACAGCCACTGATAATCTTAAAAACCTCTCTCTGCCTTCTGAGATGTGACTTCTGATCTAGAGAGAGGGGAAAACAGAGGGGCTGATATTTTATAAATATCAATTTTCAAAAATCTCCGATCCGGTGGCATTAACGGATGAGCTCAGGGCTGCTTGGAAAACTCCCCTCCCTGCACAACTGTAACCATGGCAACCTGTGTCTTAAAGGATGTCAGAGATGTTTCTAAACACAAGGTGAGCAAAACCACCGTTTCTATACAAATCTTCGCCTGAGACCCCTTGTCTGATCCCACCAGGTCCCTTGTTTTTGTCTTACTGGGGTTTAATGTCATGCTTGAAGACTTCCTGTTGCGGGAGAAATGGCCA
This sequence comes from Rattus rattus, assembly GCF_011064425.1. NCBI lineage: Eukaryota > Metazoa > Chordata > Mammalia > Rodentia > Muridae > Rattus > Rattus rattus. The sequence goes on from NC_046170.1 coordinate 38,449,259, forward strand.
ACTCCAGACTGTCACGAATCTGAGGTCACAGCTGCTGGTCTGCAAACAAAGCTTGCCCCTTACACCAAAACTTGCTGTCAGCCCTGTCTCTCCTCTTAGACTGTTAGAAAGGTCGGCAAACCTCTCTGAAAGATTTTGAATCTTCGATTTTGTTTGTTTATAAGATGCTCATAAGCTTCATACATTCTTTAAAAAAAAATATATATATATATCAACTGCAACTTCAGGTTTCCAGGGTAATATGCTAATATCTCCCCAAAGTGCGGGGTTGGAGTCAAAGACGGTGTTGACTATTTGGGCTTCTGTGTTTAAGTCACCAAGTAAATAAAGATACATCCATTTTCTTTTTTGATCTGTCCACTGTTTGCTACCATGGCTGTTTTGCAATGAGTCATGCTAATTCTGTTTAAACTGAGAAAAGACATTTTGAGATGGATTATAACCAAAGATTCTTGAAAGTGGCTTGGAACTAAGAGTAACGTAGCATTCAACCATAAGATACTGCGTATGAAGACTTGAGTGGCTCAGCTCTTTTATTCACACATCTTAGCATGGCATTGTTGTTTCTCCTGTCCACCCCACCTCTCTACCTACTGACTGTGCACGTTGTATAATTGGAAAGTTGAAGGGTCACCCGGACTCTTCTTTCTCCACATTCTTCTTTACCTGGTCATCGCTTTCATTCTCCACTCTTATCTCTGACGACACCATCAAAGATAAACACAAAAAGTCAGCCTTAAACCAGAGTATCAGAGTATGTTCAACAACCCATGAGGTCATGTGTTTCAACAAGCCATGAGGTTATTAGGTCATGTGGGAACATCATAAGTCACAGACAGCTGGTAACTAAGCCAGGAAACAACCTGACCACTATCTGCCCTTCTGTTCTTTGAGATCCATCTTTTTCTCTACCATAGCAAATTTCTCTCCTCCATTTTTGATTTTAATTCCGATGTAAAGCCAAGTAGCCTCCGTCGTTACTGTTACGCAAGGACTGGGTCTGTTTTTAAAAGAAGTAAAGAATAGGTTAAACTTGAACCCCATCTCCAACATGATTACATTCTATTAAATGAAAGCAGGGAAACGTGAACAGCATTCTAGACACAGCATTTCCGTGCCCAAGGCTTCATTTCCTGTAGGCTTCACTTTGCAGATAACAGAGCACAATCTGTGTCCCATCTCTGCACATATGGGGGCCAGGCACTTACACAAAAGCTCATTATCACTCCCGTGAAATTCATCATGAGAGTGGGATCATCATCAGGCTTCTGGCTATCACCATCATTGTCAGAATTACCACCGTCATCACCCTTCTCAGTATCTCCTTCATCATCATCACCATCATCACCATCCTCATCCTCATCCTCCTCCTCATCATCATTATAGTCTCATTCTCACCACCCTCGCTCTCATCAGCATCATATCATCACCACCAGCATCATCATCATCCTTCTCGCCACCACCATCATCTTCATGGTCTTATCACATCAGACCATCAAGCGTTTCCAACAAATGTCATTTCCTTGCGCGTGCCATTTACAGAGCTGAGCTCCTAAGCTTCCGTTTACCATCCAGCCACCACCACTGCCCACCCGAAAGAGCTGGAAAATCCTTTGTTCTACCAACCTGGGAGCCTGAATTTGTCTGATCATTTTTTAAAAAACAAAACTTACATCCTAGCCTAACACCTCTTCTTCCTGCTAATATGACCACCGCCATCAGGCTTCTCAGTTGTGATTTTAAAGCACTGACCATGTGCTGAGCACAATACAAAACACTCCATAAATGTTGGCAATTTAGAAATCTCTCCACCACTGTACAGGACTCTTGAGACATCATGGGTATCCTGCAGCCACACAGCTAGTAGTTGATGGAACAGAAGTGAAAAACTTCCCAAAGCCCATGTGGTTAACAAAGCAATTGCAATGGCAGACTGTGGATGGGCTGGGCAACAAGCACATCCTTACCACAGGTGACCCTCTGTTGACTGGAAAAGTGGGCATCCTTAGCTTTTCTTTCCAACATAAACACAAAAGGATGGGGAGACTCCCTGGCACATGGACAGACAGATGGACGGACATACACACACAAACACACAATAGGGATACAACACAACTCATGTCCCACTGACTTGATTGAAGCATCATGACGCCCAACACCAAGGAATCAGAAGAGCGACCTTGATTTCACAGACTCCATGCCAGAACCATGTGGAGGGCTCCTCGTGTTTATCTTACAACAGACTGTTTAGCACAGGGACCTGATCCAAAGGCACGATGTTTAAGTGGTAACTCCTCTCATGCACCACTGTATAGGCTCGGTGAGTACCTTAGCGGTCAAATGGCTTGAGTGAGGTAGTTCTGGGAAAGTAGGTAACTCAGTGCCTTCTCACAGAGATGCTAGTACTAACCAGGACAAGGGAGGGTTGATAGATAGCCCTTCCCCAGTGGGCCAGCGATGCATCCTGCCTCCTGTCAGGCGAATCCTCTGATGCTTTTCTCTTGTATAATGAGTTGCTAGGGGGAGAGCATATATTACAAGGCTTCCGTTTCCTGTAAAGGGGTTAAAGTGGGGTCTGCCACTCCCGGCCTCAGTGTCTTCCCTAAGATTTTTTTTTCCCTGTCCTCTTATCTTCTATGAGGTTGTCTACAATGTCTCCCGAAGGACCGGGTAGAGTGGCCCTCCCCCTCAGCCTTTAAAATTCAGTGGCCATCAGCATTCAGAATCCAAGGGTCCAGTAAGAGGACAGATTAGAATCTTAGTGGGCCCTGATTTCCAATTTTTGGAGATCAAGAGATGTGGGCTGGGGCTGTAGCTGGAAGAAGCATTCTGGTTACTCCAGACAATGGGAGCATCCATCTTATATTGCCATTAAGTTTTCTGGAATGGGATTGGTCATGTTCCACCTCCAGTAGGTTTAGCAGACCTGTGCTGCTAATATAGCCAGGAAGGACCACGTGCCTCTCTCTCAGTGATGGAGACCCCACCTCTAGCCAGTGCGGCTTAGCTGCTGCCCACAGCACGCTACGCCCCACACAACCGATCGTATGTACAGGTTGGATTGAGCACCATTTGGAAATGGCTATCCCTATTCTTCCAGGTTACAAATGGAAGAATTAAGTGGTGTTTAAGGTGCTTCCAGAGCATTCCTAGGTAACGATGTGCCTGAGCAGGCAGTATGCCTGTAGAACCATATCGATGTCTCAGCACTGAGCTGATGGCAGAGATGGGCTTTGATAGACAGTGGAGAGGGCTATGGACAGACTGGGAAGCAAAAGACTAAAGAAGGAGTTCAACCCTGGCCTGGGAAATTTGGGAAGGCCTTAAGAAGACCAGAGCCCAGAAAGACACTACAAATAGTAGATGGGTTGCCTCAGTTTATTCTAGGGAGCTAGTCTCGACCCTAAACATCCAAGGAATCCTTCATTAAAAGGCTTCCATTGGCAAACCCAGTGGAGAGAGGCATGTGTACCCGTGTGCCCACGTGCCCATGAGCCCATGAGCAGACACGTATCTTGAAGACGAAGCGTGCACTGTCACAGGATAATAGGTTCAGGGCTTGTGGCAATGAAGAAGTCTGTGTGCCTAACACTTCCTTTCCAATTTGCTTTTGACCACAGCACCATTGTATTGTGCAAACACGGAAGGCAGATAGCTATGGGAAGACACTTGGGCAGCTTTTGAGGGAGGAGGGTATTGGAAGACTGCGGAGTTCCCTGCTAAGGGAGACAGTTAGACATAATGACCACAGCAGGGTAGGCAGCAGATGGGGTTGGGTAATAACCGTTCTGGGTGAGAATGGAGAGACCTTAGACTGACAACTTAGTTCAAGAGAAGAAAGACTGGACAGGAGGCAGATCCCAGGAAATACACCTAAGTCCTAAAGAGAGGTGGATGAAATGTTAGTGATGCTCATAACAAATGTGACTGCCAGTCTGACCTTAAAATGTAATTAGATACCTGGAGTTTAGAGGAGAAGGCAGCATTGGAAACGAGGCTCTATAGATTACTGTCTTCGCCTCTTCCCAGAGGGATGCTGCAGAGAGGGCTACAAACATGTCCTGGAGAAGAGCTCTCTCCACACAATGCAGGAAAAAGATCACAACCAGACAGGGAGCGCTGGAAGAGAACAGAGCCTCAGAGCAGCCCAGCCAAGAGCACGGTGGGCTCAAAAGATCAATTTTTTCCTCTCAAGGTGAAAAATGGCCGCTGGACCCTGTGTGGTTCGCAGAAAACTGAAAGGTTCTCAGCCAGAGAGTATGAGTCATGAGCAGTAGGTAGCCAGGCTGGCCGTGTGTGGTTCACTGGCTCTGAGGCTAGAGTCTGGGCAAGAAAAGGCTTCCTGAGAACCTGTTAAGGTTCTGTCATCAAGAGAGGAAGCACCTGACACTCTAAGAGAGCAGCCAGACACCACCCAGGTATGCTGGGGAGGCGAATACTAGACTTGAGGAATTTATGTAAATCTTTAATGTGGCATTTAAGCAGGGCTGAATAAGAGAGACTGGGGGACCTAAACATGAATGCCTTTTGCAAACCTGTCAGCTCCCACTGCAAGAGTAATCAGGCCAAGATGAGAGAGGAGTAAACCTAAGCACACATCTAAAGCCACCAGAGTCAATCGATAATTAACCTCTTCCTTTGTCCCTTCTCTCTGTCCGGGATCAGATTTCTACTACCTCAGAAACAATTACACTTCAAGAAAACATGAGGAACGCAGACTCCAGCCAGCTTCTGCTTCCGTGCCATTTGATTAATTTATGTGCTTGGGAAAGTGGTTCAGGGAGAGTCCAGCCAGCGTCCTTACCTGCCACGTCTCCGTGTTTAATCTATCTGGGCCCAGTCAGGATGGCACGTCCCGTGTTTACACCTAACTGTGTCTTTTGAAGTTCAGATTTAACTCTGCGTCGATAAAACGCCATTTTTCCAATTTTGTTAAAAAAAAGAGAAAAACCAACCTATCCGGCATTAAGTAGCTTTTATAAAATGAACCGTTTTCAGTCGAACGGGGGAGGAAACGCAAACATATATTACTGCCATTCATGGGAACCTATTTACGGTGCCGCAAAGCTCCCAATGTATGGAAAGTAAGTCAAGCGATTGCCTCTTGAACCCTCTAATTAGCTTCCTAAGATTTCAAGAAAAAAAGTGAAGCAGTTGGATTTTCATATGTGGAAATGACTCTGCTTGTGGCTGTTTGAGCTCAAACCCTTGAAAGCAAGTACCGGGCTATAAGGGAAGGTGGCAGACATCATCTAGGCCCTAAGGAGGCTATCACTACTGGTGAATATCTTAACTCTGATTGGCTAATGTGTCTACAGTGGCACTTCCCTACTATTTGAATGTGAGCTTTGATTAGGAATTAGAGATGTGTCTGTAGGTAAAATGCAGTCATAGTTAAGGAGCTATGAGGTTTGGGTGCTGGAATAAGCTGGCCCCGTGTGGAGTTATTCCTGAGCCGTTTATCTGTGGACATTTTGCTCATCTTTGCTGAGATGCGCTACATTGGTACACCACCTGCTCTCTCTCAAAGCTGTCCTCAAAACTTCATTTCCCATTATTTTCTCCTCACTACCCGTCCTGTCGACTTTAACTTCAGCTGTCAACTTGACACAGGCTCAAGTCATCTGAGAAGAGAGCAGAAATTGGGAGATTGCCCAGATCCAATTGCCCTGTGGGCGTGCCTGTAAGCGAGCCTGTTGATGGTTAATTGGTGTGAGAGGTTCCACCTCCTGGCAGCACCATTCCCTAGGCAGGTGGTCCTGGGATATATAAGGAGGGGTACTGAGCCTGAGCCTGGGAGAGCCAGCAGGAAGCATCCCTCTGTGGTCTCTGGTTCAAGTTCCTGTCCTGACTTCACTCAGTGACAGACTGTAACCCACGAGTTGAAATAAACCTTTTGTTCCCCCAAAGTTTCTTTGCATCAGTGTCTTGTCACAGTAACAGAATGGAACAGAGAATACTGCTGCTGCCTTAGTTTCTTTTCTCAATACTGTAACAGATTACTTAACAAGTAATGACTCAGGGAAGTTTATTCTTCCTCACAGTTTGAGGGTATCGCCCATCATGGCGTAGAAGTCATGACAGCAGGAGCGAGAGGTAGGTGGTGGAACACACAGTATCCATAGTCAGGGGGCAGGTAGGTGAGGGCCGGTGATCAGCTTGACCTGGGACGGTGCCACCCATATCCATCCCTCCCTGGTAAAACCTCTCTGGAAACATCCTCATGGGCATAAGCAGGGGTGTGTCTCCTAGGTGATTCTAAATGCAGTCAGCTTGATGATGACCATGAACCTTCACAACACTCTTTTCAAAATTCTTATCTTTTCTTCCAATCCCATGCTTCAACAGCTTTGGGGACAATGCTGTCTCAAAAATAATGGTGGATAACGTTAGCACTGTTCTCAGCAGAATCAGATCAAACCCCTTTACTGTTCCTAGCCCAATGTTAAGGTAAATGTGTATGATCCAGTAACAAATTCAAGTAAGGTTACAATGTCCAAAGATCCTGATTCAGATACCATGAGGCTGTTTTCCCTTGCCACAGTTAGTAACGAGTGCAACATTAAAAAGAAACTTATTAACGGTCATTTAAGCTTTCCACAATTATTGGCTGTTTTGTTTTTGCCCAAACCAGAATGATTGAGAACAATTCTGAGAGGATGGTTCAGGGAGAGAGGTGGGTAACCACGGTTACAGAATCGCATAGCTTCCATTCTTTGGAGTTTCAGTTGGCACTGGAGAAGCCAGTCCCTTCAACAGTGGGTATGTGGCCCTCGAGATGCTGGACAAAGAAATGATACTGAATTGGATTCCCATCTAGGCAACACGTGGCAGCCCCCAGATACCTGACTCTTACCCGTGTTAAGTGTGTGTCTCTGAAACCTGTCATTTTGATAGTTGGAAATGCTAAGGCACCTCTTATACATTTACAGGACACATGGGCAATGTTTCTCCCCCTCCCTCCATGTCCTCCTGTGAAGTACCAGCTTCCGCTTGCTTCTCTACTTGCGAATAGGCCCTCCCCCGACACACTTGCAAAGAATCCGAAATTACTGTGGATATAAATCTCTTGCCTGTTCTGTGTCTGTTGGATGTTTGCCAAGTTATTATTGAAATTAATTTTATCTGGTGTGTCAGGATACTGATTTTTTAAAGCATTAGCAGACACAATGCCATTTCTCTTTATGACTTATTCTTTTATTTATACAATTAACATCTATTTCAAGATCAGAGTCATGTTAATACATTCACCATTTTCTAAATTGCTGTGGCTGAATTTTCACATTCGATTCTTCAGTCCATCCATAATTTATTTTCGATGTATTACTTAAAGTCCCATTTTGAGGTTTTAGCCTTGAAATTTGTTTTTCTTCCGGATCTCTTAGAGATCTTCTCTTTCTGGATTTTTGAAATAATCTTTGTGTAGTGTGACATTCTAACATATACAACAGCTAATTGAAGTCAGCTCCTGTGAGGTGTGTGCGTGTACGTGTGTGTGTGTGTGTGTGTGTGTGTGTGTGCGTGAACGCTAATGTACATTCAAATATGCAAAACAGAGAGAAAGAGACAGGTAGTGTATGTGTGGTATAGATTGCATGTGTGTGCAGGAGCCCAAATATACACATGAAGAAACCAGAGAAAGATATCAGGCGGCCTGCGTCTTTTTCTCCTCCATCCTGTTCCCTTGAGTCATAGTCTCTCGCTACATCTGGAGTTTGCTGTTTGACTGAGACTGCTGTCAGCAGCCCCTGAAATTCCCCCTGTCTCCATTCTTTATCGTATTGGCCTTCAGGGAAAACATCCTCAGACAGACATGTCTGACCTTCCCTACTCTTTTTTAAGTGGGCGTTCTGGAGATTCAAATCTAGGTTCTCAAGTTCGAGTAGAATGTGCTCTTACCCACTGATTCATCTCCCAGTCCCAGGAGCATTAACTTTCGTAACAACAGCACATTGTGGCAGCACCCAGAGCTCTATAACATGGCTTAATCTGCCAGAGGGCAAGCATTCCTTAAGATATTCGCTATTTTTAAAAACCCCCTTAGTTATTTTTTCAACTGGAAGAAAAGGGCAAAGCTTACCATTTTGCCAGTCCTCATGCTGTGACTGTTATCAGCATCCTCAGATGGAGGTCACACTGTGGGACACCAGTGTCACATCAGAGACAGGGCAGTGCAGCATCCGAAAGTGTAGACGTATTCACTAGACCAACTAGGCAGAGACCTAGGCTAGACATCAGGCCCAGAGGACCCTCATCGGCTTCCCAGTCCAACATGCTACATAGTTGCATCTGGACAACACAAGAAACTACTGATGTGTTCTTCTCTATGTCCATTCCATCCGCCTTAAATATTCTTCTTGAACCTGTCAGTCTTTATACTTAAAATTACAGGAATGCATTTCTTAGAGCATGCTTTAGTGGGAAACAAGAAATCCTGCCTTAGGGGAGGCTGGGTAGATTCCCTTTTGTTAAAACATTATTATCACTATTATTATTGTTGTTATTAAGAGCAATACTCCCTATGTCTAAGTTTTAATTAAAATGCATTACATTTATTTACTTACTTATTCAGTTTTACTTGGGAGGGGCGGGTGTCAGAATGCACGTGTGGAAGTTAGAGGACAGTTTGTGGGAGTCACTTCTCCCCTTTTACCACGTCGATCCCAGGGATAGAACTCAGGTTATCTGGCCAGGCAGCAAGTGTCTTTACACACTGAGTCATCTCACTATCCTATAATATACGTGAATTTTAAAGACTTTACTGACAGTGGAGTAGAACATGAAGGTAAAGAACTTCTGCCCTGGTGATGGCGGGAATGAAATACAGGTGAAGGAGGTGCGGGCTCGCCCTGACTGGACCACTTTTCCTCAGATCCCAGTTCTTTCTAGCTACTCTTCCAGACCACAGAGCAAGCACACCCATCATTTGCCCCAAAGGGGAAACCGACAAGCCTTTCTCATAGCCTTTTCCTTCTCCCCTGCCAGCCTTTCTTCTCTCACCCACCCAACCGTCTCCCCGCTCCAGCCCCACCTGCCCTTTTTATGAAGGAAGCCACTCTAATAAGGTCATCCGTCCCATTAAAACCAGCTGCCCATACAGAACCTCCATTTCCCAGCTTGAGGTTTGGCAAGCCCTGTGCCTACACGGTGGCTGACAGAAGAGAAATACAGTAAAATTTGAAATATCCGTCACTATCTTCATTTCCTTCTCTCTGCCTCCAATTTCCTATAAGCCACCAGGGAGTTTAGTGACACAGCACATGGCAGGCTTGTTCCCAAGTGTGAGTCCCTCCTTCCTGAGAGTAAGTTTGAATTTGTGAATCACGGAAATTCTTGCTATGTCTGGGCATTTGGAAGCTGTGTGTATGTTTGTTTGTATGTATGTATGTATGTATGTATGTATGTATGTACATATATATACATATGTATATGTATGTATGTGTATATGTGTATATGTATATATGTATATGTGTGTGCACACATGTATATGTAAGTTGTTCTTGACATATATTCATTGTATATAGTTATGGGTTTCATAAGGACATGTTCATCCATGTTGTCTTAGTTACTTCCTATTTTTGCTGAGATAAAACACTATGACCAAGGCAGCTTATAGAAGGAAGGGTTTGCTTGTGACTTATGCATCCAGATGGATACGAGCCCATTACCATCGTGACGGGAGAGCATAGCAACAGGCAGGCCTGGTGGCAAGAATAGCAGAGAACTCACATCTCAAACCATAAAGGAAACGTGAACTGTGAATGGCTGGGAACTTTGAAACCTAGATGCCCATGCCCAGGAATGCACTTCCTCCCACAAGCCCACCTCTCTAAATAGCTCATTGAATGGGGGCTGAATATTTGTAATTTTTAAAAATGTTCTCCCTTTTAATTTTTATGCTTTGAGTATAGGTGTTTTGTCGTGCACTCTATCACGTAGTACCCACGGAGTCCAGAAGAGGGCACAGGATCCCTTGGAACCTGAATTACAGATGATTATGACTACCATATAGATGCTGGGAATTGAACCTGCGTCCTCTGGAAAAGATCTAAATGTTTCCCTTGGGGGGTAAGGGAGAAATGAATGGCTGTCGTAGCCGTCGGATTAATACATCTCAATGTTGCTCTAACTCTCATTCATGTGATACTTTTCGAACATCTTAGAAAACAGAGCCCAGCAATAAGAGATTTTCAGTGCCAGCTCCAGGGCCACAGTGAGTTCACAGCGATTACAAAGAGAAGTTATTCAGAGCCTTGGACCAGGCACCTAGAAACAGGGGTAGAAATAAGCACTGACATCATGGAGTCAGGTAAGACACCATCAACAATGGGACACCATCAACAATGGGACACCATCAACAATGGGACACCATCAACAATGGCACACCATCAACAATGGCACACCATCAACAATGGCACACCATCAACAATGGCACACCATCAACAATGGCACACCATCAACAATGGCACACCATCAACATTTTCAGCATCTCTTGCTTGACACTGCCTTACTAAAACACATCCTAGTATTGGCTGGTAGGATAGCTGGTCATCAACTTTGTTATAGAGCCGTGCTTCTCAACCCTCCCCATGCTGTGACCCTGTAATACAGTTCCTCATGCTGTAGTGACCCCCCCCAACAATAACATCATTTTCACTGCTCCCTCATAACTGTAATTTTGCTACTGTTATGAATCATGATGCAGACATTTTTGGACATAGAGGTTTAGCCAAGGGGTCGAGACCCACAGCTTGAGAACTGTGGTTGTAGAGAGATGCAGCTATGGGGTGACTCTCACCCTCCCCAAATCCTTGTGGTGACATCAGCACCTCAGCCTGTGGCCTTCTTCACAGACAGGTCTTGCCTATTTAAATTGGGGTCACATGGGTGGGCCCTGATCCCATAGGATCAATTTCCTTCTAAACAAGGGAAGTGTGGAGACAGCATCAAACCTGGGCAGATGTCAAGACGTACACACACAACCGATGAAGGACGAGGACAGAGTAACACATCCTCAAGGCATGAGATGCCCAAGATTAGCAGGAAACCTACAGAAGCCAAGAGCAAAGCAGAAACCAATTCCACTGTGCGGTCTTCAGAAAAGCCTTTCTCCTGCTTCCAGGGCTGGGACACAGTCCTTTCTAGTCTTGTAACCACCCATCACATGCCATTCTGTAACATGATCTCTAACAATGGCAGAGACTAAAGAAAAGCAGGGACACTGCCTAGCTCTGGGACAGAGCAGGTCATCAAATGAGTCTGTGCACCAAGAATCCTCTGCCTTCCACATCCTCATTGTGTCAGCTGGGCTCAAAAGCAACCTTGGTACGATAGGGATGGAGTTGCATCCAATGCTGGACTGGTCCAGTTCCATCCTACTCTACACTGGCGTCCCTTCTGCGTGCCTCAGGACCCGTGCATACATGGCTGGCCCTGGATAGAAATGGCATTGTCATTGTATGACTGTCAAATCGAGCAGTCATCACTTCCCAGTCAGGTTAAATGCCTTATGCTGAAACAGACGGTTCTTACCCTGACCCAAGACATTGGTACTTACAACCGACGACCCTTGTTTACATGCGCCTGGTCTAAGGCTCCAGCTATAACTTCTCCCTGGTGCCTGTAACTGTGAATCCAATACTGTGACTCAGATATTCTGCTCCTGGAGCTGGCGTGGAAATGTCTGCACTGCTGGGCTCCATATTCTCAGAAGTTTGCCAAGCACTCTGGAAAAGAGTGGGAGGGTGTATCCTTGCCGGACTCCAATGAGCTTTTAAAGTGCTGCTTAGGGAGCTCTGATAGGGCAGTTGAGTCAGCCACCTTCCCAGCGCCTGGTGAGCCACAGGGTCCGTTTTTATCATGGGAGGGCTCTTGAGACACAAGTTTCCTAAATAGGATCTCCAGATGAACTAGAAGGCTGAATGAAGTCAAATTTTCAGATGAGATATGAGTAATATTTGAGTGCCACTGTGTCCTCAGTACTGCATGGGATGCAGTATAATTTAAGACTTAGTCATTGTTTATCTAAATTGCAATTTAACTGGGCATCCTGTGTTTGCAGTCACCAAATCTGAAAAAGCATACACGCACACATGCGTACATACATACATACACACACACACACACACACACACACACACACACACACACACAAATGGTTTGAAAACTAGGACATAAACAACCTTCTAGAACTCTCCCTCTCCCCCTCCCTCTGCCTCTCCTTCTCTGACCCCTTCCCTCTCTGAACCTCTCTATCTCTGACCCCTTCCCTCTTGGTCCCTCTCCCTTTCTGACCCTCTCCCTGTCCCTCTCCCTCTCTCTCTCCCTCTCCCTCTCTGACCCCTTCCCTCTCTGAACCTCTCTATCTCTGACCCCTTCCCTCTTGGTCCCTCTCCCTTTCTGACCCTCTCCCTGTCCCTGTCCCTCTCTCTCTCTCCCTCTTTCCCTGTCCCTTCCCCCTCCCAACCTTCACTCCCTCTCTCTTACCCTCTCCCTCTCTGATCCTTTCCCTGTGCCTCTCCCTCCTTCCCCCCTTTCTCTTTCTCTCTCTCCCCTCCCCCTTCTCTCTCCCTCTCTTCCTTTCCTTCCCTCTCCTTTCTTCTCTGACCCTCTAGCTCCCTCCCTCTTTCCCAGTTCCTTCCTCCTCCCCCACCCCCTTCTCCCTCTCCCTCTGTCTCCCTCTCTCCCTCTATCACCCCTTCCCTCCATGTCTCTCTCCTTATTCTCACAGGATGCCTTTCTCTAGGAAACAAACTAAAATCTGCACAGACTGAGCCTCTGCCCCAAACCCTTCCCCTGTTACTTTTGCTTTCACCTCCATGTTTCTCTTCCCACCAGCAGCACAGTTACTACTGGGCTCTGCTGCTCAATCTGTGTGTGTGTGTGTGTGTGTGTGTGTGTGTGTGTGTGTGTGTGTGTGTGTGCGTGTGCGTGTGCGTGTGCGTGCACGCACGCGCACACACGTATGTATGTGCTGAGTGTATACGTATGACCTTGGGTATACACGCATATTTGTGCATGTGTATTTGGAGGCTGGACACTGATGTCAAGGGTCTCTCCTTTAATCACAGTTCACCTTAGTCTTTGAGGTAGGGTCTTTCACTGAGCCTGGGGCTAGCATCTTTGATGAGGAGCCCTGGGACCTGCCTATCTCTGCTTCCCCAATGCTGAGATTATAGGCGTATGCCACAACACATTTTAATTTTACATTTTCATCAGGATAGAATTACATCACTTCCTTCTCTTTCCTCTCTCCAGACTTCTATGCCCACTCCATCCAACTTCTCCCTCCTCCTCATCCCCCATGCCAAATCGATAGCCTCTTTTTCCATTAGACTATCATTTTACACATATATAAAAATATGCAGAAATGTATAAATACAGCCTGCTGAGCCTGTTCTCGGTGCTTCTGTGTATGTGGTTTCGGGGCCAGCAACCTTGCCTTTGGTAAGCAGTTGGGAGGCTCACCCAGAGAGGCCCCTTCCTCAGCTGTCGTTAGTAGTGCAGCTTTTTGTCTGGGAGTCGGGGACCACATGAGAAATCCCCCTTCCATGTTATCATGTCTACTGATATCATCCTTGTTTGAATCTTGTATGTGCAGCCATTGCTAAGAGAAATCCCAATGTATATCCTCATGCTTGCACAGCAAGCATTTTACCAGCGGGACCATCTTCCCAAGCCGTGCTTCCCATGGTTTGTGACTTAGGACCTGCCATTGTAGGTCCAGAGGACAATGACATCCTTGGCTGTTTCCAAGTGAGCACCATACTAGCAGACAGAGATGTGGCCAGGCCGTGGTAATCGCCTTCCAGTTTAGGAGATCTATATAGGTGCAGATACAGAGACCCAGCCTGGTGCCTTGAGACAGATTCTCAGGAGATCCCACTCTGTTCCATTTCCTGGGAGTCGGAGATCTATCCAGGTCAGGAGAAAATGGGTTTCTAAGAAAGATGGTGCCAGTTTAGTGGCTGTCAGGTCTCGGAAAAATGACTGGAATCCCAAGTCCTATCACATTCCTCACTCAGCATCCATCCCTTCCTGTCAGTACCACATCTAAGGACACTACTCGGAAGCTTCTGGAAGCCCCGTCCTCTTACTTGATGATACCTGTTAGATAATATGCAGTTGTCTTTCTAATAGACTCTAGTTATCTTTAGCAGAGTTTCACTCCCTTTCTGGTTTGAGAGTCAAACAGTCACCAATTAACTCACAGTTAAGAGACTAAAGACCTGTCAGCCTGCACTGTACAATTCCCATCCTGGGCAAAGACACCCCCATGTTTAGTTTAGAGCCCAGATTTGTAGGGTTTGGTGTCAAGTCCTGTAGCTACTTAAATGTTCACCTCTTAATTAGTTAAAATTATATAAAACATAAGCTTTAATTCCTCTGTCCAACCAAGCATATACTGGTCAAGGATTCAGTCACCTCATGTGGTGAGTGGCCACTCTACTGGACTGCTGGGTGCTGCCATCACCATAGGAGATGCCCCCAGACATCCCCATGCCACCCTCTTACCTCACGCTCCAACATCCAAAGAACAGTGAAGAGAAGTTTTGACAAGAATGCCATTTCAGTTTGGTTTGGAACCAGAAGTAAGAAAATACTTCTAAGACATGTACATTATTTGGGATTCTAGTGCTGTTCAGATAGTTAGGCAATGTACCGGCTTGGTTAAAGATGAAAATGTATGCTCTAAGCCTCCAGGGAAACACATGACCTCAATTAGTTTGGTCCTACTTCTCTTTCCGATGAGGCAATATGGGCACTGGGCAAAAAGAAGAGAGGAACTCAAAGACCTTGGATCCAGACGCAGCTGTACAGGGCAGAAGGCACCATGGGCTGAACCCAGCCTCCTGGTGTGAGCTGAGTAGCTATAAAGTGACTGGGGAAATCCCTGCCATACCAGCCAGCCCTTTGTTCTGAAGTTTACTTCAAACAAGCAAATTTGCTCCCTGCAAAGCATAAGAAGATTCGGAAAATATAAAAAGAAAAGAAAAACCTGCATCAGTCTCACGTTGTGGTCAGTCAAGTTGCCAACACATCAAAGGCTTTATGGCTTCATACATGGTCCTTAGCATGCACATGCATCCACATGCATGTACACATACATATACACATGCACACACACATAGATACATGCATAGACAGACATATATATACACAAGCACAGATTAACAAGACACATGCACACACACATACACATGCAAACACACACAGAGACACACATGTACACACATACATACACACAGACACACATATGTACACAGACACACAGACATACAGACACATGCACATGTACACACACACATATAGATACATGCATAGACAGACATATATATATATGTATACACACACATGCACAAGCACAGATTAACAAGACACATGCACACACACATACACATGCAAACACACACACACACACTTTAAATATCACTTCCCTGAGCACCCTCAATTTGGTGCTCTAATTGTTTCGAGAATATAGAACAGAAATTCCCAGTTTCAAAGAGGCTTGATGGAGATAGACGTTAAGGTTTGAGAACTAGGACTTTAGTTTCTTTGTGGAAGGGGGATGCTAACTTCGTTCCTTAAGGCTCCTTCCTGGCCTGATTCTTAAGTGGCAGCTCTCTTGACCTTTGGGGTCTGAGACTCCAAGCTCTTAGAGCCCCGCCTCCCCTGCCATCTTAAGTCAGAGATGGCCCAAAGTTCTAGACTATGGCAGTGAAGTGGTCAATGACAAGTGAGACCATGGGTGCCAGCACAGTGTCCAGCAATCTGATAGAACAGTCTGTGACAATGGGCTGCTTCAACATCTGCCCATCCAGAAAGGCAAGTACCAGCCATATGTGGCTGCTTGCCGAGCACATGAAATGAGGCTATGTGACCAACAGAGTAACTTTCTGGACTGGTTAAATAAAATGTCCACCAGTGGGAGCAGAGACGTTTTGAAAGTAAAGATCCCCTGGAATACACACTTCCATCATCAACATCACAATTTTATCTCAAATATGACAATTAAAAACATTACCCATAAGCCCTTGCCATGTTTTCCTGCCTGCCATTAGGTCCTCAAGGATGGAGACCAACCCCCTACTCAATAGTAGCAGCTCTCCATCACCCCCTGTCTGTGCCACCACATAGGATGGGCTCAGTAAATGACTTTGCTGGAGGAGGCACCTTTCCCAAGGTTGACTCAGCCATAAGGAATCACTATAGATCCCCAGTTCAAGCTACTCAACCAAACGTGTGCTCATCAGTTGAGGACCCCATCAACCGAACGAGTTTCCACCACTTTGGGATCCTAAGTGCAAAGACAGCATTTGGAACCCGCTCTGTCTCAGTCAGTGCTCTCCAGAGGAACAGAGCCCACAGGACGAATAGATGTGTGACAACCTTAGCATGGAAATAAGAATGGCAGAGACGGAGCGATGGCAAGGTGGTTAAGAGCACTTGCTGCTCTTGTAGAGGACCTGGGTTCGGTTCCCAGCACCCAGGTTAGACAGTTCACAGTCACCTGTAACACCAACTCCAGGGGATCTGGCACCCTCTAGCTCCTTACGGGCACCTTGAAATCATATGCACATACCCATACGGAGACGTAAGTCAAGCATACATATCGTTAAATAAGCACACGTGTATGTTAAAAAATGATGTCAGGATTCTAGAATCTAGCTCTGTCTATATGGACAGTTAACTGCCACGCCCTGTGAAGCCAGTTGACGTCTCCCCTGTGCAAAGAGAAACAGGAGGAGCTAGGCTAAAATGTTTCCAGTGCCAGCATGCTGATAGCTTGGGCCAAATGGTTCTATCCCTGGGTAACTCTTCTGTATAATATAACATGGTGAGCGTTACCCTTGACCTCTGCTTTCTAGATCCTTCCACACACCCCCCCCTTTACAGTAAGTAAAACCAAATGTCTCCATGAAGGCCAAGTCACCCCACTGTGATTTGAGAATCAATGGCATCACCCCTACTCCAAGTCCTACCCACCACTGACAGTCAAACAGTAGACTTGGGACAATCATTTCTAAGCATCTGATTTCTCTGACATGTCACACACGGGCACAGAATTAAAAGAATGCTCCCCAGTTTGCACGGATGTCGCTCTGGTCTAATTATCAACTTAATGCTTAGATCATTGGACCATTAAAGCGCTGATTTGAAATCCAATCTTCTTTTTTTTTTTTTTTTTTAAAATGGTCACCCGTGGCTTTTTATCTGTCCTGGGGCCGATTCTATTTAAACGGATCGAGTCATCTCACCCACTCTGTGTCCGAGAATACCACTTCCTAGCTGAATGTCAGCGTGCCTGCTAATGACCCTAACGACTGGAGCTCGCATCTGCAGAACCCACGCAGCCGCGGGCAGGCAGGCTTTGCTTTTGTGCCTCTTCCATACTCTCCCTGCATAAGACCTCTGATTAGTGCTCATTACGATACACAAATAGCCTAGCCTGACTCCTTCGTGTGTTCAGCTCACTTTCCTCTAACTTACTAATGTAGCCTGTAGAAACCATAGAGAGGCACATCCAGATCCTCCAGAACAACCCATTGAGAAAGCAAACGCGTGTATCATTGCCACGTACTGAGCGACCTCACTGAGGAAGTGTGTGTTCTCAGAAGCTGAATCATTCATACCTGGCCTCTGCATTAGTTTGGCAACAGCATGGAGTGTCATGTGAGACCTGTGCCAGGAGCCGGATAGGACTTTTAAACTCTTTCATTCCACAAAAACATAGGCTGGCCCTTAGGGTGTGTAGGTCCCACCGAGAAAGCATCGTATTCCCAGCAGACGTTATCTGGATCTCAGCATACCACTAGTCTATTGGTCCTTCCAACCAAGCCAGATCAGTGCTATCATAACTGCTGTCTCAGAATGGGGCTTCTTGGGACCCTGTAGCCAGGGACTGGACTCTGCCCAGTAGATTTCTGGACTCCGCATCCCTCTGTGTGTTTCCTAGCTCTTCTCTAGATTGAGAGCAACATACAAACCACACTGTCTTAGTTAGGGTTTTTATTGATGCTTGCTGCGATGGAACACCATGACCAAAAAGCAAGTTGGGGAGTAAATTATATTCAGTTCACACGTCCATATTGCCACATATCAGCTAAGGAAGTCGGGATAAGAACTTGAAGGCAGGAGTCGATGCAGAGCCCATGGAGAGGGCTTACTCCTCATGGCTTGCTCAGCCTGCTTTCTTATAGAACTCAAGACCCCCAACCCAGGGATGACCCCACCCACATTGGGCTGGTCCCTCCCAAGTTGATCACTAATTGAGAAAACACCCTATAGCTGGATCGTCTGGATGAATTATCTCCTTTTAGATGACTCTAGCTCGTGTCGAGTTGACATAAGACTAGCCGGCACTCACTTACTTACTCTTCTAATTAAAGGAAGCATTGCTAAGCATCTGCCTAAAAGGTGGTTCTGCACAGGTCCTATTAAAACAAGTTAAGGGAAAGAGAGATGGCTCAGCAGTTCAGAACATTCACTGCTCTTTCAGAGGACCAATGTTCGAGTCCCAGGACCCATGATGGGTGCTCACAACTGCTTGCAACTCCAGCTCCAGAGGAATTGATGCCTCTGCCCTTGTCTGGTACCTATATTCATGTGCATATCACGCAGAGAGAGAGAGAGAGAGAGAGAGAGAGAGAGAGAGAGAGAGAGAGAGAGACGGGCAGACAGACAGACACACAATTTAATTGAAAATTTTAATATCAATAAGTAAAGAGGTTGAGGTTTTTAAGTAGTATTTCTCATACATGGAGGTTGATGGGAGAGTAACTCCCTCTCGGATGTTGCTGCGGGCAGACTGAATCCGTAGGTTTCCCGCAGTTTGCTGTTTGTAGCTATCAGAGCACTGTTTCTCTCCCTCCAATGTAGCTTTGTTTTCGTTCCTGAGAGAACGCACTGGTGGGAGCCTGGTGATTATCGCATTTTTAAAATTTCATTAGGCACATTGTAATTTAGAGATGAGATTTTGTTTTAAATAGAAAAGCATTTTTCTCATAGCACAACTCTGAATCAATCAATGTTCCTGATGGGAACTGTAATTGTCTCGAGATAAGCTTGTTTCTCATACTGTATTCTTCGGAAGGAGTAGATGTGGATGAAAACCGAGGGCCCAGGGTATGAGCCCTCCTGGGTCTGTTCCTTCATGACGGTGAGGTTTTAAAAACAAGCAAACAATCCCTTAAGCAGCTTCCCTAAGGGATATCTTCCTGTGTTTGATCGTGAAGGGAGTTCTCAGGTCCGGTGCTGGCTGAAGTGGGGGAAAGCATTGGACTTAGCCCAGGACTCAATCTGATAGTAACTACACGGTTGAGGCCGACTCTGACTCCATATCATATGTAATGTCCCAGCTCTCACACCTCGACTGCTCTGGTCTGAAGAAAGGCACAGGCTTGGATATGTGCACCGTTCATCCTGTATGAAAACGCACAGGGTCCTGCCTCCCTCCTACCTACCCAAGGTCCAGGTCACAAGCCCTGCCCTGTCACTCAGATACATGCCTATCAGATGATGTGTTTTCTAATTCTAGAAAAGTGATCACTCTATGGAGTGGCTCATTAAGATAAAGTCCACCGAATCCATAATGTCATGGTCTTTTGTTTGCTTTAGTTCACAATTTGCAACAGAACAAGGATTTTTTTTTTCCGTCTAGAATAAACAGTGCCATTGACAGCAGACCCTATCTCCTATGAGCAGTGGTTGCAGTAGGGTTTAAATACATGAGTTATGATGCCGGCCATTTAACCAATACCTTATGTGAGCCTATTATTGGTCTTCTCCACCAGCACTGGGATGACCCTGTCCATTTCTCAGTACAGCGGCGTGTTTAAAGGCGTGGTTCTCTTGACTGATCCTTCATCCTTCCATCCAGTGCTTGGAATAGAAATAAGGGGGCAGAGATCTGGAAGCCATTGTGTCTGTGTCTGTCTTTGTGTGGAGTGAGCTGAGGCTTGGCAGTCATCTAGTGCCGGAGGACTCCATTTCTCTGTCAAAAGTACGTGTTTTCTTCAGTGACCCTCACGTAGACCAGGGAGTTTGTCACACCACTGTCATGTCTGCATTCACTGAGCATGATGTGGGGGCCAACAGTGGTCCTGAATGATGCGGGCCAAGATTCGCAGTGACTCCATGATGATCCTACTACCATGGTCAATACCCAAGGCCTCATCAACTATGAAGCTCTTTCAGCCACATAAGGGGCCACATACTTGACACTTTGGCGTTTCTTCATGAAAACAACATCACCCCTTAATCACGCTGCCGTTCAAAGGCACTTGAACCAGAATCTTATGTGAGCTGATTATTTGAACTCAAAATGGGGGAACCGAGTAAGGGTGAGTGTTGAAAAGGTGAGGCAGAGGGGAGACTGATTGGAAGGTAGTAATTTTGTGGGTCAGGGGTGCTTCACCCGGTATGTTCCGAAGTCTTTCAGAAATGCTAGTCAGAGTGTGTTTGGACATATGAACATGTATGTGCATGTGGAATCTGTGTTTGTGTATGCATGCATATGTGCATGCCCATATAGTATATGTGCATGTGTATTTGTGCATATGGTATGTGTGCTCATGTGTGTGCATGCATGTGTATGTGTGAATGTCAATGTGGCACATGTGCATGTAGGTTTTTGTGCATGTGGTATATGTTTGTGTATGCACATATATGTACATGTGACTGTTCATATGGCGTAATGCATTTGTATGTATATGCATATGTATGTTCAAATGCTCATATGATATGTGTGTATGTGTGTGTAGTACGTGTATGTATACACGCAATGTGTGCTTTGGAGATAGAAGTGCTACTCTTCTTATGTACTTCCCATGGAGATACTGATTTTAGAAGGGAAGGACAAACCTTTACCTGGGATGTGCTTAGAAGCACAGAGCCCTGAGACAGTGCCAGTTTCCTGATTATCTGTACCCTGGGTAAGCTATGTCTGAGCATGCTCTAACCACATCACAAGGTTGTTGTTGTTGGGTTACATGAGAATCCATGCCAAGTGTATGTTGCCTGGCACTTAGAAACCACTAAGTCGTACCTTTAACCTTGCTAATAGCATAAGACATCACCATACCCAACAAGAGCTATTACATGTGATTTTTCAGAAAGCATGTGATAGCCTACTCCCCTCCCTGCCCATGTCCTGTCTGAATACTTTACAGAAGGATGGCCAAGCCTGCTTGTTCCTGAAGGCTCTGGCCTCCCACTCACAAACTGTAGACTATCACAGTTTGGAAGGAAGGTGGTGTTTGAATGCCAAGTTTCAACCACTGCCACCTCTGTCTTGCCTTCCCTCTACACGGGCTTGCTGGCTGCTGCTGAGATGTAGCTCATCTGTAAACTCCCATGAGGTTTGTCAGTTGGCTCCGAACGTTTGCTTTATGATTGCCATGTGTTCAGTGAGGGTGATGCTGGGAGCCACAGACCCTAGAAAGCCGCCATTGGTCCATCACAGGTGATCGGAGAGTTGTGTCTAAGAACTCACACTCGGAATTGTAATTGCAGTGGCTAACATCTGGGCGAGCTCTTCTGGGTTTACAGAGCACTTTGCTTCTATTTTCCCATTTAATCCCCAGTTAGGGCTCAGAAAGTCAGTGGCGCTAACGGGAATGAGACAAAATCGATTTCAGAGAGTGTTAAATACACAAAATTATCAAGTAAAATGAGATGGATTTCTCTAGTCCTGGGGGTGGGGAATTGTCTCTTTACTTTGAGATCTGCCTTCATGTATCATAAAATCATTTGCATTTCTGCTTCAGTTTGCCCCCTGGTTCTAGTTTCTCAGCATAACTGGTCAATTGTGGCAGCTTCCGCCTGATTTGAGATGAAAAAAACGATCTCTGACCCACAATATTCAAATGATTAAAATTAGGCTGCATTTCCCTGATAATCTCCCTCCTGCGTGATAATAAACGCAGCCTTTATCTTAACCGAGCAGGAAAGAGCTTTTGAAGAAAACTTTCTCACCTTATTTGTATTTCAACCTTAGAATACGGGAGAAAAGATATGGTGAAATGTTGCCAGCGTTTAGGTGGGAAGTGCTTTCTTTGCGATAAACACGGGAAGTTTTAAGTGCGGTTGATATGAGTGGAAGTTAGCGGCTTTCAGCTATTGTCTGAAGGGCTCTTGGCTTCTGGGTTGCAGACCTGTGTCCTCTAGATAAAGTTTCCAACCCGGAAAATATTTATCTTCTCGCTATGACCTTCCGTGCACAGGACACGAACCATGGATTTGTTTCCTAGGAACTAGTGAGTGAGGAAGATCTATAATTAAATCTGTGAGTTATATGCTACACATGGGAATTGGCTACACACCAAGTCCTTTAGAAAACCCAGGAACGTTACTCTAGCTGAAACTGGTGGAATTAAGCCCAACTTTCCTTCATACACATACAGTGAAATTTCTTAGGACCTTCCGATGGGAGAGCCCTTGTGTTTCCCTCAAAACCCTGTGTGTGTTTAGTTTGGTTTCTAGTCATTCTTGCCCCAGAGCCTCCTTCTGAAGAGGCCAATGGCTGCCTCTGCTCTCCAGGCAAGCACCATGGATAGAAAGCTTGATCCTGTCGGAAGTGGTCTGATCTTCCAGCCTCAGCCCAACAGGAGAGAGAAAAACTGTGAGCCTGCGGTTTTCTGGAGTTTTCTGAGGCTCAGAATATGTGTTCATATAAAATCGTACCCAAGACCCAATAGATAAAGCAAATAAAGGCGAATTGACTTCGAGTGGAAGGAAAAAGAACGGAGGCAGAGACCAACCCTGGGGTCTTTTATCCACTTCCCGAAGCCCAGCAAATCAGAGGCAAGGTGTTCGACCGTGCCCCGCCCCTCAGCGTCAAAGGTGCCCCGCCCCTCGGCGTCAAAGGTGCCCCGCCCCTCGGCATGGGTATCTGCGTCTGTGTCAAAGCATTAATGACTGAGTTAGGACCCCCAGACCCGGAGGGCCACTTGGCCTGGATCCTCCATCAGACTCCCCATAGCCTCTACTGAGAAAAGGGAACAGGTCAGAAAAATAAATTGCAGAGTTGTTTCCGAACCTGGCTGGAATATTTTTCACAGTAAATTCCCCGTGTCTAGAGGCTCACGCGAGCCAAGCGCTCACCGCAGCACTTCTATTTCTCATCTGTTGACTCTGGTAATAAGACTTTTACTTTAACTCTAAGAAATAAAGCCTGCTGACTTCTGGGCTTGCCACGGGATGGTGCCTTGCATCATCCCTCAGTCAAGAGAAGGACAGTGTAAGAAGAGAGGCAGACTCCTGGGCTCACCACAGGGAAGATAGTACTCAGAATGTCATGGCTTGCTGTGGTGGTGAGGACCAAAGTGTGTGTGTGTGTGTGTGTGTGTGTGTGTGTGTGTGTGTGTGTGTGTGTGTGTGTGTGTGTGTGTGTGTGTGTGTGTTTGTACACGCACATAGAGAGGGTTGTACCTGTGTGTGTGCATGAGGGAGTGCCTGTGTGAGTGCAAGCACATGTGTGTATGTGTACAATTATGTTCATGGTGTATATGCTTGTGTGTGCACGTCTGTGCAAATGTGTGTGTGAGACAAAATACTCCGACCTGAAACAATTAGAGGGGAAAGAAGCATTTGGCTTACACTTCCTGGTCACGGTCTATAGTCGAGGGAGGGAGATCAGGGCAGGAACTCAAGCAGGAGCTTGAAGCAGAGACCATGGAGGAATACTGCCTTCTAGCTTCCTTTCTGAGTCACTGCTGCTCATGGGTAACTAACTCCTTTAGAGTCAAAGATCACCCAGGGAACGGTACTGCCCACAGTGGGCTGCACACTCCTGTACCAGTTCAGTCAAGATAATCTCTCACAGGCAAATCCACAGATCCACTTGACAAGCTAATTACTTTTTTAAAGGTGATTCTATTGTGTCAATTTGACAGTTTATGCTCATTAGATAGTGTATATGTATTTATATACATATATATATATGCAACTGTATATATAAGTATATATAAAACAATTTCTGGGGGGAGCACACACACACATGCATACACACATGCATCCCACACACCCTTCAGAGCAAGTCACTAAGCTGCTATCAAGATTTTCAAGAAAAAATGAGTTTAAAAAAGAAAAACACATTTCCAAACAAAGCAAACAAAAAAACATCGCCCGCTGCCCGCATGTTGTAACTTCTCAGTGAGTTTCCATGCTGCTGGGGAAATCATCAGCCACGCTGTGCCCCTGACGGCTTTTTTCAAACATTCAGAGGCAAATCTAGCTGAAAGGGCTCAGGATCCATTTGTTAAGCATGATGCTAGACATCCTGGCTTCTTTGAGTTCCAGGGTGTGTGAGTTATGTTTTTGTCGTTGTTTGGTGGTGGTGGTGGTAGTTTACTTTTTGGGGTTTGTTTTGTTTTGTTTGTTTTTTGGGTTTTTTTCCTTTATTTTGGAATTTTCTTTGCTTGTTTGGTTTTTTTTAGATATTAAAAATCCCCACTCCCCCTAAGATATTTTCCTAAACATAATCCATTCCTTTTCTTGTTTCCTCAAATGTTTAGTCAGATCCAGATCTGTCACTCACCTGTTGACCAGTGCTTTTCGGTGGAGTATGCAGAAACTCATGACAAAAACAGGGCGCTCCACTAGAGAACTGGGCCCAGTTGTGAGGTTTAGTCATGGAAGTGACAACAAACCAGCCTTCAGATCCCTCAGTGCCCTGCGGTTGACAGATTGGCACACGCTCTGTAAATGTCACCAACTCCTGTACCAGTCACCACTGGGTCCTCTCTATGGGATAAGTCTGGAAACTAATTATCACCTCCTTTGGTTGCCCCACTGTCTAACGGAATAAAACAGCATGTGGCCATGAAATTAGCACTTTGGGGATGGTAGTGTTTTACTGTTAAAGGCAACTGGGTTGCGCAGCCGGCAAGACCGGAGTTCAAAGGCCCTCTGCTGCTGGAGGCTTTCCTGGGTTTGTCCTTGTTTGAGTCTTATTTCCACGTATTTGTTTAGTCTGTAACCGATTCTGTTACGCGCTAAGCACTGTGCTACAGAGTGAGGTTTGAGATCCCTGGGATAAGAGTAGCAAGAAATTTAAGTTTCTTGGTTGCTGGTGTCCGATGGGGTGCTCCTGAAACCGAGGAGCAGTGGAGGCTTGGCTGCAGCTAGCCCCGGAATTGCTGACTGGGCTAGGCTAATCTGTCTGCTGAGAGAGCGCAAAGATTCCCCTGTCTCTGCCATCAGCACTGAGACTGCCAGCCTGCTTTAGAATTCCCAGCTTTCTCATGCGGGTTCTGGAGGATCCGACTCAGATGCTAGAACGCATTGATCAAGCCCTTTACCAATGGCCCCATCTCCCCACTAGAAGCTAGAGTCTTCTGTGTTTTATACTTGTCTAGTTTTGAGCTTTATTTCATTCCTAGTTGACATATAATAATTATGAGTGTTTATGGCTCTCACTGGGATGGCTTTTCTCCAAGATCCCCAAAATGCCAACAGAAGCAGGTTACATTAGCCCTGCTGATGGTTAAGAAACCATAACTTGTTGCAAAGGTGGCTACACAGAGTCAGTCTGGCCGTCTTGAATGCCCTAGCTTAACTACCTGGATCCAGTTCAGCCCAAAGTCGTGGGCTCGGCAGATGTGTGCTGGCCAGGGAATCTCTACCGGTTGCTCTTTGAAGTGCCCAGGTAAATCTGATCCCAACATGTGGCTCGAGCTGAAGGTAGGAAGTGAGGTGACCGGTTCTTCCCACACAGGAGGAGAGTTGCTGTGGCAGGTTCTGTGCGCACCTCAGAACAGACTGCCCCCTGTCTTCTGAAAATACCTTCCTGTAAGAGAGCGCCTTATGCCAACCACTAATAAAATAGAGGTGATGCTGGCTGCTGTGAGAATTAATATAACAGAGGCTAATGTTGATGATGGGCTGGAGTTTGGGGTGAAGGTGAGACACTGAGCTGTGAATGGACTGCAGTTGTGGGCTGGGGAGAGCTGGGGCTTGATGAAGAAGGAGAGGTCCCTACGAAGAACTTGCAAGGGAGGCCAAGAGTGCATCTATCCAAGGAGCGAGCCTCTCAGAGGAGAAAAACTAGAATTGCAAAAGATTGAGGAAGGAGCATATCTAGAATGTTCTGGAAACCGCAAGGAGCAGACCAGGCAAGAGAGAGATAGGAGACAAAAGAGACATGTCAGTTCGTGAAGAGCCTTGTAGGTGGCCATGACTTTGGCCTTTCTTCCAACTAAGAAACAAAGCCCTAGACGTGCAGTTAGGGAAGACAGGCATGGTCTGGCTTGTGTCACCATGTGTCCCTTTGATGGGCAGAGAACAGGGGTCCACCACAGTCAGGAAGTAACAGAGCTCGGCTCAGAGCCAATGTGGGTAGAAGGAAGAGAAGAGAGACAGAACCTTCCTGGATCTTGGAGGTTGAGGTTTGAACGGGCTCAGCTCTGCTTCAAGGGCATTGCCATCTACCTGCAGGCTCTGGGCCTCTGTGAGGTCCTTACCAGTCTTCCCATCACTTGGCTCTCTCCGGGGGAAGCCTAAAGCTCAGAAATCTGTTTAACGCCCATGCCAGGCTTTGGCCTTCAGCCCGGCTCCTCTCAACCTGCCTCCTTCCACAACATCCTGCCTCTACTCCAAAGCCCTGGGAAATTTAAGTCTCTCAGAGTCTCTTATTACACAAGCATGGATATTATTAAATTTCCCATAAACTCAAATTTTGTCCATTTAAAAAGACAATGAATCTTTCCTTTTGGAAATTGAAGTGGTTAGGATTAATGACCTCCCGTAAAGTTTTATCAGCAATTATTACGGTTTATTGTACCTCTTCCGGCTGCTCTCCACTCCTCCTTCTCTACCTTCTCTTGTTTCTTGGGCCCGGGTTTTACTTCGCTGACCAAGACCTTGGACCAGAAGGAGGTGAAATCATACTGAAGCCATTGCAAAATTGTATCTCTGGCATTGGGCAGATTTTAGGCAAGGACACAGGTCATCGATGTTTTCCATGCTAGGTTAGTCGTGTGGGTGTGTTGATGTCTCGAAAACTGAGCTATGTCTTAGACTCTGGAAGCAAC
Organism: Rattus rattus; assembly: GCF_011064425.1. Classification (NCBI taxonomy): domain Eukaryota; kingdom Metazoa; phylum Chordata; class Mammalia; order Rodentia; family Muridae; genus Rattus; species Rattus rattus. The sequence goes on from NC_046170.1 coordinate 38,476,291, forward strand.
TTAAGGCTCTGTCTCAACAAAACATATATATGTACGTCTTTGCTTTGTGGCATACAAAATGCAAGTTAGAAACCTCTTTTTCTTCCCTCTTGATTCTGCATGTGATTTTCATCATCATTCTAGATCCCTTTCTGCCTTCAAGACCCAGTGGATTCCTAACTGTGACCTCTAAACATCCCAAACCTTCAGCTGTGGCCCATGTCGCCAGTCAACCATTGCTCCTTTGATCAGAATATCAGAATTTCTCTTCCCAACCCCTTCTCCATGCCCCTGGGGGTTTACATCCAAGTGTTAACTATGAGATAGTCTGCTTGCAAAAATTCTATTCCAGTGGTCTTCCTGTGGTTGCCACAATATTAAAAAACTGGGGTAAAACAGTTGAGTAGCTGAGAAGTGATCTTAATGAAACTCTGCGTGACAGTAACTTACTCAGACAGCTGAAGTCAGGGCCAGCCATGTGCCGTACCCCACTCTCAGGTATCCAAGGCTACAGGTGGCTTCAGAGCAGCCGGATCCAGGCTCAGGCTGTCCGTGATCTTCTTCGCTTTGCGGAATGGCTGAATTCACTCTACCATCAATGGTTTTTAACCCCATCTGGTCACAAAGAGCATCCTCCTCGCACGTGACCATCCAGGCAAGAACCTCTTCATCACCAGCGACATCAGACATCAGACTCTGCCCTGGGGAAACAGTTTGATGAACACCCATCCCTGAAGCCACTAGGTTCCGTTTGGCCGGAAGTTCATTCCCCTGTGGGTGAAAAATCAAAACAGTTGGACTTGTCTCTTGCTGTCATTTCAACAGGCAGGAGGGCTGGTACAAGAAGGGGTGGGGCTTACCATGCAAATAATGTGCAGTTACCATTCTCCACAGTTCTGACAGGGTGTGGGTGCCTAGGCAGCCCTGGAACTTCATTAAACAGAACTTGGCGTTTGGAGAGAGAGATCCCAATGACTCTTGGCCATTGCAATGTCCTATGTCATGAGCAACTGTCAGAAGTTGCCACAGGTTTCTTGATAGTAAGTAACATGGTCACTGACAATCAATACTGCCCACGGGGATCCTGATCATTAGTGGGGAGTCAGTCCCTTTAAATTACCGGAATTCTTCCATTTGCGTGCGTCTCTTCCGTGCTAACAAAGAAAAGAAAGAAATGTCCCCGAGTGCTAATGCTCTATCTCTGGAATTGAGTTATTTTTCCAAGGCAATAAAGTTTGAAGATCGCAATTAGTTAACCATTATGAAGACAGATCTTCAAATATTTCTCTCACCGCGGTGACATTTAAAATGCTTCCTGCTCCACCAAACAGCCCGTTGGATTTTCTCCGTATCTTTTCATAATGGCTAATTGCTAAGCAATTGATTGAATCCCCCTTTGTTGTTATGTAATTTACTAAGTTGGCCAGAACGAGTGGCCTGGCCATTCCTCAGCCTGCTTGTTTCGGTCCCCTACAGGGCAGGCTTTGGGCTCAAGATAACTTACTTGGTTAAATTCTTGTAGATGATCGATCTGACTATTTAATGTAGTGATTTAGGACAAAGGTTCAATGGACACACATGTCTAAGTGTCGGCTGGGGAGTCTCTTAGCCTGCCTAAGCCTTGGGTTTGGACTTGGAAGGTAGAAACAAAATTCTACCTCTTACGGCTTAAGGAAGGGTCATAAGATGTGACTGCTTGTTGGGGCTCGGTCCCCCATGGCATGGTAAGCACATAAGACATCCCGTGAGTTTCCTCTTTAATAACATTAAAAACATTTTATTATTTGTATTTCGTGCATTTATACAATGCACATTGATCACATATGCCACCTCCTTACAATATCCAGTTAGTGTCCCCATCCTAGTTCCCTCCCAATGTCATGACAGGTCTTCCTTTTATTTCTTTCTTTATATCATTAAGAACTCCCTGAGTCAGGAGCTGGAGAGGTGGCTCAGCAGTTGAGAAACATTTATTGTATTCCCAGCACCCACACTGGGTGGCTCACAACCGCCTGTAACTCCCGCTCTAGGGGATCTGACGCCCTCTTCTGGCCTCTGTAGGTATTACACACACGTGCACAGCTGCCCCCACGTATGCATACACATAATTTTTAAAGATTAAAAATATTTTAAGTCCAGTTGACATTGCACATGTACATATGGGCGTGTGGCCCACACTGAGCCATGAGGAACCTACCAGTGGCCACATGCCCACAGGAGGGCAATGCTCTCCCTCAGTTGCCATGAGCTGCCGATAGATTCTCTGGTGAACATGATGGGGGGATGGGGTGAAAGGGGACAGTGTGGGGACAGTGAGGAGACATGAGGATGGGCCCAAAGGAAAGCTCATGGGTCCTCAGGCACTAACTTATATCCTGCTGCTGAGCACTGTGTTTCTGGAACCTTCTCTGCCTTCTTCCCTCCCAGAGACTCTCCTCAGAGTCTGATCTTAGAGATTAGCATTCACAAATGCAAAATGGCTGCCTCGTGAGCCCGGCAGCATTCTTCAGCACTCACAGTCCATTCAGCCACATCTGTTACTTGTTAGGAGCCATGGTGGAATCGTCTCTATAGAGGTTTGTGGCCAGGTGAGGAGCAAGGGGACAAGGGATGTGAGCCCTGAGCTGTCACCTCTGGAGAGATTCTCTGAAGGATGCTGGTGCGTTTTCCTCACTTCTAGTTGTTATTGCAATGTGATAGGTGGTGTCTGCTGCTCCCCGAGGTCCCCACCCATCTCCCACATAAAAGAGACATCACACTTTGAGAAAAGTAATTTCCCCAGAGCTGAGTCCAAAGAAGAAACATAAATCCGGGTGGTGCAAAGCAACAGGACCAAGGTCTCCATAGCCACAGCCGTCCGTCTGTGTGAGCGGAGAACCAGCGGCTCCACACTGCTGTCTCTAAGGGGGAGCTGCAAGTGTGAGGTTGGAGGGAGGTGTTTGGGTGTGTGTTGGCCTCCTGCAGCCTTGGGTTCACAGAGTTGGGGGTGGTGGGCTCAGTGTGCCCCTACTCCAGGTAGCATGAGCTGTGCATACCAAGGAAGCATGGCCAGGCACGTGCCCAGGGATTTGAGGGGAACCGTTGTCGCACGTGACTCACAGGCAAGCGTATCTCAAAGATGGGGATGTGGTTTTATTTGCAGTTTCCGTGGTCTAATTGTCTTCAACCCCCAAGCCACAGAAACCGCTCCTTTGAAATTGAAGAAAGAAACTGGCGTGGTGATAGATGCATAAAATCCAAGCACTGGGGAGAGGCTAAGACAGGGAGATGAGAATGAGAGGCCAAACTGCAGAGTGAGCCCCTGTCATGTGGAGGGGGAGAACTAGGGAAGGGGGTGAGGAGGAAGAGGATTGGGAGGGAGAAAGAGACAGGGTGCTCTGTAGGTGTCTGGCTTCCCCGGGAGTGAGGGCGTGTGCATCTGCAGGTGATACTGTGAACAGTGTTGCCAGCATCCAGGTAGGTTCAGAACCTGTGTTGAATGACAGGTGGCAGGGTGTCCTCAATGGCAGCTTTCCTCTTGCACTGTCTTGCCCTAGCCCCCTTAGCAAGTCTCCTGTGGGTACCTGGCCCTCCTCACACCAGAGAGAGCTGAGGCTTAGGGAGATTTAGTGACCCATTTCTCTGAGAATGGATGAGTGAAAACTTGAACCAGAAGCTTGAGCGGGAGGCTCTGAACCCCACCTCCAGGGGATGAAGCACGGATACTTTGATTTCCCTCCTCTAAACTAGGAGGAAGCCTGCTCTTTCTGTACAGAGCCTGTGTTCTCTATAGGACGGAAAAGCACAGGGACTAAGTCTCAAGGCAAAGCAGACAGGTCCGGCCCCTCACTCAGAGCAGTCCACGTGCGCAAGAGCTCTGTCCATACGCAGAGCACGTCCGCACTCCCTTCTGTGTCCGAGCATTGATTTAGTGTTACATCTGCCCCTCCAGCTTAGATCACCGTTGGCCTCCACACCCCAACCGGGGAGTGTTAAAGGGAAGCATTCGGCTTGAGATCCAGCAAGTCTAGATCTGATTGACAGCCTGAACAACCTACTCTAACAGTTAGTGTTCTGCCTCCATTTTTGGGAAGTGAGGCTGACACTGTCTGCTTCAATTACACAAGGCAGTATCAAAATACAAAGTGCAGCCCCCGGGAAGTTGTCCATCCCATGGTGCTAAGTTCTCTCTCCTCTTTGTCCCCCATGGAGTCCAAAGGGACAGCCAAACAAGAACTCAGCCACAGAGCCACAAGCTCGGTCCACACCAAGACTGAAACGCAGCCACCAGGGCTCCCAGCTCTGTCCTTTCACAGGGAGTGTGAGCTTTCTGTTCTCACAGGATGATCAAACTTGCAATCAGCCGCACAGCCCGGGATGGCTTTCGAGGCAGAGGCTTTGTTTTCTTTTCTCTCCCCGGAACGCGACTTCCATTACAGGGAAGGGAGGAAACTTGATTAGGAAGGATGGAAACACAAATGGAACCGTGTCAGGTCTCCAAGCGGCCATCAGTTATCCTGCTCTGAGGATATTTCTCACTCCATGCAGGGCTCCCTCACACGACAGCCATCCACATCGTCAAAACAAAAGGCGACTGGACGAGGCCAGTCAATTCCGTGCCCTTCGCTTTTCTTGGATAAGAAGAAAATGACTTAACTAAATCTTCTTTTCTTTCGGATGAAATGGAACTTTAAGAAAAAGCATTTTAGCAGCAAATAGAAGAGATAGAAGTGGGTTCCACTTAGCCACCTTCTCTAGTTGGATACCGGGGGAGGGGGAGGTACCTGAGGGCAGGTTTGTGGCAGTAACAGCATCAGGACAGCCACTGACACGGCCATTGTTGTGGATGCTACAAGACTCTTGTCTCTGTGGCCTGGCTTGCCTTCACTGACAGGGTCTCCCTCCTTCCCTGATATGCAACCTCATGCCTTGATGGAATTTCTTTAAAAAAAAAAAAAGGTTTATTTATTTTATGCATACACTGTAGCTGTCTCCAGACACACCAGAAGAGGGCATCAGATCTCATTACAGATGGTTGTGAGCTACCAGTGGTTGTGGGATTTGAACTCAGGACCTCTGGAAGAGCAGTCAGTGCTCTTAACCACTGAGCCATCTCTAGTGAGAGTCACTTTCACACATAGAAAGCGAAATCTGTGTAAGACTGACTGAAGGAAAATAACCTTAAGAAGACGATTCCCACTCTGGGTTTGAGTCTCCCCCACCCCCACCCCCACCCCTACCACCCCTACCTTTGAGGATTTGCCCTGAAGAACCCCAAATGCAGAGTATCTTTGTCCTCCCGGGGAAATGTTTGCAATAGCTAGATTGACAGTGTACAACTAAGACAGCCACATGCCGGACATTATAGGAATGGTCGCTCAATGGCTGTCACCTGTTTCAAATTTCCTGTCAGAGCCTCGGCAAGGATTTCTATAGGCCCACAGGCTTATTCTAAACCGTATATGAAAAGGCACAGACCTGGGATAGCTAAGCAGCCCAGAAGACGATCAAGTTAGGAGCCTCACTGTAATGGCGTCATGGGGAGAAGGTCAAAGCAGTGTGGTGTAGTGGAGGGACAAACACAGATCCATGAGGCCTGATAGACAGCCCAGGGAAACACCCACACAACACGTCTGGTTAGTTCTTTGGTTTAAATTATTGTCTGGTTTTGGATGTCATGTCGCATGTAGCCCAGGCTAGCCTCAAGATCACAGTGTAGCTCGGGCTGGCTTTGAACCCCTGATCCTTCTGCCTCCACTTTCTGGGATGACAGCCATATATCACCATGTCCAGCTTTGCTCTGCGTATGGCAACTCGAGAGACTCTCCAGGGGGTTACCAACGAGCATAGCGCGCAGTCACGGTGTGAGATATCCCTTCGCCTGACATTTCCTAAGTGGTGAAATAGTGGAAACTGAGGAGAAATTAGTGATTGCCAATGTGAGGATATGAAAGAGAGAGGTGGTCTGGGGGAGGGGGAGGACGTGGATATGAAGAGGGAACATAGGCAATCCTGGAGGCAGTCTGAGGAGGTGACTCATTGGATAAGAGTGAGCGTGCTCACACCCTCAGAATATACATTAAGCTCAACAGTTGAATGCATCTGTAATCCCAGTGACCCGGTAGCCAGATGGCAAGTGGAGACAGAGGATTCTGGGAAGCTTGAGTCAGCAGAGCCTGTCCCACACAGTCCTGAACAACAAGAGACCCCGAAAACTTAGAACCAATATTCGGGATGCTCCTCTCATCTCCAAACATGTGGAATGCACATGGCCAGTCTGCCCCTGTCCCAAACTTACACACACACACACACACACACACACACACACACACACATATACACGCACACATACACACACACACATACACACACATACATGCACAGACACATACACACACACACACACACACACACACACACACACACACACACACACGTGCCCTAAAAATCTCTGATGGGCAAACAGTGGTGCCCCATGCCACTCGGGAGGTAGAGACAGGCAGATCTCTGTCAGTTCGAGGTCAGCCTGGTCTACAAAGTGAACTCTTAGGACAGCCAGGTCTACACAGAGAAACTCTGTCTTGAAAGAAAAATAACTTCCCTAATAATGATGGCAGATAGAACGGTTTCTAGCTTGAGTGTGCTGATGGCTACACACACATATAGCTGTCATAAAGCAGAGAATAGACAGACTTCAGAGGCTTGCACGTACGAATGGCACTCCAGAGAACTCTGAGCGACAGCAGCCATCGACGATGTTGGTTTTGAAAAGGTGGCATCCCGCTGCCCACTGCGTAACAGGATCGCCCTCTTAGGGAAAATTGAGCAGATGAGATTTCTTACAATTACATATGAATCTACGATTATGATTTTACAGGGGAAGATGAAATGATTAAAATTGTCTGTTCGCCGCTGTGTGGATTTAAACGTCTGGAAGTGAGTCACCAAATAGTTGTAACTTTGCAGGTGTGGTGGTGCACACTTCTGAGCCTAGCACCCAGACCTCGGGAGGCAGAGGCAGGTAAATCTCTATGGTCTCAAGGCTAGCCTGGTCTACAGAGCCCGGTCCAGGACAGCCAGAGCTACATAATAGGATGCAGTCTAGAGGAAACCAGAAGAATCAAAGCCTGTTGTTGTAAAAATATAAAAATAAAAAAGGTATAGTTGTCTTTTACCTCGCTAGGTCTGTCACGGTGGTGCTCCAAGATATCTGCTAGATATCTGGGTGGAAACACTTTCCAGTGTCTCTAGCCGCCGCACACTTTCCTACACTCAAACCCTCGCATAAAAGAACACACAACACAATAATCTTAGATCCAATTAATAAGATATAATTGCCCACTTAAACATACAAAGCCCGGTTCCATCCATCCCTTAGGAACATTGATAACCTGTAAATACACAGAGCGAGATCTTTACGTCAGCCTCCATTGTCCTGCCACGGCTTCTCGGCCTCCTCCTCCTCTCTTCCTCTCCCTTCATTCCAGTCTCCTCCTCTCCCTTCAAACTTTTCTCCCGCCCATCCTTCCGTCTCACCCAATGACAGGCCTCCTTCTCTCTTGCGCCTGCCTCACCTGTGACATCATCCCACAAAAGCCATGAAGGAGAGCCTGGGTATCTGCTTCTGCTTTCACTGTAACTTAGTTTTGTAAAGAGAACAAAAACAAAAACAAAACAAAAAAAATCACCACCACCACCAACAACAACAACAACAAAAACACAAAACTTGATTTTGTGAAGTCCATTGCCATCTTGGTTAGGGTTTTATTACAGTGAGGAGACCCCATGACCATAGCAACTCTTACAAAGGACAGCATTTTCATTGGGGATGACTTGCAGTTTCAGAGTCCAGTATCACCATGGCAGGAAGCATGGCAGCATGCAGGCAGACGTGGTGCTGCAGTAGCTGAGAGCTCTACATCATGATTCACAGGCAGCAGCAACGGGAGACTGTGTTCCATACTGGGCAGAGCTCAAGGATAGGAGACATCAAAGCCCGCCCCCACAGTGACACACTTCCTCTAACAAGGCCACACCTCCTCCAGTAAGGCCACACCTCCTAATCGTGCCACTCCCCATGGGCCAAGCATTCAAACACATGAGTCTACGGGGACCATATCTATTCAAACCACCACAGTTGCCAAGTATAATAATTTAGGATCCTGTTTGTCTCATTTGAAAGTCTGCTCCTCTCATGTACAACAAATGTCAAGGTATATTTTACATGGGTATATACACACATGTGCATATACCCACATGTTCACACACACACACACACACACACACACATACTCACATGTTCACACACACACACATGTTCACACACACATATACACACACATGCATATACCTACATGTTCACACACAACACACACACATATACTCACATGTTCACACACACACATGTTCACACACACATATACACACATGCATATACCTACATGTTCATACACAAAACACACACACACATATACTCACATGTTCACACACACACATGCATATACCCACATGTTCACACACAACACATACTCACATGTTCACACACACACACATGTTCACACACACATATACACACACATGCATATACCTACATGTTCACACACAAAACACACACACATACAAACACACACACACACATGTTCACACACACATATACACACACATGCATATACCTACATGTTCACACACAAAACACACACACATACAAACACACACACACACACATGATCTACTCTAGAACATGATGGGGACCATGCTCAGAGCTCCATGGGGGCAGTCTGAGGCTGGCTGCCACTGAGCCACATGCAGTTATCCTAAGGAGACATTTGACCGGAGAGGACTGGGAGGGTCAGGCCACTTCTGGTTACTCTTATGATTCCCGTTCCAAATTTAGTGCAGATCGAAAGCGCACTGTGATGGGTGGCTTAAAAGAACGGTGTTGACAATATCAATACTGAGAATGGCACTGCTGGGCAAATTATTCCATCCCTCACCCCACTGTGCGACCCCCATCCTCTGAGGCAGGCATCATTTGGGGGGCCCAGAGTGTGGGACTGGTGGATACTGAGAAGACCGCCTGCTGTTGTAGAACAGGTTCTGAAGCACATAAGGGATTCAACTCCTTCCTCCCCTTAGGAGAGGAATCCAACCGGTATTAATATTTTAGAAATACCGGAAGGTAGGAGAGGGGTCATTATTCATCGCCAGCACCTCGTGGTACTAAAATTAAATAATGGAATTTTTTTAAAGACAGAATTGCCAGAGTTGTGGAACTATAAAAAATATCCCTCTCTCGAGGATGCTGCATTTTTTGCTTTTATCTTTTCTCCTCCTCTTGAGAACACTTTGATTTACTTCTGTGATAAGCTTATAACAACCAGGGAAGTCTGCAGGCAGAATGAGCTGCACTGGGAGCGCTAGGGTCAGGCAGCTTGCAGATGAGTGGAGGTGAGCACGTTCACCTTCAGTGAGAAAGTGTCAGGACGGGACATGTGTGTCGACAGACATGCACGTGTGAGTTCACACATGCACAGGCATGTGTACACACAAAGGCCAGTCCCTGAGATCCAAGGGGGACTGGGCCCTTGGGATTTCATGAGTAGGAACCTTTCAGGTGAGGGACAGCTACCTCTGCAAAGCAGTCAAACTCTGGATATAGAAGATTCTAGCATCCCTGATACTTTCATCTGAGGTTCTCAATTGGCATGGGTCTCAAATGTTCCCATACCTGGTCCCACCCTTAACTGTGCAACCACGGCAGATAAAAGGCTTCCCACCATAGGGCCTGTATTCCTCAATGTGAAACAGATACCATAGCCACCCGACAGATTCCACAGTGTGGCTTTCCACCTGGCCTCCGTGCAGCACCTGGCATTCAGAGGGCTCAGTTAAATACAGTTATTGGGGTTGCAGCTTGAAGCTGCTTCAAAGTCTTAGCATCGTTTCTTAGTATCGTAAAATCGTTATCCTTGACTACAAACCAAGAATACAAACCAAGGGTTTGTTCAAGCCAGTGCATACGCTGTTTTCTGAGCCCCCTGAACTTTAGTGGCAGGGATGGAGGATGCTCTCTGGTACCTGCAAAAACAGAGCTGAGGAAATAGAGAGATGTTTCACCCCGTCGATGTGGAGAAAGTGGCCGTGCTGGGTTCCATGGAGGTCCTCAGATGGAAACTCTTTCTCCACATAGGGTGGGTCCACGAGGTTAGGACCACGCCAAGTTGTTTCAGCCCAGGTAGATCACAGTGGGCAGGCAGTAAGGGAGATCATAACGTCTCTGCTGTCAACGGCTTCGGCAGGCAGCATCTCTTGATGGACACCAATTGGTTTTCCTCCCATTGCTATTCTTTTGAGGACAGACAAGCTGCACCTCCTACACCAGATCTCCAAGTTGCCAACTGTTGCCCAAGCTTTGTTGTTACTAAAAACACATCTCTCCTCCCTCCCTCCCTCTCTCCCTCTCTCCCTCTCTCTCTCTCTCTCCTCTCTCTCTCTCTCTCTCTCTCTCTCTCTCTCTCTCTCTCTCTTTCTCTCTCCCTCTCTTCCCCCCTATCTACACATGACCTCTGTCACCCTCATGTGTCAATGAGACAAAATCTACCACATACCTGGAGCTGATTGGGAATGATCGCCCAGCTATCACTATTTCCCTTGAGAGGACCCTGCACCCCACAAAACCCCAACCAGGAGATATCCACGTATGATGTATGGTGCATCCTCCAAACACCTCGTGGCTTTTGTTGGATCATAGCTGGCATGAACTCTTGTTGACATTCTCTAGGGGGACAAAACATTTAGGAGGCTGTAGCTTCAGTGGGGGCAGAGGGACTCATCCAAAATGACCAGGGGTCGTGCATGACTTCCGAGCACTGATGCAGCAAACTGTTCTGCCCTTAAAAGTATTTACGTGCATGTGTGTACACGTGTGTTGTGCATACTCAAGTGCACAGGTATGTTTGTGTGTGTTTCATTGGGATTGTTGGATTGCATTGGACTACTCAAAATGACTCTCTGGGAGCCTTGGGGGCAGATCTCTGAACTAAAATCCAAGAAGCAGGGCTGGTCTTTGTCAGAAGTTGATCAATCGTCCATAGACTGAAGTGGCCATTGTTTGTTGACTGATTCATTCGGTCCTTTTCTTGTTTGATGATAGCGTCCCTGGCTTCAGCTTCTATTTACATGACTTTGTTATTTATTAACCAAGATTTGAGTGTCTATCATGGGCCATGCAGTGCCCACAGCGGTAAACAGAGCAGAACTCTTGATGAATGTGGGCCTTTAAGCACTTAACACGGACAGGGAAGGTAATGGCGCAGTTGCTGAGGGTTCTGGGAAACCGACTGATAGGCCTCTGGTAAAGACGCCAGTATCTTTACTAAGGTGATCAAGGAGGTCCTCACCGAGGTGATCCAGGTACAGAGAACTCTGAAGGGCAAGCGGATAACGAGACCCAGAGATGGCCACCATATTGCTGAGGGAATAGCCCAGGGATGGGACTGTGATATTCGATATATGAGCACAGTTAGGATACCTAGGCGGAATAACAAGATGAAGGCCCATGGGCAGAACCAGCCATGGTGAAGCATAGACAGGAGTGTTTACTAGCCGTACCGTGCACCGTGTTTAAGCGTAAGCACACACACAGGCACTCGCTGTTCCCTGAGTCATTTCTGTCTGTTTGCTTTGTCAGAGACTCTGTACATGGACTGGTAGGATGCTTCCAAAATAGCAGACGCAGGACTTCGTATCCCACCCCTCTCCATCCCAATCCTAGGCTTCGGAAAGAAATGATCTAGTCTGACTAGACAGCTTTGCTTCTGGATAGGATCCGCTGGAGCACCAGAGGGCAATAACACAGCCAAGCCTGGGAGTGACATTTTTAAAATGATTTTTTAATTTATTTGAAATTTCATACATCTATATAATTTTGATCATATCCTCCCACTGCTACCTCCCTCCAGCTCCCCCGTGTGCCCGCCACCTCATCTCCCCTTCAACTTCATTTCCTTTCGTTATCCTTTCTGTTACTGTTAATAACCCCTGAGTCCAAGGGCGTTCCCATCCACTGAGTCATGGGAAACCTACCGTTATTGACTTCTCCAAAGGAGAGTGACTGTCCCTTCCTTGGAGGCATCAACTACAGATATCTCTGGACTTTGGGGGCTTTTCCCACCCCTGCACATGGCATTTGCGAGTGGCAGGGGTAATGGCAGCATGGTATAGAATGAGGGTGAAGGATGTGGGGGAGAGGGTGTAAAGATTCAAAGAGAGGCAGGAAGGTAGCTGTGCAGAAGCTGAATGCATGACCAAGGAGACTCAAACCTTTCCCGACATCAAGGTGACGGGGGTCTTGGGAGATTTTAATCAGGGTGCTATCTCGTTATGTGGGAGTGTGGCAGCTTCAGCGAATATGAAACCTCAAAGCTGTGGATGAATCCTTCCCACCAAGGAGTGGGCAGGGCAGAACGAGAATGTCAGGCTTTCAAGTGAACATGATTGACGCTGTGTTTACTTTAGACACTGCTTATTTTCCAAGCCTCAATCTTACACAAAATTAGGGGATAGGAGAAAGGAGAAGGAGGAGGAGAGGAGGAGGAAGAGGAGGGGGAGGAGGAGGAGGAGGGGGAGGAAAGAGAGGAGGAGAAGAAGAGCAGTGGGGAGGAGAAAGAAGAGATGGAGAAGGAAAAGGAGGAGGAAGAGAAGGAAGAGGAGGAAGAAGAAAGGAGGAGGAAGGAGAGGAGGAGGAAGAGGAGAAGGAGTGGGAGGAGGAAGAAGAGATGAGGAGGAGGGAGGAGAGGAGAAGAGGAAGAAGAGATAGAGAAGTAGGAGGAGGAGGGGGAGGAGGAGGAAAAGGAAGGAGAGGAGGAAGAAGAGATGGAGGAGGAAGAGGAGGAAGAAGGAGAGGAGGAGGAAGAGATGAGAAGGAAGAGGAGGAGAAAAAGGAAGAGGAGGAGGAAGAGGAGGAAGAGGAGGAGGAGGAAGAGGAGGAACAGGAAGAGTAGGAAGAGGAGGAGGAAGAGGAGGAGGAGGACAAGGAAGAGGAAGAGGAGGAGGAAGAGGAGGAGGAAGACGAGGAGGAGAAAGAGATGAGGAGGAAAAGGAAGAGGAGGAAGAGGAGGAGGAGGAGGAGGAGGAGGAGGAAGAGGAGGAGGAGGAGGAGGAGGAGGAGGAGGAAGGAAGCAATGTTGAAAGTCTCCATACAACAGCAGCCAACTTGAATCTCCAGGGAGAACTGGTTCAATTGTTCCTGTTGATTACTTCCAAGTGGGAAAGGCTCCAGGTTCATAATGTTGATTTTGTTAAGTTGCTTTCTCTGAACTGTGGTTCAAATGAGTGCATAAATATTTGGCTTAACCTTTCTCTGGAAACTGTAAAAAAAAAAAAGAAAGAAAAGAAAAGAAAAAAGAACCTGATGGAGGGGATGGTATCAGAGAAACAGAGGGAAGGAAGGAAGTTTGGCAAGTTTGTAAGATGCTCCATGTGGGTATTTCAACCGCGTCCAGGGGGCTGAATAATTTATTTTCTCCTGAGATGGCAGAAACCTTCAAATCATGCCATTGCTCTGACAAAGCTCAGTAGGGGAGGGGTAACTGAGAGAATTTAAGGATGATGCTGCCAGGAATTTGATGTACAGAGTGGTGACCCTTTCGATGCATATAAATCTGGGAAGTGAGACTTTGATATCCTTCATTCTCGCTTTGCCAATGAATGACATGGGCCCAGGGTGAGCATTTCCAATCAGTCTCCATGGAGAAAGTGTGAGGCACTCGGGGGGTTGGGGGGCACTTTTGGAGTTCTGTCATTAGTGCAGAACCCCATGCCCACAGTTCAGCTCCCGAGGATGTTCCTTGCAAGTTTAGCCCTGATTTCACCACTCCTCTGCCTCTGGGTTTCCCAACTTGCTTCTCAAGTGCAAAGGCACGTGATAACTTCCTGTAAATTCTCTGACAATCTCAGTACCCATTGAGACTGAAAACCACCTATGTTATACTCCGCTAGTTCCCTGAGGTTTACCCACTGGGTCCTCTGATGTCCCAGGTTCAGCATGCCGCTCTTTCTCAGAGACACTTGGGGGCATCATCTCTTTGGGGAGACCCTGAAGTTCATTCATTCTTGGGCAGTGTGTGAGCAATCACTTTGTTCCTGGAACTGGCTGTTGATGCTCTGTCTGATGGCTGTGAATGCCATTCAACATGGCCACTGCCCCACAACCTTGCAAGCTAATTAAAAAGAGGGGAATCAGATCCCATAACGTGGGTGAAGTTCCACGTTAAGTATTGGGAGCTACAGAGAATCCCAGCATTTTTAGGGATTTCCAATTGGCAAGATTCTTTGCAAATTCAAGATTGGTGCCCATCTAAAGATGAAGAAAGTTGGCCAAAGCTCTTTGCTGTGTGGAACACCATGCCTACAAATTACATTCTCGCCCAATCCTCTCCGTGCCCCTACGTGTTACTGAAAGACACACAGAAGGAACTTATGTAAAATGCTCTGTACCAGGTTCAAATGCCTCTCTCCAGATGTTAAAAATACAGAACTTAATGTTTAAAAGCAAGGGCAGGGAGGGGATGAGGGCATCAAGTCACCAACTAGTAAGAGGTATTCCTAGAAGCAGATAAACTTTGACCACGTGACCTGCTAAGAGGACCTTGTTCACAGTGGTAAAACTGACACACAGCCAGCACTGAGTCACGTGCACCCTCCTGCAGCCATTCCTGCTACATGTGCCCAGAGCCTCTCATTTCTTTCCTGAGACCCCAGTGACTCCACTCAGTAGCTCCCAGAAACTACCTCCTACCCTCATTCTGTGCCTCTTAAAAGCACAGCCACACAGTGCGCACCCCTCTGTGACTTAGTGCCCATCCTCAGATCTCAGAATCACCTTTCTTCCCAAAGCTGACTATGTGCGCTGTGCTCTATTTATACATTCTTCTACTGGACCCTTGAGTTTCTTCTATGTTTTTTAGCTTCTGTGTGTAATGCTACCAAATGCTTACTCTTCTCCTGGGTCTGTCCATGAGTCATTTATAAAAGAAACCCTGCAGCCAGCCAATACCAATACTATTATGAATACTACTAGTAATAGTGACACTACAACTACTACTAATAGTAATAACGAAACTCTGAAAAGTAAAAACTTCCTAAACAGTATCACCATAGGATAAACTGAGAGCAAAACCTTTGTGGACCCATGAAAAATAAGAAATGGCATCGTGAAAATAAATAAAATAAATTCCTACACCCTTCCTGTAGTGGTGAGAATGAGAGTGGCCACCACAGGCTTATATGTTTGAATAATCGATTCCCAGGCAGTGGAACTATTAGGGAAGGATTAGGAGGTGTGGCCTTGTTGGAGGAGGCGTGTCGCTGTGGGTAGGCTTGAGATTTCACAAGTCCACACTATTCTCAGGGCTCTCTCTGCTTCCTACTTGAGGTTCAGACGTAGACCCTCAGCTGGTGCTCCAGCCGCCTGCTGGCATGAGTTTGCTCCACCATCATGGACTTAGAAATCGCCTTGGTTATCACATGTAATCACAGCACTAGGAAATCCACCAAGACCCACACACAACCTACCCAAAACACTTGCAAGTTACCAGAAAGAAACGTAGAGGAACAATAAAAAAAGATCGTAAACACTAAATCCCAGAGAACTCAGCCTAAGCTACACTTCAGCACGGCCTCTAATTGTGAGCTTTCTGAAATGAGAAGAGGAAAGAGGGCAGTTCGGGAAGGCTAATGGATGAGGTTATGGACAGAGAGCAGGATGCCTCCTCTTCTTGTGGTCCTAAGCTTTGGTTTTCCTTCCCAAGGGCCCTACTCCTTTCTCCTCCTTAGAAAACTTGCTTATGATGATGGAGAACCATTTGATAGCAGTCCCAGATCATCTGAGGGCCCAGATCCATGCCATGGTAGTCAGCCATCCTAGGGGATAGCCTATTGCTTCTCACCAAGATCTCAGTACTTCCAGCACGGGACTTGCTTTAGTCCTCTGATGTCCTAGTTAGGGTTCCTATTGCTGAGATAAAACGCCATGACCAATAGTTGGGAAGACTCTGAAAGCTAAGGCATCCTTGGCTACATGGTGAGCTCTAAGTTATAAGTTAGCCTGGGTGTTCCAGTCAGGGTCCCTATTGCTGTGATGAAACACTAACCACAAACAACTTGGAAAGGAAAGAGTTTACTTGGACCATGCTTCCCCATCATTGTTCATCACTGGAGGAAGTCAGGACAGAAACTAAAACAGGGCAGGAACCTAGAAGTAGGAGCTGATGCAGAGGCCATGGAGGGATGTTGCTTGCTGGTTTGCTCCACATGGCTTGCTTAGTTTATTTCTTATAGTGCCCAGGACCAGCAGCCCAAGGGTAGCCCTACCCACAATAGGCTAGACCTTCCCCGTCAATCACAAATTAAGAAAATCCCCTCCAGACTTGCCTACATTATAGAGGCATTTTCTCAATAGAGGCCATCTCCTCCCTGGTTTGCATCAAGTTGACATAAGACTAGCTGCCACACCTGGGTTCATGGATGACTTAAAGATAGCTGGGAAGCCTGGGAGCAGAAGAAACTGTGGATGTCACAGCTGTCTGGGCACAATGACCTTCAGCTAGGCATCTTCAAGGTCTAAGACAAGGGGTGCGGTGAACCACAGCTGATAACCAATTAATTAACACCTCAGGGGAACCATCAGATGATAAACACAAGGTCTTCCTTCTAGAGACTAGCGGTCAGCAGTAGGCTTGGGAAGAGGAACTCTAGCACATTCTAAATTAACATGCACACACATCTCTAGTTACTCCCCCTGCGTGTTTAAGAAAGCGTTTTGTTATTATAGTAATAACGCAAGCCCTTTCATAACATTGGAAATATCTCAAGGGTTGAGAGAGAATCGCCCTCCCTATCTTCATGACCCAAGAACAGCACTGCCTTTCTGTACCGTGCTCCTCTGTGACCGTTGTGGGAGGGAGAAGATCGAACAATTCCAGGTTTCTTGATTTTACACTTCTAGGCATTGAACCCAAGTTTTGCACAGACTAGGTGAGATTCCCTACCTATGAGGTACATCCCCAGCTGCGGTTGTTGAGTTTTATGTCAACTTGACCCAAGCTAGCATCATCAGAGAGGAGGGAAAGTCAATTGAGAAAATGCTTCCACCCGATTTGCCTGGGCAAAGCCAGTGGGGCATTTTCCTAATTGATGATTGGGATGGGGGAGCCCAGCTCACTGTGAATGGTGTCGCCCCTGGGCTGGTGGTCTTGGATTGTATAAGAAAGCAGGCTGAGCAAACTATGGAGAACAAGCCAGTAAGTGGCACCCCTCCATGGCCTCTGCATTACATGCTGCCTCCAGCTTCCTGCCCTGAGTTCCTGGCTTGAGTTCCTGCCGCCCCCACCCCCCCATCTCCCCACCTACCCCCTCTTCCCCCACCCTCCCACCCCACCCCCACCCCTGACTTCCCTCATGGTGTGAGTTCTGTAAACTGAAATAAATAAACCCTCTTCTCTCAAGATTAGTTTTGGCCCTGGTATTTATCGCAGCAATAGAAAGTCTGAAACGGCAACTTTGTTTTTACTTCACCCTTCCTTGTGATACAAAGTCTCAGTACCTTGTCCAGGCTGGACTTGAACTCATTCTGTGGCCCAGACAGGCTTGAATTTTAACATAGGTGACAGGGCCCATGTTGCCAGGTCTGACTATCTTCTAGTTTACTTAAAGTTTACTTAAAGGAAGGTGTTTACTTAAAATCCTTTTTGCAAAATTAGGAAGATGGTGAGAAGACCCTTTGCGACTCCTGCCAAGTCTCAGGAAAAGAGGAACACAGAGGTGCTGATGGACACAGAGAGAGAGAGAGAGAGAGAGAGAGAGAGAGAGAGAGAGAGAGAGAGAGAGAGAGAGAGAGAGAGAGAGATCAGGACAATAGGTCTTTTAATTTGTGAGTTTATGGAGCATTTTGCAACCACATAAAAACACACAGAGAAAGTTGCAGTTTTTCCACTTAAAGCATTCATCTAATGTCCCCCATGCCCTAAGCCCAGAAAAAGTGAAAGGAAGCCAGACATGAGCAGCTGGGGGCAGAGAGTCGGCCCTCTCTGTCTCAGGGGAGGGGAGGAAAACTGGGGCTCAGAGAAACCTCCAGGGAGGAGAGCAGAGGAAGCAGTCATGGGTGGGAGCTCATCCCAGCACTCAGGTCAGAAATGAGGATGGATCAGGTCCCCAGAAGCCATGGCAGAAGCCAAATCAGCTCATATAGGTTGAGGGAGAGTGGGAGCAGATCGCAACTGGAGAAGCAGGTGGAGACACATTTGGGAGGCTCCCTGGGCTTTTATCCTGGTAGGATATCCTGCGTGTGTTTATGCATGTGGTTGCGTGTGTGTGCATGTACGTGTGTGATGCCATGCAGGTAGCCATGACAGTGCTGGCCTGAGCAGGAGCCGGGCCACACTTGGTGTGCATTTAGAATGATCATTGTTGTGCTACGGTGGGAAGGGAGATGAGAGACATGGAGCCCTCTAAAACGTAACTCAGGTGTTTATTGAACACCTACTATATACTGCCCTCTTTTCAAGGCAGAGAAAGAGAACAGGGACATCTCCAGGAGTATTGTCAAGATGCTGGAAATCATCAGCAGGTCAGGCTAGGCGCTCTCATGGCAGAGCAGACATTTAGAACTTAGACAACTACATAATTCTGGTACATTCTGCACATTTTCCATATGTAAATTCAAGGCAACCATTGCCAGGGCAATTTATTTTAAATGTGAGGAGGCACCAGGATTCGCTATTTGAAATCATTCAACAGACCGGAAAGATGGCTCAGTGAGTGAAGGTACACACCCTGCATGTCTGACAACTTGAGTTTAATCACCATGACCCAAGAGGGAAGGAAATAACAAACTCCTGAATGTTATCCTTTGACTTCCACACATGTGCTGTGGCACATGCAGATGGACGTGCACACACACACACACACACACACACACACACACACACTAAACAAATACATGCATGCATACATACATACACACACACATACATACATACATACATACATACATACATATGTAAGTGTAATGAGTATGTTTTATTAAACACTGAAAGCAGTAGTGGGAGAGGGGAGTGCTCTGTGCTGCATTTGAGATCTGAAGAGAGGCAATAATCACATCAGAGCAAGCACGCTCTGAACACACACACACATACACACACACACACACACACACACACACACACACACACACACACACACGGAGTATTAGCATTCACCCCTCAGAGCAGCCAGCACTGTAGGCCGGTTTGTAGGAACAGTGTGCCCTTTCAACAGCCTTTCTGTAAGCCTAAAATTATCCCTCTTCAAACTGTTATATATGTATCCACATATACACATAGTAATTTAAGCCCTTAAATGACACCTGTAATTTAAACACTCAGAGGCAGAGGCAGGAGGATTGATGCAAGGTAGAGGCCAGCTGGAGCGATATCATAAGATCTTGTCTCAAAGAGAAAAATACACACACACACACACACACACACACACACACACACACACACACTCATTCATTCATTCATACACAACTCCATGCATGAACACACACAGGCATAACTCATACACACACACACACACACTCACTCACACACACAACCCCATGCATGAACACACACAGGCATAACGCCCACACATGCACACAATCACATTCACATATACTAACACACACAACCACATGCACAGCAACATGCACACAGGCATAACACATGCACACATACACTCACACACACACAACGACAAGCATGAAAACACACGGGCATAACACACGCACGTGCACACACTCACATTCACACACATGCAACCACAGGCATAAACACACTGGCATAACACATGTGCGCACACACACATACACTCACACACACGTGCGCACACACACACAAACACACACACTCACATATACACAACTACATGCATAAACACACACAAGTATAACACATTCACACACATACACTCACACACAAACAACCGCATGCGTGACCACACACAGGCATACGCAGCACACCAAAAGCCAGTGTCTTAAATACGCACCCATATCACTGCTTGTTTGCAGCAAGAAAAAAAAAAAAAGAAAGAATGGTGATAAGAGCCTCTTCTCAGAGGAAAGCAGAGGGGCCTTTGGTTTCTGATGTCAGGACCCTGGTTCTAGCCCCCTTCTGCCACCTGTACAGCCAGCCAGAAGTCTCTTTCCCCAGGGACACAGCAGGACTCAGAATGCAGTTTATAGGCTCCCCCAGCAAGTTGGCACCTGGGGTCCTTATTTTCTTTCTCATCATTAACTTTTTTCCCCGTTCTAACTCCAGAAGGAGAAAAGAAGAGGAAAAAATAGAATCCTGCTGTGCAGAGAAGTGTTGGATTACAAAGGCTAATGGCACAGCCGGCTAATTGTCAACCTGCTCTGCGGAGTTAGGGGTGTTAACAGCTGCTCAGGCTGGCCTGCAGGGTTGACTCTGGCCAGAGGACTGAGTCAGCGGGAGGGGGAGCCACATGAGGCCACATCTGGGTGAACTGAAGGAGCTCTGTGTATCGCTGTAAGGGCGATCTGGGCGTTCTTGAGCTGCAAACACCCACGGCTGAGAGCCACATACAGCAGGCCAAGTATGCCTCTTGCTCAGTGAGGCTGGGTGGCCCTGAAACCTCAAACATTCCTCAAGCATTTGAAGGCGGCAGTGGCGGCTGGGTGCGCCTCTGTTCCTGGAGAGACATGAGCAAACAAACCAAAATAATGTCCCTGGAAGCTGGCCTTGGTGAGCCAGGCAGTTTATTAGGGTGACTAGGCTGACGTTGGGAAGGAGCTGCTTGTAGGGGCGCAGACTTTAAAAGGCAGCAACAATTCCAAAAGCCCACCCCAGTGTAGGCAGGTAGCGGGTCTCGAAAGGTAGAGCCCTAGAGGTGGCTGCGAGGCTGCAGGCATCTGGGCACATTGGAGGATCTCGTCCCAGCAACCTGGGCTGGTCCTCCTCCAACAGTTAGTTCTCTCTGTGTGTCCTTCTGAAGGGGTCCTCGTCTCAGCTCCCCCAGGGGAAGTTTGCTCAGAACCTACGTCTCATAAGTTCCCAGCTGTCATAGTACTCCTCTAACCCCACTATGCCAGTGTAAAGTCATATAACTCAGTTATAATATTTATAAGCTGTACGACTAGACTGGGCAGATTCACCACCCTACACTACTCTATTCCCCAGCTAGGAGATCCCTTGTTACTTGCGGCTTCTCCGGGTCACATGGTTCTGCTCCATCTTCCTTCCTCTTGTTTCTCCATCTTCCTCTGTCTCCTTAGTCTCCCCTCCTCCTTCCTCTCTTCTCCCCCTCTAAAACCTCCAGCCCCGCCTTTCCCTTCCACTGCCATTCACAGGCTCTAGCCTTCATCTGACCTGTTAAAATGGGGAGGAGGGTCGCTTAATACTGAATACTTAAGTGATCCATTCCTCTCGAGGAAGCAGAATCAGCATCACATACAAACAGCACCAAGGCAATCTTCAGCTCTCTCTAGGACTCGTTATTTCAACCCAAGAGGAAACTGCTTCACAATTCCAGTCAGGGACCTGACCTTCCTCGTCAGAGGATTAGCGAAGACCAAGTAGGAGCCCATACATCCTAAACTCACTGTGAAATGTAAAGAATTCGGTTTTTTCTTTCTTTTGTTCCTCTCTCCCTCTCCCTCTCTCTCTCTCTCTCTCTCTCTCTCTCTCTCTCTCTCTCGCTCTCGCTCTCGCTCTCGCTCTCTCTCTCTCTCTCAATTTCTGTAGCTCAATCTTGTGGCTCTCAAGTGTGCATTTTGTAGACTGCAATGTCAACTGATGAAACTCAGCAGAGCTGCCCAGTTTCCCCTAAAGAGTGTCCCCAATTCCCATGTGTTCTCTCCAAGCTCCTCTAAGCCCCACTGCCTGTGGCACAGGTGGAACTGGCGGGCTGTGCCTTGGAGATGCGCCCTGCTCTGCCTCACCGAGCCCGTGGGAAGAAGGCTGAAGAGTGTCTGCTATCACTGTGGTTAAGACGGAAGGGGGCAGGCCTGGCTGTTGCCAAAGAAGCTTCCAAAAGGCGGTAGTGGGAACCCACTTCAGTGAGAAACGTGTGGGCCAGGGATGGCAATCTGTCCTCAGAAGACAGAGCGGTGCTTGGGCCTCTAGCTTGATTGAGTATGTAGCAGGGCCCTGAGGGAGCAAGACAAGTAGGGCCAGGGATCCAGGGCAGGAGGCATGGAGACTTGCACGTCCTCTCGTTCAGGACATGCTGATGCTCACCAGGAACCATAGCTCAAGAGATGCTCTTGCTGATGGAAAGAGCCCCTCCGTGTGGGCAGGTGTCCCTCAAGGCTCTGAGGACTAGAGGCAGGCTCCAGGCATAGATTAAAAAGCTGGGTTCTGAAGAGAAAGGGGAAAGGAAGGGGAGAGAAAAAGGGGGGAAGACACAAAAGAGAAAAGAATGAAGGGAAGAGAGGGGGAGGGGGAGTAAGGGGGAGGGGAGGGGAGAGGGAAAGGGAGGAGGAGGAGAGAGAGAGAGAGAGAGAGAGAGAGAGAGAGAGAGAGAGAGAGGGAGAGGGAGAGGAGAGGGAGAGAGAGAGAGAGAGAGAGAGAGAGAGAGAGAGAGAGAGAGAGAGAGAGCGCGCGCGCTCGCCTGCACTGAGCAATGCTCTAAGCTAGCGCCCAGCATTGGAGACTGGCTCTGCCCCTGGAGAATAAGTCTTTTGATCCAAGGGCAGTCACTCATTAAACAAGGCCCCCTCTCTGGAAACTGTGTCTCCATAAGGCCAAGTGGTTCAAGCTCTCCGAGAGAGAAGGAGGCATTGACCCTGACCTTGTCGGTACAAGGAAAAGTCTCCCCGGGAGAGTTTCCAAGACTAGAGTTCGGTTTGCTGTAGCGATGTCTGCCCCCAGGAGGCACATTGAGCTTTGTTTCTTCCAGAAGGTTCTGGGTCCCCAGCCTCTCTGAACAAAGGAGGATGGGGAAGAGAACAGAGAGCACAGAAGGCTCTTCCTGGTGGGTCCTCACCCCGGCCCATGTGCGGCAGGCAGGCCCATGGAAACAGGACCCTACCTCGGAAAGAGTTACTCCCCAGCTGTCGAGGGACACGGACATGGCGTTCATTAGCTCGGATTGCCTTCCAGGTTAACAAGATCTGTCTCAAGGGTGCCGAGGGGCAGAAAGGGGACATCTGAATGCACATTGGAGGGAAAGTGATAGATGGGGCTCATCCAAGGGTCCCAGCTGTCTCCATCTACCGTGCTTGGACCATCACTCCCAGGACTGGAGAAGTCTGTGAATTTACTTCTTTAAAACACCAGTCTATTCCCTCAGAAATGGATTCAATTTTATTATCTGGCTAAGATGCCTTTTATGCCTGGAGGGATCCATCTCACCCATGAGCAGCAGCGTGATTTTATTGCAATTATTGCTAGTGGAATTACAGTGGTTAGCCCTGATTTATCGGCGCCCTGTCTATGTGCTTCGTTTATGCTTTAGTTTGGGGGTTTTGTACTGAGGACTGAACCCAAGGCCTCGAGCATGTTAGGCAAGAACTCTGTATACCCCCAGCCCTCCTTTCTATTAATTTTTTATTGAGTCTTTGTGAATTTCCCATCATGCACCATTCCTCATCCCTTCCTACGCACCCTCTGCCCTTGCAACCTCCCCACTAAAAAGAAAACCTAAAACTAAAATCTAATATACTTACATTTATATCTTTTTATTATTTTATATAATATATTTAATATTAGATATTATATAAATATAATATATAACATTTATAGTAAAACAAAATTTATTTATTAGATTTTTATTTACTATATAATATATATATATATTAGTATATGTCCGCGGAGGTTGTGGTATGTCACACAGTATATATATATACCCTTTTGCCTAAACAGCTTCTACTTGAAAATGCGCAGTGAATCGTGGGTCTGGTTTGAGGCCTCTGGCTTCTGCTACATTGTCAATATTGGAGCCTCACCATGACTCCTTTAGGATATCCTGTTGTTGCCCTCTGTCATGGTGATCCTGCAGGTTTGGATCTGCAGGACTGGTCCCTTCATATGTCCTATTAACTCATAGATGGGGTGGCTGTTGGGGTGGGCCAGCTCAAAGCCCTGGATCTGTGAGGGGCAGAAGCTGAGTTGCTCAGTTCTCCTGTGTCCATGCCACCAGGGCCAGCTCCCTTGCTCTCGCAACCTTCAGGCCTGCTCACCCAAGCCCCTAACCCTCCTTTTAAAGTTATATTTTGTGATAGGGTCTTACCAAGGTGTTCAAGCTGTCTCTGAATCACTCTGGAACATCCAAGCTTTGAACTTGAGAGCCTTCTGCCTCAGCTTCCTGCATGGCTGTGACTATAGGCCCGGCCACCACACCCAGCTATACTGTCTCTCTAAATCCTCAACCTCCCTCCCCACTCCCTATCCCCCAGAACTAAATGGTGATTGTCCTTGCTTTGCACCTGAGGAAATTGGGAGCAGAGGCAAAGACCCGTGTTTGAAGATAGGATCGTAACACATTTGCATGAAGATAGACATGTGTTTGCTCAGCTAGACAATATGGTGGACCCTGGCTTCAACCAAGAAGCTGTAGATCTTTGACCTTCTGAAGCCTCCAATCAGGAGCTGGGGGCTCAGGAAAGGACCTGAGATGAGTTAACTCCAGTGAAATCGAGACGAAAATGTCTTTTTTTTTTTATCAAAAAGTATCATCCATCTCATTATTGATCCTACTCTCCATTAATCTTAAAAATTCAAACAGAGATAATTGGTGTTTAATTACAACCTTAAGTATATTTCAATAGAGAACATCTTTAAATGATAAAAATGAAAATGCGATGAGACCTACCTGTGTCGTGGAATTGTTTTGATGTGCCTCCACGGGCCCTGCCAAGTAACCACCCTCATCCTACCTTAGGCACTACTGCCACCTGGTGCCTGAGCGCAGAATTGCAGGCTTGGTACTCGCTGCACTAGCCCCAGAGGGTGCTGACTTAGACACCTGCCCTTGTATGAAGTAGTTCTACGCTTCCACACTGCACAGTTCCACACGCCATATTTTGACCTCCATGCTTTAACTTTTACCTTCCCTCAACTCTCCTCTGCTCAGAGTGTCCTCACGGCTTGCCGTTTCTGGAACTTTCTAGGCGTTCCCTCTCCCACCTGCTGCCCTCTGACTTTACTGTTCCTTATGCTCAAAAGGACCTCCCCCGATCTTTACCATCTTCGGACATCAGAACCAGGGTCAACGGTGCAACAAAGCAGAGTTGCACGGTGGTGTCTGGAGATGTGGACAGTATCGGACGAGATGGTTTTGGATCTCGTTTTCCTCGGTTGAATTCATGGTTGGATTTCATTGTCGTCAAAGAACAGCGACCACAGCCAGCTTGCTTAATACTGTACTGCTGTATCTATCCATTAAGTAAACAAACAAACAAATCAGGATAATTAAAAATGCCCCATTCCCAGCACCATTTAGAAGTATGAAAAGGTATGGGAGACTCCCTCAGCAAAGCCACGAGGCTTGTGGTAACCAGCAGCAAAGAGGTAAACCTTGCTCAGTGCCTGCCCAGCGTGCGACTGGTGGATACACGGCTTCCACTGACAACTTGACCTTGCTTGCAGAGGAAGAAGCCAAATCTCCTTCCTCCACTAAAAAACAACACACGTTTCCTCATCACCCGCCTGCCTTGCTCCTTTACCCAGGTCTCTCCAGTGCTGCTAAGCTTCCCCAGTTGTAAGTCGAAGCCATTTGCATGAACCTGGCTAATCTTGGGCAAGGTTGCTCTTGGCTAATCTCAGTGGATCAGGCAGCTTTGTGACAGCACCTGACACGAGTGGGTTGGTCACCAAGGGGTGTCGGGGTGTCTCTGACGGGCTTTCTTCAGACCTTTCAGACAGCCTTAAATGTCACTCTGTTTCCCCCGAACAGGTCGTCGATAGTGACAGACCCGAAGGGTCCAAGTTCCGGCTCACGGGGAAGGGAGTGGATCAAGACCCTAAAGGGACTTTCAGAATCAATGAGAACACGGGAAGCGTCTCGGTGACACGGACCCTGGACAGAGAAACGATCGCTACTTATCAAGTGAGTCCTGGGTGCCTGCTCACCCTGTGCATGCAGATATGGATTTCAGAGCGATTTCTTCCCACTGAGCCAATTATCCCTGTGCCTCATCAAACCTGAGAGAGCGTGGCTCGAGGTGTTTCTGGAAGAACAAAAGCAGAGAGTAACAGTGAGGGGCCCTAGCTCATCTGCAGAGCCACCGGGCCTGTGTCACTCTTTGGGTTATAGAGACCGATGTGAGAGATGCCAGAGGCACCTCAGAGGAGGTCAAGACCCTGAGGCCAAGCCTGGCTTTCAGAGGCCTGCGCTCTGACTAACCGTGATAAGTACAAACCCTCAGACAAGATAATCCTGCTTTTAGACGTTTATCCTGATGAAATCTGGAGGAGTTAGCGCAGTTTTGTACCATGTAGGCCATGATCCTTAGGGCGAGCAGCAGGAGGGGGCTTGCATCAGGCACTCCCTGCAGCATTTAAGATGTCGTGGAGGGGCCTGGAGTGGGAGCTCAGTGGTTGACGGCACCCGCTGCTCTTCCAAGGACTGACTTTGGTTGGCAGCACCCAGGTTGAGCAGCTCACCACTACCTGTAACTCCAGCTCCAGGGAAGCCAATGCCTTCCTCTGACCCCCACAGGCATGTGCACACACACACACACATACTCATACTACACACACTCACACTCACACACACACACAACATACACTATACACTACACACTACACACACACACTCACACACACTCACACTCACACACATACTCACACTCACACACTACACACACACTCACACTTACACTCATACACCCCACACCACACACACCACACACACCACCACACCACACACACACACACACACACACACACACACACACACCACACACACCACACACACCACACACACACCACACCACACACACACACACACACTCACACACACACACACACACACACACACACACACACACTCACACTACACACACACACTACACACGCACACACACACTCACACACACACACTCACACACACACACTTGCACAGGAACACACACACACAGAAAAATAGAAAACAAATCCATAAAATATCTGTGAAGAAGTGTTGTGTGGAAACAGAGCGGCTCCATGGGGATATTCAAGACAAGACTGGAGACAAACACATATGGCGTACTCGTGACGAAGCACTTGCCTGCATTATGAACAGGTGTGCCTTTAGAGCCACAGTAAAAGAAAAATCAAGGAAATGTATAAAATTAAATACCCAGATGTGAAGGAAAAAGTAAATACAGGGAAAGTCATCGATGCCTTAGACTGGGCATCTCCTTGGGGACTGTGGTGTTCACGTCATCGCTATGGTTGCTCTGTGAACGTGCTATGTGCTGGGACTTGTCTTGAGCATGTAATTGGTTTCCTGTCATTCGATTCTCAGAACAGTTTGTAAGTAGATTATATTACCGCCTTACTTTCTAATGAAGAAGTAGCATTAGACTTGTGAATACGGACCTCTTGTTTGTTGGGGTTTCAATCCTGGTGGGCTTCTTCGTCATACACAAATGGATCCATCGATTAAAATCATGTGAAAAGAATTTTTCTTCTATGCAAATTCCAGTAAAGAAATATCAGGCAAGGTTATGGAAGGCATCTGCTTCTGGCCACATGTTGTGTTGTGAGGTCCTCATCTGCTAGCAGGTCCCATGTCCCTGTGTGTCATGGTCTTGGTCCCAGAAAGATGGATGCCTCCAAGTTCTTTTGCCGAGGGCTTTCTGAACCTTTTATGAACAGGAGAAAGCACTGGTCAGTGTGTACTAAAGATGAGCTGTTTGCACCAAGGGGAAGTCTGGCTATTGTAAAAATTTGATGCTAGACCCACAGGGATCACTGGCTGTGACAATAACCAGGCGTGACTTGTCCTGTGTCTGGGAGAGGTCCCACCTTCTCTCCACCACACCTGTCATGGGATATATGTGACAGGTTGCAAAACCAAGGAACTGAGGCAGGGTCTGGTCACAGTGGCTTAGAGTTCAGGGATCCAAAAAACAAACCCTGTCACACGGATCTCCGCAGCCATGCTTCTTCCTGAGCCGTGAGAGCTAGGACAACCCTCTCCAATCTTGCCGTTATCTCTTCCACAAGGCACAGAGAATAGTCAGCGCCTCTCCATACAAGGCGAAATGGGTTTCTCTCCGCAAACACTTGGCACAATGCCCAGCAGGTAGCGGACACTCCTAAATCAGGGCTACCCTCGAGCGGCATCATTCTCCCGAACGTTTAAGTTCTACAGTTTTTTAACCTATTCAACCTGTGGACATACATCTGACATACACAGCAAGGTCTAATGTAAACTAGAGCCATGGTTACGCTGTCCCTTCATGAAGTATCAAAGGGATTTGGGGGTGAAACCAGAGATATTAAATTAAAAAATAAAAGATCTACCAGGGAATGTCTGTCTGTACCTGGTTATGAGACATGGGAAACAAGAGAGGGTGAGGTGTCTTTCTTTGACGTGCTGCCTATAGACATTAATGAATAGGAAGCATTGTGCCCAAGGTCATGTGGATGTTTGTGGGGATCCAGGATTAGTTTATAGACTATCATCCTGCTGGGAGCCTGTAATATCCAGGTAAAGACTCCGGGACCCACATACTTGGCCCACCTCAGTGTGAGTTTCCCCTTTAGGTGACAGTGGTCTTTATCTCCAGGTGCAGTGAGAAATGTCCATGGAGGGAGGGGACTTTGGGGGATGGTCACAGCAGCCTTCAGGGCTCATGTCATCAGGCAGAATTAAACCAGCCATGACCCATGCTTTAATTATTTCAGAAACTCCAGCTGAAGGCTTCTCCCAGAACTTCCGGATTGTATCATAGCCACGTGGTATGTGGTAGGGTCTCCACCCATCTATAGGTCCCATGCCACTGAGCATCATGGTTTGGGTCCCGGGAGGACAAGGATGGACGAATGGCAAAGCTGTCACCTTTGACTCTTAGGGGACTTGGTTCCACATAGCCTTGGCAGCCTGGGTTCTCATGTTCTGTCTCCCCCAAGCCTCAGCTCTTTCCCCCAGTCTCCCTTCTGTTTCCTTCCATCCCTGAGGAGGAGCCAGGAGACTGTTGTAAGGCTCTCCTCAGACACAAGGATGGTGTATGTCCTGTCCATTTCAAACCCTCTTGGGAAGTAACTTCCTGCCTTAAAGACTGAGGCCAGATCCACTGTGGTTGTGACGATGGTCGGTCGGCATGGCTGAGAAGTGGGTGACTTCTTCAAAGCACACAGCCTAGTTCTCCACATCCCCCAGGTTTTAGCCTCCCTTCTCCCAAGCTTCAAACGCGGAGAGCGTGTGGGCGTGTGTATTGACATCATAATTGTTCCAACAGAACTGTTGTTTGCTTTGGCGTTAAATTACACTATTCATGTGCAAGCACAAGTCTGGGAGCCAACGGTCCCCCCCAATCCAACCAAGAGGCACTCTGGTGGAAGGCAAGGGGACTGGCAAATAAGACATTACTTCCGATATCATCGTCCCTGACCCTAAACGAATACCGGTATTAAACAGCTACCATTTTTAAACACAGCACCGCAGGTAGCTGGGAACCTCTCCCTGTGCGTATTCTTGTCTATCTCACACAAGAGACGGAAGAAACAAGAGTTGCCAAGAACAAGGAGCAGAGCAGGCCCTCTGTACTCCTAGCCACGTGGGAGGCCGAGGCAGAAGGATCACAGGCTGAGGGCCAGTTGGAGTTACAGAGTGAATGCAAAGCCAGTCTGGACAATCCAATGAGATCCTGTCTCAAATAACAACTTAGAAAGAAGGCTGGGGATACAGGTCAGTGGAAGGGGCATCTGCCTAGCATATGCAGACCCTGTTCAGCTGGAAGAAGGGAGGCAGAAGGATGGAGGGAGGGAGGGAGGGAGGAAGAAAGAAAGGAAGGGAGAGAGAGAGAGAGAGAGAGAGAGAGAGAGAGAGAGAGAGAGAGAGAGAGTGTAAGGAGTGAGGAAAGACTAAAATAGAAAAGGGAGAGAGGAGAGAGGGCAGGAGAGAGAAGAGAGGGGAGAACAACGAAGGAAACAGGTGTTACCAACTTCTTCAAGGACTCAAAGTCGGCGCGTATTAAACTCAGGATCCATGCCAGTTTCTCCAAAGCCTTGCTTCTAAGTCCCCTCTTTCCACTTTTATCCCCAACTAGACTTCAACATGGGATCCAGATTCCTTAGCCCCTTTCCTAGGACCTATCTGAATTGGGTTGTGAGAGGGTCTGACCGACTATGGGATCCATAACTCTTAAGTTCCATCCTGTTCTGTGACTGCCTGCCACCCTACCACCGTCCCCTGCCCCAGTGCCCGGAAGGGACTTCCCGTGGTTCCGACCTGAAGTGGCACCTGGCAAGATGATTTAGCTCTTGCAGTCTTGGGAGCTGACACATTAATGCAAAGCCTCCTGAAATATCACTCATTATTATGCGTTTTGCCAGTGTTTGAGTGATTTGTGAACTCCTCATTGGAATAAAGTACTGTAAATGATTCATGAATGACCAAGTTTATGAAATTCTATAAAAATATTAGCGGGTGGTAATGATTCTCTCTCACCGTGAATGGGATCTGCCGGCTGCTAATTTGTCAATATGGGAGGCCAGGAATGGAGTGGGAGACAGTCAGTTAGGCAAGGGAGGGGTCCTGTTGGAAGGCTTGAAAGGGTCTCCATGGGGGGTGTGAGACAAGACTTGAAGCATGGCAGATCGATGTAAAAGGCACATGTCACCCTGACCAGGTCTGCACAGTAGAGGTTGATAACTGGGTGAAAGGAGAGGGGAGTGTTTGGAAAGAAAATGGGAACCGACTTTTCTGTGTACCTACTGTGTTTCTGACCGCCTACTAGGATCTTGTATGGGTTGCTTTCTCTGTCGCTGCAACAAAACACCTGACAAGAAGCAACTTAAGGGTAGAAAGGGTTTGTTCTGGCTTACGGTTGGAGGGAATCATTTTACATTCAAGCCATTATAGTCCCCTGTATGTACAGACCTATAAAGAATGTGTAATATATGTACTGATAATAAATATGTTGGCTGAAGGCCAAAGGGCCTTCAGACATAATCAAGACGTAATGTTAGACTGATGTTGGTACCAACATTTCGTGAACATTTACAATATGCCAGGGCCCACCATAAATATTTATGATTATCTCGTTTAATGTCACACACATGAGCTTGGTGCTTCTGTGCGTGGCTTCGCTTGTTGTGGCAAAACATACCTGACAACGACAACTTAGAGGCAGGGTTGTTTTGACTTGTGTGAGGAGATAAGTTGTACCATGCTGGGAAAGGCATGGCCTGGCCGTGTGAACGAGAGGCATCTGGTCACATTCCATCCACAGTCAAGGGGCAGAGAGAGGCGGATGGGGTGCTCATCCCACTTGATTCAGTTCTGGATCCCAGACCATGGTATGGTAGCTCCCACATCAAGATGGGTCTTTCCTTCCATGTTAAAGTCTTTGGAAACACCCCTGCACGTGAACCTAGAGATGAGACTCCTAGGTGATTCTAAAGCTAGTCAAGTCTGACAATATGTTCCACTCTGTATGTAGAGCAGGCAACGGGGTCTCCTGGGTTCTTGATCTCTGACTTAGTCACGTTCCTCTTGCTGTTACACACCTGATACAATGCCCAAGGCAGCTTATCAAAGGCAGCTTTTAGTTGGGTCTGTGGCTTCAGAGGGTTGGAGTTCCAAGAGCGAACGGCAAAGGCGTGGTGGCGGGAACAGCTGAGAGCTCACATCCCGACCCACAAGCAGGAGCTAAGAGTGTACACTGGGAATGGCAGAAGTCTTTTGAAACTTCAAAGCCTACTCCCAGTCATACACCTCACCTCCTCCAATTAAAGCCATACCTCCTAATCCTTTCAACAGTTACACCAACCAGAGACCAAGCACTCAAACAGACGAGCCTTGGGGGCCTTTCTCGTTCAAACCACCACAGCCTCAGGACAGAGGAGGACCTCAGCATCAAACACGTCTTCACATTTCCTCCTAAGCAACATACTCTCCTTAGAACCAAGTTCGTGGTCCGATGGTTAAGAAAGTGGCCATAAAATTGGGAGACTCCAAGCACTCAACTCTCCTTGCTTGTATGCCTTCTTCCAGTCGTGGCCTCTCTGCCTTACTTCTAACCAATACATAACTCCAAGACAATTCAACACAAGGTGACTGAATACGAAAAAGTCTGTTTCCCTCTGGAAATAGACATATCTTAAAGTTTAAGTGCATAAGACATTTGGGAGGCACAGATACATCCAGGTTAGAGAGTTACTTAGGGCACTATCTTGTTTATGATGCTCTCATGCCATGCCTGGGTGATGTACCTAATACTTTTATAGGATTGAACTATCCTTGATGGTATTTGAACTTGGAAAGCTTCCCAGCCTTCCACCATGGGGACAGCGATATAAGTCTTCTTCACCCTCTAGTCTGGTCACCTCTTTGACTACTTTGGGGTCAGCAACAAAGTCTTCTTTGAGTTCTTTACCGGAAGAATGGATGTATCAAAGGATACAAGCATCCAACAGAATTGCCACCGGGCCCAAGTAACCAGGCTGGTACATCCAGAGCAGGTATCATGGCAGGAAATAGCCAGTCATTTTAATGCAAAACTTCTCAGCCTGAGCCCTAGTGACATTTGGGGCTGGGCCTGAGCACTACACGGTATTCAGTGGTCATATCTAAGTCTTAACGGTCAACTCTAACTCTACAGCGATCCAGTTGTCTTGGACTTCAAGGAGAATGCCCCCATAGGAGAGTCATGGTAGCCACTGCTGACACCTAGACATGCAGCTTTGAATCAACACAGCTGGCTGGGCAGGTGACCGGTCCATACCTGCCACAGTAGTATGTGTCTCCAATCCTGCCACTTGGGGTTTTGTTGGTTTGTTTGCTTGAAGTGAGTCCCCCTCTGTATAGACCAGGCTAAGTTCAAATCCATGAGCACACCTCCTTAGTGTTGGGATGATAAGTGTGTCCGCAGTCACCATGAAAACCTCTATATCCACCCTCTTACCTTCTCATGTCACGGTGGCCAGCCCACATGGCCAAGGCACAGCCTGTGTGGAAAGGCACCAACAGCTCATGTTGAGTAAGACCCAAGCTTTAGGCAGACCCACCAAGCTTCAAGTTTCAACTTTGCTTTTGGATGAACCATGGGATTTCCATTCTTGTGGGTGCAGGGAGGTCAGGTGTTCTCCATTTCATATACACGCCTCTCTCGTCTCACCTCAGGCGTTATTTGAACCCCAGCCTCTGCTGCCTCTTTCCTGGGAGGAGAATGATCACAGCAGCATCTCCCCATGGTGTGAAAGCTGTAAGTGGGGTGTACCGGCAGGCAGTGTTGCCATTGGGGGCCACCTGTCACATACCAACTTAACAGCTTAGGCCGCAAGCAGGTAAAATAGAGGAAAGGGTAGATACTAGGGCCCAGGGAGCAGTTAAGCAGGTGGATGTTGGAGATGCTCTCCTGGCAGGCACTTCTGTTAGGGAAGCCACCAAGAATGTGTCCCTTAATCTACATTATTACCTGGAAACTAATTAGAAGATTCTGCTCATGTCTACCGGAGCAGGTCCCAAAAGTTGAGTTTTAACTCGCCTTCCAGAGATTCTGGAACATTCTCCAGAACATGGGTCTAAGGCAGCTCCAGGCTGGGCTGCTGGCTCAGTCAGGTAAATGCTTACCACAGAAGCATCAGGATGTTTGATTCTAAGTACCCACAGAAAGGGCCAGGCATGGCGGTACATGATTGTCACCTTAGCACCAGAGAGACAGAAACAGGTAGATTCTTGGGGCTCCCTGAGTAGTCATCGTAGCATAATTGATGATTTCCAGTTCCCAGCCAGAGATTCTGTCTCAAAACACAAAGCGTGTGCATCCTGAGCTACAACTGAGGTCAACTCCTAGGTCCATTAGTATACCTGCACACATATGTTAGCATGCACACACACACAGACACACACAGACACACACACACACACACACACACTCAGTTACTAAGCATTTGAATCACTACAGCTCTTTTGCTTTATTACTTCACCCAGTGAATGGCCTCTGAGTCTTTTTAGTGCAGTTCTTGTTGGTCTCCACTCTGCGTTAGCTATGCTTGTTGTAGCAGATACTTTCCTTTGCAACTAGGAAGCCCTCACCCAACCTGTAGATGCAACACTTTGATGCTTTAAAGGCTCCGGAGAGCAAGGCAGCCATGTCCTGGGCTTCTTCGCTCCATCCCTGTCTAGACATCAGATAACTGTGAAACGCCACAGGCCTGAGTATTTTCTTGTTTCATGGAAAGCAGACTACAGGCCCGGAGATGAAGGTGTTTTGCTAAGACTGAAGCCATACTGTAAATAACTTTGGGTAGGAGGAAGCCGGCCTGAATTCAGCAAGGCCAGCATTTCCACCTTAAAGGTCTGTGACCTTCAAGGTGGCATTTGTAGTTCTCAGACTCTGCTGGTATTAATCACCCTGGGGAGCTTTTGAACTCCCCACCACCCTCCAAGCTCAAGCCACACTGGAAAGCAATTAAGTCAGAAGGTCTTGGAGTGTGACCAAGCTCCCGCACGCTCACAAAACTCTCAGGGGTGTGCTACTGTAAAGCCATGTTTAAGGGGCACTGAGTTAATATTACACACCTACATCTCAGTTTACTCACAATTAGGAACAAGAACCACGGCACCTGCTACAGAGGTGAGACAGACGAGACTGCCAAATGAGGTAGCCCAGGAGTTTCTAACAGATTAAGAGAAAAATCATCATATTTTCCCTCTCTCCACCGCTGACTCTCAGCGGAGAGCCGAGGAAAACTGCTTTCTAAGTCTCCTTAGACACAAACACTTAAAAAAAAAAAAAAATAGACGGGCGGAGAGACAGTGTGATAAACAAATGAGCAGTTATCTCCTGGCTGCTTAAGAAGTAATTCATGATTTGCCCAAGGCTTCTCCCCGCCCCAGCTCCTAGGAGCATCTCTGTCTGACTCTTTCCACTCCAGCTCCCCACCCATCTGAGCATCCGTGTTTTGCAGCCTGGCCTTATCTGCTGGATACAGCCGGTGAAACTGAGGCATGGAGAGGTTAAACAGCATCAGGCCCGCAGCAACCACACACCTGGATTAGACCGCCCAGGGCCTCCCGGCTGATTATGTATTTGGTTCACTAAGCAAAGCTGCCTCCTCACTCCCGGCTGTGGAAACAGATTTCTTCTGAATTTCATTAGTGCGGTGTCCTGCAAGAGGCTCAGCTCTCCTGGCGTCAGGCAAGAGAGTCTGCCCCCTTCAGCGTCTCCCTATCCTCCATCCCCGGATGGAGATCCTTGTGCGTTAGCATCCTGGCAGGTATTCCAGACTCCGTACATGTTCAGAGATCCAATGCAGGCCAGGATGGCTTGATTGGCCTTCTCACGTACTTATGACTTTGTCATGGCTGTTGCTTTGTTTTATGACTACCTGTGTTGGAGGGGAGGCAGGTGTGTAACACAGCAAGTCTGTAGAGATCAAAGGACACCTTAGGGTGTCAATCACTGTGCACGCCAGGCCAACTGGCCCACAACTTCCAAGATTCTCCTGTCCCCACCTCCCATCGCACTCTCAGAGTCTGAAGGTTGCAGACACCCCACACGTGGGTTCTGGGGATTCGATCTCAGGTCCTCAAGCCTGAGCAGCAAGCTCCTTCTCCTTGGGACCCTTTCTTCCACCCCGCAGCTGCTTCTTCAAATCATCTTCCAAGATTCTGCCATCCTGTGAGACATCAGAACTGGAAGAAGAGTCTTAGAGCCACATTGCCCAATCGCTCGGTCCACAAATAAGCAAAATGAAGTCATTTCCAACTTCTCTGACTCTGTCTCTCAAAATAGGCCACCGACACTTAATTATCCCTAGAAAAATAAGTATGGCAGCCACTCCCCTGGATCTAGGTCCTACATACATATGCAGACAGAGCCTATATCCCAGCTGCTACCAGCCAGTTGACAACTATAGCCTTCATCGACATGCATGAGGCGTCTTCATTTTGACTGCGTAATACTGAGCAGATCAGGGGCCTGAGCTGTGCACTGGGCAGAGGAGAGCTGAAGAGACCAAACACAGGAAGTGGCCTTGAACTCTTCTTGCTCTGGAAGGGCGTTTGCAAACCTGGAGGGAAGGAGATGACTGCCATTACTTTTATGAGAGATTCTCCTAGACCAAACTTGAGGCCAATTAGACCAATATAAAAGGAATCTGGCCTTGAGCACCTCTGCTTGTAGGGGTCAGGGTCAAACGTTAGCTCAGCTAGAAAGAAGACCCCTCGAAAGGGGCATCTGCACCACTGTGGCATGAGAAGGGATAGACTCTGGGGGATCTGCAGTGTGATGTACTTCCCATGACCGAGAGGGGAGATAGTGTGGGAGTTAGCCTGCCGTGTGGAAGCTCCTGTTGATCAGGGGCCCTTGCCAAGCCAACCTTGAGTCTCCAGGGAAATACCAGGGGTATGACAGGCACCGAGTGCCCTCTGCAGAGGGTACACATGTCAGAGTTTTGTCACAGGAATCACTAAAAGGCTGCTTCGCCTCTCACTTGATCCCATGCAGCTAAGAACAACTACTCAGTTTTGCCCTGTACTCGGGACTACAATAAAACACTACCCTGCATGACTTGGGCCCCAAGGCTGAGAACTGCCCAGGTTTATTCCCTCAGATATGGCGGAGGCTTGAGTGAACACAAGCCCTGTGATCCCTATGCTTGCTGTTGTAATGTCTAATCTGGCTTTGTCATCCACTGCACTGTCGTGTGACAAGGATCAGGGACAAGATCTGACTCCCGGAGGCTATGAGGGCTAAGAGATACTCAAAGAAGTTGAGAAGGATTAGGGACAAAACTTCTCCCCAGCATTGCAAATGTAAAACAGAGAAGAAGCAGGAAGCCGGGAGCCAGGGCAAGAAGATGGTGGGAGGGTCCTGTCACCTCAGAGAAGTGTACATAGGTGTGGGTGATGGGGAAGGGTTCAGGCCAGGGAAGGGAACGGTGGGTAGGGAAGAAGGTGGGGTGTATGCTCTGAGGGATTTAATTTAACCAGATGCCTCTTGTGATGAGGGCAGATGCGAGAACCGTAGGCACAAGACGTCATAATCAGTTTAGTTCCCCTCAGGGCTGTTCTGCTTTGGTGTACCGAAGGTGGAAAACAGTCAGTTGAATCTCTGAGACTCCAAAGCGAGAGTGACATCAGACAAGGGTCTTTTTCCCCCTGGGGAACGTGGGACGGGATGGGGTCAGTCCCAGCTCCCCAGAAAGGTATGACAAGCTGAACGGCAGTGGGTGTGGGAGGGGTTATCAGACAGGCCTGCAAGGTAAGATAGATTTTTATTCTAAGAGATGGCTCGGTCTCCCAGGGTTTTCAGGAAGGAAGTGGCATCCAATTTGTGTTTCTGGATGATACAATTTATTTGAGCAAGTCAACAATAACGTCCAAATTGCTATGAAATAGAAATTAATTCGAAAACGCATTCATTTGTTGAAAACCCACCGCCTGCGAGAGTAGAGAAACATCTTTTGCCTCCCCAGAGCTCGCCCCGGAAGGCTGTGTTTCGCCGCTAGACCCACAGGGGAGGGGTAGTGAGTGTTTTATGTGTTGCCTGGTCCTCTGCAGCAACTGTGGCCGGATCTCCAGGCCAAAAAAAAATTCTCTGTTAGAAATCCAGACTTTCACTTTGGTGTGCAGGGGTTGGGCAGAGCTGTTCGCTGTTGATTTCTTTGATTGAGTGGAATGCCTTTGAAGATCTTCTCGATAAGGAAGGCTTATCATGCTCACTGTGAGGCGGAAGGCACCGAAAGGCCATTTCCATGCTCTTTTGGTTTCTTCTGAAGATGCAGATGTGGGCTGTATCCAGATCCTTTCTGCCAAGTGCACGTCTCTCAGCCCCGGCTTAGAAAAACTCCAGCAAAGACTTAGAACCAGGAGTGGGTGACTCCGGGGTGCATGTTCCTCCTCTTGCAAACGGAGCCAGGTAGAGAGCCACGTTCTGACGTGAAAACTTGGAAGTCTGAAGCTGGGATCTGGCAAAAGCAAACAGGGCTGAGTGAGGCCTTGTCTGATGAGGTTTAGCAGACAGAACGCTAATGAAACGGAACTGGTCGCTGAGGGGTCATCTGCTTTGGGGAAGCTGATCTTCTTCTGTGATGGCTAACTCTAGGGTGAGAACCGGTAGAGCGGTGCCCCTGAGACCGCAGTCCGGGTGGCAGGCTGGAGAGGCTGTCAGTGAGGGGGCGAGTGGGCCACACTGTACTGCGCATGCTCGCCTTCGCTTTCTCCTGTTAGTGCAGAACCTAAGCTTGGCCTCCACTGAGGTCTCCACTGGGGTCTCAGTCACTCCTGGTCAGTGGTGGATTTGTTCTTGTTGTTCTTGTTCTTGTTTTGTTTTGTTCCCAGTCATCTGAGGCTGGGCCATTGGTAGGGCAATTTGGGGTCCCAAAGAAAAGGAACTATATGTCGAGAATGAACTGTCATGCAACGAAGTGGGTTTGGGAAGATATCTTTCCCGTGTAGATCGAGCCTCTGAGTCAGGGTAGAAAATGTATCATGTCTTGTCAGTTTCCTCCCTGACCCATACACACTCAGCTCCTGCTTCACCGGAAGCTCTTATCTCTTGGAATCACCACCACCACCAACCCCCACGCACACATGCGCACAGAGTAGCAGATTGACGGGAAAATATTTGGGACAAGAGGCCGTGTAGATACCATCATTTGGGAGTAAGCTAGACCAATCTAGGCTCTGGGGAAGAGGAGAGGGCAGGTTTCCTGTTCTGAATGTAGACTGACTCTGTGAACACCATCCTCGCTGACCAATTGCTGGGCTCTTTCTGTAGACCCTCATCTTCCTAGCCCTGACCTTCACCCAGTTCTCCAGATGTGAACTGGGTGGGAAGGATGAATAGAAATGGCATCTTTGGAAGCACAGACCTTCTAGAATCTGCATCCGCCATCTCATTAGCTCGCAGACCCATTTTCTGTGTTAGGCTCTATCTCTGATCCCCTCTTTCAGTTAGGTGGACTGTGAAGGGAAGATGTTCTTGTCGGCTCCCTGAGGAGACGGTGGGAGCATGAGAAGGGTTAGAGGAAGAACCAAGGACCACCCTTTGGTTCCTCCTTCAGAGGACCAGTGGTGGTGTTGGGTAACACTGTTCCTGATAGCGTGGGAATACCCAGGGCTCTTCCCACAGCCCTGGGGTCTCTTAAATGTTTTCTAAGTGCATTGTGCAGGGTTTTGTCTTCAGGTGTGTGGGGAGAGGTAACTGCCCATGTGGGCTATTTAGGTTTATAGCCACATGCGCTCAGAACAACCCTAAAACAGTCAACTTAGCCCAAGATGAGACTCCAATCACAGCCTACCAAGGGTCACCTGATCACCAGAGATTCAGGGACAACTACATGGCACGTGTGACCACTCAGGCCAGCAAATGGTATTCTGTCAAGTGCTGACCCTAAGGTTACATAGGAAGAAGGGCCCTGGACATCAGACAAGAGCACCTGAGAGGCCAAGTTCCTGCTCTAGTGAAGTTGGGAGGAGTTGGAAAGAACGGGACTGGAATAATTTATATGAAATTCTAAAAGGAATTAATAAAACTAAAAATTTAAGAAGAAAATTAAAAGGGAAAATGGTGCAAACAGCAAAGAGCAAGGCAGGGTCTAGAGCACTTTAACAGTTGGGGTTAAATGATTCCAGGCATTCCCAAGCCAGAGCTTCAGAGGGAAGTGTTCCACAAGGCCAGGGAGCATGTCCTAGACTGGAGGAATTTGAGGACGAACAAAATACTTGCATAGCCCCCTCCCTAGCCTAAGAGCTGGAAGGTACAGATTATTTTTGTCCGCTTCTCATGAGGAGAAACTGAGAGTTTCAGGATGTCAAGAAGGTGGTTACAAAGCCTGTGGAGAAAGACCCAAAAGAGGAAGTCACCCCACCCCCACGGCGCCCCCCTCCCCGACACTCCCTTTGTCACTCATTACTGAAAGGCCAGCTGCTCTCTGTAGACTAGTCATTCTCAACTGGAAGCAAAGCCAGCCTGCAGGGGACAGTTGACGGCTTCTAGAGACACTCTAGCCAGTGTGGTAGAATTACAGATGTTTTCTGATGTTTTTGATGTTTTGATGCCCAGTGTTTATAACACCCCAGGGCTCACAGGATAGCCCTCGCCCTAAGGAGTAACCGAGCCTCAAGAAATTATAGAGTGACTCTGACCCTGGTGTAAGCAGCAATAAAAGCCACCAGTGGACTCCCAGGCAGCCATCTTGAATGCCCAAGCCACCTAACCATGCCGTGTTTCCTCTCACCACATGTCGCTCTAATGCCAGACTCCCCTAAATTCTGAGGGGTGGTCATGGTAGCATGTGGCAGCCAGCCCTTGCCAAGGCTCGCTTTCTATTCTGCAAGGTGATTTCTTTTTTTCTTTGTCTTTCTTTCTTTTTTTTTTAATTTTCCCCATTACAGAAGATAGATTCCATTTCCTTACTCCCGGGGGAAAACTAATTCTAGCAAAGGCCATTTGTCTTTGGTACCTGAAATCTAGATAATTTACTATGAGTTTATTGAAAATTATGTAGATATTATTCAGAAACACAATTTGCAGCTATACGGTACACTTAGGCAGATTATATTTTAAGCGCTAATGCATGTACTGAGGATATACGTCTGAATGTGCCTTGCTCAGAGTTACTTTTTATTTTTTAATAGCTCACTGCCTTTGAGATCCTCAACCTGGCCCACTGTACAATGCGAAGAGGAAGCTATCTATCTCCAAATGGATATTGTGCGATGGGTCCTGGGTTGTTACCATTCAGTGGCAGCTCAATCTCCTGATACTTTATATAGCTTTTGTGATAAGTTCAGAAATAATTTGCATTTAAATGCATTTCAGATATTTAACTCGTGATTTCAAAACGGGCTTATTTTGAGCTCCATAGACACGCGCTCCAGTCTCTGAAGTGTGTGGACACTCACTCCCTGATTACATGAAGGACCAGAGTGTTAATATAGAACAGCTTTTCCAAGCCCCGTTATCTAACTCTGAGAGCTGAGAGATGCTGAGAGAAGTCCACAGCGCGCACACACACAAGCACACGCTCATGCTTGCTCCTATATACATACACACATGAGAGTTCTCTGCGTCCTTCGAAATAGTCAGGGCATGTAAAAGACTGCAATCATTTCCTTAGAACTCACACAGAGAACTAACATAGTAATGATCTCAGCGGTCACGGGCACTTACTGCTCCTATGAAAGACCTGGGTTCAAGTCTCAGCCCACACCCGTCAGCTCATGACCACCTGCACCTCCAGTTCCGGGGGCTAAAACAGAGGCCTCTAGGAGAACCTGCACACATTAACTCCCATTAAAAAGAATACCTGAAAGACCCCTAGCTAAGAAACTTGTTTAAGCAAAAATATTTCACACCTTCAAAAAAAAAAAAAATAAGAAAAACAGCTGGCTGTGGTAGCACACGCTCGAATCCCAGCACTCAGGAGGCAGAGGCAGGAGGATCTCTGTGAGTTTGAGGGTAGCCTGGTCTACATAGTGAGTTTCAGGACAGCCAGCGTTATATAGGGAGACTCTGTCTCAAAGGGGGAAAAGAGGAAGCTGTGGCCGGGGCGATGTACTCTATGGAGTGTGCCCAGTTCTGGGCAGCCAGCTCAGTCAACGGCAGGGTTATGTGTGTCTCTGGACACTAACAAATTAGCCGTGTTTTCTCCATGGGTGGTAGCTTGTTCAAATAGTCCCTGTGTGCATCTGTTTGTGGGTACGTGTGTGCACGCCTGCATGGGTAGCAGGCGTACATGCACACACAGGAATCTGTGTGTGTGTGTGTTTATGTGTGTACACATGTGTGTGTGCGTGGATGTAGGGGTGTGTGCATGTGCGTGTGTGCGTGTGCGTGTGTGTGTGTGTGTGTGTGTGTGTGTGTGTGTGTACATGTATGTGAAAGCCCTAAACATTCCTTCGCAGTACCTCCATGAGTCAGGGTTCACCTCCAGACTAAACAGGCACAGCTAGAGGAGGTGGATCCCTACCATGCCTGGCTACCCTGGCTAGGAAAGATTCCGAGTATATGCACCGTAGACAGGAATCCCGCATGATGCTACAGCTTGGTCCTAGAACACTGGTTCTGCTAGGCTAGAAGCAAGCAATCTTCTGCTGGAACATTGTAGGCAGGAATGGCACTGACATCTATTCTGACCTGAGCTGACGCCAGAGTTTGGGTTTAGCGTCAATCGTGGATTCCAAACGTGAGGGACGGCCAGCGGCCAGTGCCCTCATCTGCAGCTCAGTGACCCACTCAAGAAAAGTTGGCAAAGGCAAGACCCTGGACTGGGGCTCGTGCCTCACCTCCCATTCTCCACATGGCCCCCTTGTCCTGCTCACTGTTAGGCAGCCCCGCCCATGCTCTTAGGAGAAATAAAGGAAGGCTTCGATGACTCGAGATCTGCAGTCACTCGGGTGCAAGTTATCACTCAGGGGGCGGGGGGATCGGCGACTTAGCAACTCTTCTTAGGAATAAAAAAGATGAATGAGAGGAGGAGATGAGGTTAGTGAGCCACTGTCTGGGTACTTTGTCATGGCTGTGCGAGGGAGAGGAGAAAACCCCTTCCAAGCAGAGATTACACACCCAAAGACGCTGGCAATTCAGTCCCTCTGCAGAGCCACTTGTCACGGTGAGACTCGCCTGGAAGGCCTTGCTTCCATACCTAGTCACTGGGAAGGTTTGACCTGAGCTGAGGACCTCAAGCTGGCTTATTATCTCTAGCTGTCTAACTGGCAGGCTTCCTCTGTGGTACTGGGATCTCCAGGCAACTAACTGATCTGCCTCCTTCCACGAGGCGTGTTCATCCACGTCTGATTTCCACCTTTGAGACTCATCTATGCACACTCTTTGTCCTTAGGCAGGACAAAGTGGTCAAGGTTGGTTATGAAGTTGGTTCCCAGTCACCTCGGGGAGTGAGATCAGTAGAAGGGAAGGTCCCTCCGAACTGGTCGCTCTTATGTCTGGGGTCCAGATGTAGTGCTTGCAAGCATCTCCAGAATGCTATCCCTTTAGAGGACCGTCTTCCTGCAAACTGCCCTTGAGGAAGAGTCAGAGGATGCCTCTAGACCTGGCAGGAAAGAGAAGGCTAGCCCTGCTGCTGTCTGTCTCTAAAGGCTACGGCATTCTCATTTTACCCATTCCCCACTCCCTACCTGCTCCTCCCCTCTTCTGCCTCTGAGTGAGGCATCCTCCCATTCTACTAATGGTTGCAAATGAACACTAAGCCAAACACTGCCAAAACTGGTGTGTTTCCCCCCCCCCTTTCTTGACAGAACCCAATGAGGTGGATGCTACTGTTGCCCCCATTTGACTATGGTAGATACTGTGGCATTCCTGGAGGT
This sequence comes from Rattus rattus, assembly GCF_011064425.1. Lineage (NCBI taxonomy): Eukaryota > Metazoa > Chordata > Mammalia > Rodentia > Muridae > Rattus > Rattus rattus. Next base: position 38,519,719 of record NC_046170.1, read on the forward strand.
TAACTATCTCACACCTCACTGGGAGTAACTGATAGTACCTGTTACAGTCAAGACTTAAACCCTAGTACTTCATCTCCAGAGTTAGCTGCCAAGTATCATCTCCAAACAGCGCCTCACGCCAGTCTGCCATGGCTTGGTGCTTTCCGAGCAGACCCTGCCCATCCATGGCTAAGACCCTACTGTGCCCAGGACTGGGATGCAGTTAGCAGTCCGGGCTCTGGTGAGCTTCAAAGTGACAAACTAGGGTTGCTATGGAAAGGTCTGTAGTAGTCTTCTCCCCGTGTACCTACAAAATTCACATTTCCAGATCTGACGGCCACAGCAGAGGCCGCAGACAACGCCGCCGAGGCTTCAGAACACCTTACTGCTTTCCTGTGTGTACGTATTGATGGTAGGTTTCACTTTTAAGCTTGGTCCCAGTAATTAACTACAATACCTGATAATGAAAACAGAACCATTATACCACAGGCTGTGATACGTTATGTGAGATCATGTCTTCCTCTCTCCCTGTATCTTACCACACTGTAACCATCTCCCCAGCCCTCAGTACTTACCACTTTTGTACCCTGGAGCTATTAGTAAGTAAAATAATGATGATTTGAACCCCAAGTGGGACCGTGTACTCTAGCAGATCTGATAACCAAGGTCTCTGAGTGGCTAACTGGTTGGGTAGCATATACAGCGTGGAAACACTGGATGGAGGCATGGTCCAGGTCTCAAGAGAAAAAGGAGCTGGACAGTATGGGCAGTTTAACGTTACTGATTATTTCTGGAGTTTTCACTTAACCCTTCCAGGCAGTGTTTGGTTGTAGGGGGAGAAGAGTGTTGGAAGTTGATATTCGGGCTGAGACTCAAGGCAGAGCAATATGGTAACGGCATTGATGGATTAAAATGATGGCCCACTAGTGAAGGAGCCTGAGTGTATGTAACTTGTAAGGCAAATGGCTGGAGAGAGCAACCCACTACACGAGGTTCACACCCAATGGGCTCAGACTAAGGACTTAGATTCTCTGAGCAACATCCCCATTGTCAATACACTCCCCTTCAGTAGCTCTGAAGGCTCCTCCCATGTGGCTTTTGTAGGAAAGGCTTTCCTGGGACCATACAGTTTTGCCCTAGAACATTCTAGAACAGCGTGGAACATTCTAGAATCCACACTTCTGCCTCTCAAATTACAACCGTGTGTGTGTGTGTGTGTGTGTGTGTGTGTGTGTGTGTGTGTGTGTGTCGTGCTTCCTACCTGAGAGGGCATGTCAGATTCTCTCTCCTCCACGTTCATTTGTTTGTGATTGCCCTGCTTGCTGTCTGCATTTTGTCTCTGGCTTTGCCTTGACTGATAATGTTTATTTTAGATTTGTGAACTCCAAGCGGGCTGAGGCTGCGAGCATTAGGTGGGCTTTACTGTGTTGGCACAGCACTTCGTAAATAACGAACCTGTAATTCATTCAACCTACACCTAAAGAGCGGTTAGGGTGGGTGGGACAGTGTATATAGTCACCGGCAAGCACTCGAGAGTGATGTCACAGAGCACTGTGCTTCCCAGCATCATGTCAGCAGTGTCTGTGGATCATCCCAGTGAATGAATGTCAAGAGAATCAATACCAGAGAAAAGTGCATGGTCATGTCCTAGGGAACCTCAGAGTCACTCCCAAAGCCCCCTCCCCATACCTCACCCACAGTCACACAGGTCACACTAGCTGCCCTCACACAGCCAGTGTAACAACACACGTGAAGAAATCTGTCTACAAAAGGTCACTGGGGTTCTCACTGGGGACTGGACCTAAGGGTACCATGAAGCACTCGCAAGCTCCCAAGTCCTGGCAGGAAAGAATATGTTACAACCGTTTGCCCACATCAAGCACAGCGAGTCACTCTGATCAGAAACCGGTAGGAACCACTCCAAACCCAGCCTCACACGAGCCAGCCAGGACCAGCCTGGCAAGAAGCCCTGTGCGGGGACAATAGCCTCAGGCCAGTCAAGCACCATTTTTACTGTGCATCACTGAAATGTAACAGCCAGTGGTCCGTGGTCAAGAGTGTTCCGGGATGTTGTTCACTTTAAGATAAGACACCAGAGGAGTTCTAAGTGCAAGGAACACTTCTAAATTTTACGAATTCTTTTTTTGGTGTGTATGTGTTGGTGTATGACATGTGGTGGATGTGTATTGTTGGCGTGTGGCATGTGGTTGATATGTATTCTTGTGTGGCATGTAGTGGATGTGTATTGTCGGTATGTAGCATGAGGTGGGTATGTGTTGGTATGTGGCCTGTGGTGGGTGTGTATTGGTGTGTGGCATGTGGTGGTGGGGGTGTGTGGTTGGTGTATGACATGTGGTGGGTGTGTATTGTTTGTGGTATGCGGTGGTGGGGGTGTGTGGTTGGTGTATGACATGTGGTGGGTGTGTATTGGTGTGTGGTATGTGGTGGTGGGGGTGTGTGGTTGGTGTATGACATGTGGGTGTGTATTGGTGTGTGGCATGTGGTGGGTGTGTATTGTTGGCATATGACATGTGGTGGGTATAGTATATACAACTGTACATGACTGAGTGTGTGCACACAAAGGCCTGAGGGAGATGATGCTGGGTTACCTTCCTCTATTATTCCTTACATAACCACTCTGAGAAACAGACTCTCTTGCTGAGCCGGAAGCTTGCTGTTTGAGCTAGACTGGCTGGCCAGGGAGCTCCTGTGACCTACCTGTCTTTGCTTACCAGAGCTAGGGCTCAGCCACTCATAGCCATACTTACTTTTTTATGTGGTGTTGAGTGTTTAAACTCAGTTCCTCATTTTTGCACAGTAAGTGTTCTTATCCACTGAGCCAATGGTCCTCAACCTTCCTAATGTTACAACCCTTTACCTCAGTTTCTCATGTTGTGGTGACCCCCCAATCATAAAATTATTTCATTGCTATGTCATAACTGTAATTTTGCTACAGTTATGAATCATAATGTAAATATCTGATATGTGATCCCCAAAGGGGTCACAGCCCCCAGGTTGAGAATCACTGAGCTAGGCCAGCTCCCCAGACTCCTGAATTATCTTTCCTGCTTCAGTACTAACAAAATCACAAATTTTAAACACTACCCCAGACTTTACCAAGAAGCACTAAGAAATCTAAGCTGAGAGTAAGCCGGTCTCCTCTGTAATATAGAACCCGTGGAATCCATTAGTCTTACAGTCATTAGATGTGGACTTTGCAGGTCTGTAATCACGAGGTCATCTGCTAACTAAATAATTAGATTTTTCATTTGAAATGTAAATTTGAATTGTTTCCCCACGCTGGGGCACTAACGGGGCCTAGTTCCCAAGCTCTTAAATGAAGTCTAGGCGGGTGACTAGTACGTATTCAGCATACTGATAACCTAATCTGATTCTCATTTCTCGCGTCACCAGGAAGTCCTTTGTTCCAACCGCAATTAGTTGTCGCTTATCAATACAGTCGAGATTCTAGTACAGCAGGCTGCCTCTAATGATGTAGTTGGTGGACTAACAGTTCTTCCTTCCCCGGCCACACCAGTTTCTGAATCTCTCATAAAACTGGAAGCCAGTTTGCACAGTCCCAGAAATGGGGCTTAAAAGTTCACCTGTGGCAAACTCTTGAGTGAAAGCATTGAACGTGTGATGATTTTGTTCCTGGATCATTATCTCCCCGACCAGGGAGGGAGGGGAGTGTTTTGGGTTGTATTCCTTGGCTGCTCCTCCATCTGCATTTGCAAAATCGGGTTCTGAATCTTATCCTGGGCAGCAGCCTTCTTCTGTCGTTCTGCCCTGCTGACTTCTCTACTGCCTGGGACTTCAGCCCCTTAATCCCGCCTTGGCTTGGACAGCCTTAACCTCAGCACTTCTCCAAGGTGCCTGAAGCTCCAATATTTCCTTCCTCTCTCTGTGTGTGTGTGTGTGTGTGTGTGTGTGTGTGTGTGTGTGTGTGTGTGCGCGCGCGCGCATGAGTTCGTGTGAGTGTATATGTGTGTGTGCAGGAGTGTGAATGTGTGTGTATGTGAGTATGAGTGTGTGAGAGTGTTGTGTATGAATGTGTGAGTGTGAGAGTTGTGAGAGTGTGAGTTTGTGTGAGTGTGTGTGTATGAGTATGTGAGTGTGAGTGTATGTGTGTGTATGTACAGGAATGTGAGTGTGTGCATGTGTGTGAGTGTGTGTATGAGTGTGTTTGAGGGTGTATATGTGCGTGTGAGTGTGGGTGTGTGGTATGGTGTGGTGTTGTGTGTGGGTGTGTGAGTGTGAGTGTGTGAGTGTGGGACTTGTGAGAGTGTGGGTTTGTGTGAGTGTGTGTGGGCGTGAGTGTGTGTGTGTGTGTGTGTGTGTGGGTGTGAGTGTGAGTGTGTGCATGTGTGTGAGTGTGTGTATGAGTGTGTTTGAGGGTGTATATGTGTGTGAGTGTGTGAGTATGAGTGTGTGAGAGTGTTGTGTTTGAGTGTGTGAGTGTGAAAGTATGTGAGTATGAGAGTTGTGAGAGTGTGAGTATGTGTGTGTGCATGTGTATTAGTATGTGAGTGAGTGTGAGTGTGTATACGTGTGTGAGAATTCATGAGAGTGTGTGTGTGAGTTGTTTGTATATGTCCATGTTCATGTGGGTATGTGCACATGTGTGCAGACGACACAGACTACACATCAGCATCAGGTGTCTTTCTCAAGCTCTCTTCCCCTTATTGATTGAGACAGAGTCTCTCACTGACCCTGAAGCTCCTCAGTTCAGCCATGGCTGGCTGGACAGCGAGTTCTGAGAATAAAAATGCCTCTACCTCCCAGGTGCTGGCTTTATACACATGTGCACATATATACACATATGCACATATATATACACAATGCCATTGTAATCAGCTTTTACATGGGTACCAAGGATCCAGACTCAGGGCCTCATGCTTGCACGGCAATCGCTGTAGCAACTTAGCCACCTCCCAGCACCTCGTGTTATCTTTCGAAGCAATCTCCAGTTCACGCCCATCTGAGCTCTGAGACATCCCTCTCGTGTGTCCATCAGCAGCACTAGTTTCTTAAAGCTCTTACTCCGATTGCCCTGAACAGGTGACACTTTGCCCTGCTTCTTCTCTCTATCCATGTGTCCATCTTTCCTGACACCAGTGCCTCCCTATTGACGTCAGCGTGAGTCCTGATGGGACCTCACTTCTGCTTCCCCTTTTCAACTGTCCTTCCATTTCTGCTCCAGTCCTTATCGATGTCCCCCCCTAGTCCTGCCTCACCCACCAGCTCTTCATTCTGCTTCTGGTGTTTGTGGGCCAGACCTAGAAGGGAAGAGTGTGCCTGAGGCTATGTGTTAGGGGCAGCTCCCGCTGCTGCCTGATTCCACTGTCTCCTCTCACACCCGGTTCATGTTTGTAACTATGCTAAGCATTTCAGAGTGTGCTATGGTCCACCCACCACACACACACATGCACACACACATACACACATACACACACACATACACACATACACATATACACACACACAGATACACACACACACACACAGGGTAGTTATCACTAGCATCACTTTCTTGTATATTGTTCACTTTTCTGCTTCTGTGAGGTGCCACTTAGATGGGGAAAGTGATTTATTTTGACAGCCCCAGAGGGATGACACCCTTTATGATGGGGAATGCACAGCAGTAGGACCAGGAAGCTGTCTGATCACGTCATCACTCATATACAAAAAGCAGAGAGACAGAACAGGAAGTAGAAGGAAGCTACCCTCAAAACTCACTCCCGGCAACACACTTCCTCCAGCAAGGCTCCACCCCTTAAAACGACACACTTCCTCCATCGAGGCTCCACCCCTTAAAGGTTCCATAATTTCCCTTACAATGTCACCAACTGGGAACCAAGTGTTCAAATACACAAGTCTGTGAGGGGGCATTTCTCACTCAAACCACACCACACAGTGCTTGAGGGCGTCCTTATGGTAGAGGTGCCACCTTTTATATCTGATTGGCAGTTTAAGCTTTCGGAGTCTCAGGGACTCAACCAAAGCACCCCAAGGCAAAGCAGAGACTCTGTGCCACACGTTGCAGTTAGATCTGTGATGAGAGATCCTTCCCAGGCAGGTATCTCTCCATCTCTGACTGACACCTGCCTCTGTCAAGAGACTGTTAAAGGAAATGGTGATGGTTTGGGCCCTATACCAGCTTCCTTCTTGATACAATTGTGCTTGGAATCTTTGAGGTAGGTACCAAAGACTCTAAGAGAGAGTCCACGAGGCAGGTCCACTTTCCTATTTGAATGAGACCTTCCCCTGCTGTTGACTCATGCCGTCTAGGGTCCACCTTCCCTCTACGTAGACACCTGGCTAGCCATGGTCCCCAGACTACCCTACCAGTCACCAGTCTTCGTTGGCTAGCTGTCTCTTTGCAGTAAGACACTGGATCCCAAGCCAACTCAACATACTAAAGTCCATGAAAAGCCAACCTTTTTGTCACACAACCACACCCCTAGATGTTACAATGATGGGAGCTGTCAATTCACATGTGTTTTTGGATGAAAGTATTTTGATCCAGGCTTAATTTCTCATGAAACCAAAGAAATGTTGCCCACACCTCCATCTAAAAATTGTTTGATCTGATAAGTACTCAAAAAAAAAAAAATCACCTTCTGTTCTTGTTACTTTTCTTCCAATTGAGGGATTTTTTGTTTTTTTGTTTTTTTTTTTTCAACATCAGACACCATCTGATGCATGCCAGGTGCTTTTCTGAGTGTGAAGAATGAAAGGACAGAGCTAGGCGAGGTCTCCTCTTTTCTGGTTGTAGCTTACTCTGAGAAGATAACAGGATTAAAAATAGTGTTAACTAGGGCTGAAGAGATGGCTCAGCAGTTAAGAGCACTGATTGCTCTTCCAGAGGTCCTGAGTTCAATTCCCAGCAACCACATGGTGGCTCACAACCATCTGTAATGGGATCTGATGTCCTCTGAGGACAGCTACAGCATACTCATATACATAAAATAAATAATTCTTTTTAAAAAATAGTGTTAACTAAAACCAGAATTATACAGTGGGATGGTTGGTGCCAGAAAGAAAGCCAAGGGCAACTCTATGAGAAACCAGAGGGCAGATGTTCAAGTCCAACAGCTGGTACATAGAAAAACCCAGAATACATCAGCATCCAGTGGTGCTAAGGTCCTCAGGGAGTCATGTACAATGGAGGGACATCCGGAGACCCCAACAACCCCAGAATGATCAAAAATTGTAAAACGGGGGACTAGATAGATGGCCAAGCACTTAAAAGCTCTTTCTGCACCCACAGTGGATGGTTCTAGATCACAAATTCAACTCAGTGGCCTCTTCTGTCCTCCACGGGCAACTGTACACGTGTGGTACACATAAACTCACGCAGGCACACACAGACACATAAATGAGAAATAAACCAGTGTTTAAAATGTGAAGAGAAAGCCCATCCCAGTGGAGCACGTCCAGCAACAGAGATGGGATTAACTAACAAAAGAACAGGGTAGGAGGTCCATACCCTGATCCACATTGTATCTTATTCTAAGTGCACAAAGCAGCCACCAGAGGACCTCGAGCTGGAGAAAATTCTCAAATTCCATCGACACTCACAGATCTCTATAGAATAGCAACAGTCCGAGCTGTGCTCTGTCTTTGAGTGACATGGACCCGACTTAAGTTCTTTGTGGGGCCAATCAACAGCAGTGTCGTGCAGTGCTCGATAATCCAGATTTCAAAGGGATTCCTGTGGCAGGTGCATCAGAGTATATGGAAACACACACGATCCCTTTGGAGCATGAAGAGAGAGACTTCTAAAGTGTGGGCCCTCTCCGTGTGATATTAAAAGTGTTCTTCTCATAGCCCTTGCTCCCCGGGGACCAGACACTCGCTAGATAGTCAGCCCCTACCGATCTGGGAAGAGATAAAGACATCTTAATATCACAAGGCGTTGGGGTGGCAGAACCACTCAGTCTTGATTGGATCCTAGTTGTAATACCATGCTATGGGTTGGCAGGATGTTATCACTGGGGATGGCTGCATTAAGAGTGTATAAGATCTCCCTGTGACTTTTTTCTTCATAACCGCACATGACTCTACAATTATCTCAAACTAGAAAGCCTAATGAAAAAATAATAGCGCTATTCATTTGAGTGTTTTATTAGGCTCCGGGCACTATGTTGAGTATTCCTTATGAGTCACCTCATCTAACTCACATGAGGAACTAGGGAGTCTAGCATTACCCCCACTTCGTAGAGGAAGAAACTGAGGACCCTAAACACAAAAGGGTTCGCCCAGTCACCCAGCTGGCAAATGGTGGGGCCAGAGTTGATTCTAGAAGATCCAGAGCTGATGTTCTCTTCCAGTGTTGCGGGTTGCTCTGGTGCTGTTTGCATTTTTTATGCTAGTTCTGCTTCCCCTAGAGGGGCTGCCCTGATGAGGAGTGGATCACGTACTCAGGTACTCATGTACTCTTCCCCATTTTAACTGATCAAATGAAGGCTAGAGCCTGTGAAACAGTAATGGAAGGGAGGTGGGGCTGGAAGTTGTTTAGAGAGAGAGTGAAAGGGGAGAGGGTTGGGGAGACAGAGACAGAGAGTCAGAGATGAGGAGATGGAGGAAAGAGGGGAAGACAGAGGAAGAGGAGGTAGAAGGAAGATGGGGCGGAACCACATAGCCTGGAGGAGCTGTAAGTAGCGAGAGAACTCATAGCTGGGGAATAAAGCAGTGTAGTGATGGAGCTGCCCAATCCAGGCACGCAGCTTATAAATACTGTAACTGCGTTGTGTGTTCTTTGACCCGGCTTATTGAGGTTGGAGATTTACTGCAACACTCCACCACATCCTTTGGGGCTTTGTCCCAGCTGTCTTCCCTCGGATTGGTCTAGCCAGCGGATGCCTGAATCCTGACCTCTAGGTGGAGAAGGGGAAGGAAGGACAAACTGGAAGGGGATAAGTTACCTGCCTCTTCTGGGGTAGCCATCTGTGGTGACAACCTGGGATCCAGTAGACGAGACAGGAACTACAAGGCTGAGTTGGGGAAAGTAAGACACCTTAGATTTTGTTTCTATTACCAAAACACCAGAAGTAGACACCGGCAACTTAAGGGAGGAGGGCTTTATTTTAGCTCACAGTTTTAAGGGATGGAGTCCATCACTACAGAGAAGTCATGGTACCTACAGCTGTGTTCCATCACAGGCAGCAAGAGCGTGGGGCAAAACTTTCCACATCTCCGTGAGTCAGAAGAGAGGGGAGTGGGACAGCAAAAGAGGGTGTGAACTTGAGTGGGAAGCTATGCCATGCCTACCCCTAATAAACTTCCTTCTTCTAGTTAGAACCCCCTACCTCCTAAAGGTTCCACACGGCCTCCCCACACAGCACCTCTAGCTGGGAACCCATTGTTCATAGGTGAGCCTATGGAGACATTTCACACTCAAACCATAGTGCTGGACCCTGCCTCCGCCCTCAAGAACCACGGTCTGGGGGTGGCCGTCCAGAAACATGTCCTTGTAAAGCATGTTTATTCTGGCAGAATCAAGCTGCCCCCAAAGTCACCCAGCTCTAGGACAACAAGGACAAGTCCGCTTAGAGACAAAAGACGTTCTCTCCTCTTCCAAGATCAGTTTTAATTTTTTACTTTGTAGTTCCCAGGGCGGGTGTAGGGTAGGTTTCTAATCCCTGTAAATGTATTCCGTGTCCTCCAGTCCCACAGGAGCCCTGGAGTTTTAAGCTCCAACATTATCCCAGCTCTGACATCTTTAAGCTACTTTGCCAACCACTGGGAGGGGCCTCCCCATCCCCAGTACATTTATAACAGGGTTTGAGTGACATTTTTTAAAATTTGAGGAGAAAGTTTTAATTTGTCCTGATGTGTTTGGTGCATCTTTAGGCAAGAATTTATGAGGGTATTATGGTTAATATAATCATAGCCGTAACTCCCTAATGAATGCAAATGGGTAAAATAAGATTTTATTAAGCAAGGACGATCATCTTAAAACCTTTATGGCCCCGTGCTTATGGAAACACTTTGGGAATACACCTGTTCCTGGAGCGAATCCTGTCATCCTTCCTGGTGCTGAGGACAGCGGGGACACAGGCTGAGCTAAGTCAGGCTGAGTGAGAACAATGAGAGGTTCTAACCTGGAGTGGATGCGATTGGTCCATTGGGAGACACCTGGCAACGACCTCTGAAGACAATTAAACTGCGGTGGCTAGGAAGGGATGCTACTTCTGACACACAGGGACTGTGCTCAGAGAGTGAGCTCATCAGAGCCCTTCACCCCAGCAGTAACGAATTACCTCACCCCAGATGCTAACACTGCCAACGATAAGAAGTCAGGATATAAGAGAGTGGAACCCAAAATCCAAGCATCTGGTTTGAAACCCCATCTCTGTGTTTTTATAGTAGACGGCATCTCCCTAAACTCCCTTGTTTGTGTTCTAAAGTGGGTCCCCTAACACAAAACTCTCAGGGCCCAGGTGAATGAAATGATGCTTTCTAGATCGTCATCACGGCGCCTCATGGAAAGGCGGAGTACTAAGGCTCTCTCCCAGTTCTCCAGCAAAATAACCAGCAAAGCCTTCGAACCAAGCTTGCTTTAACTTCAAAAAGTTGCATTCTCTGCTCTCTGAATCTCTCAAGTTACAGGTGTTTTCTATATCGTGGTCTTGTGAAGTCTGGGGTTATTCATGGGCAAGGTCATGTTCTTTGCTCTTTCTAGGGTAAGGTGCCACCCCAGGTGAGTGATGCCTTCCACGGGTGTGGCACATGAGAGAACGGGGCATGTTTGGGTGGGACCTAGTAGGTGGCCTTGTCTGTCTAAGTTCTTTCCCAATAATCATCTTGATCAAACCCAGATCTGCAGTTCCACTGGGAGAAATGGCGGCCACGATGTAAATGTTGGCGCCCTCTGCTGGAAACAAGTTGAGACCATGCAGCAAGGGAGGTTGATAGCACAGTGCCTAGGCCTCCTGTAGTATGAACAATTTAAACTTATCTCCGACTAGCTTACAAATAAATGAGACTCAGACTCTGCTTATTTTATTTGGCTTTGAAAAATATTGTGGGACATCCCTAATCTACTCTTCTAACTGCTGCCCTGGCTACCTCCCCAGAGTTGTACCCCAGATACTCCTGGCCATGGTTCCTTTCCCCTTGTACTGGCCTCCTCCTCCTACACCACTCTGCCTCCCCCTCCCCCTCCTCCTTCTCCTCCTCTACCTCCGTCCTTTTTCCTCCAGGTCTCTCCTCAGTCAAACACGGCACTGCTAACCCACCTCCCTCTAATCCCTCCAGTAATTGGCTGTAGCCCATTTTATTTAACCAACTGTTTTAAACCAAGGAACAAGGTTTGCACAACAAAAGAAGTCACTCATTGACCTAGACCTTAGAGTATAGAATTTAGCATTATAATACTTAGCAATAGACCAGCACCTCACTGACCTGCCTATATCTTGAAAGGATTCTTCTCCATGCCTTGCTGTCATTCTAGGTACCATGAGCTCTGGCCATCTTCAAATGCTTCCTGATCACATGACTGGTCCATGGGGCATGCTCAGAACAAAGCATGGCCCATGGGAAGTGGTGTGCTGCCTGCTCTTGGGGTTAATTTCCAGGATACACACAGATGACATGGGATTGACTTTTCCCAGACCTCCATAATTTATAACATTGTACCCTGGCCCAGTGTTGAGTGGAAAGGGGTCAATGTTGAGTAGAGGGGGATCAATGTTGAATGGAGAGGCTACTCCTGAGGCCATATATATGAGTGCCCCATGGGTATGTTTAGAGTTGCTGACAAACAGAAGGAAGGTTCTGTGTTTACTTGACCCAGAGTAGAGGCAGGAGAGGGAACACTAAGGCATATGGGAATGGGATGACCCCTGCCAAGGCGGCATGCTTACCTTTAGCCTGGTGCTGCTGCCTAGCCATGTGACTGTATGAATACCACCACTCTCTTGGATCTTAATCTCCTAACCTAGGGAACGGAGACCAGAACTACGTCGCCATGCTATATAATGCCCAAGCATATATATTATATATGGCTGGTATCCAATCATTAGCGGTTCACTGCAGTGGGATAGACGGTGCACAGTGCCAGTCTCCTGGGAGGTAATACACACATGTCTTTGGACCCAAGAACAGGGAACTCCTTTGAGGTCTGAGAGATTCTATCTCATTACCACCGCCTGGGACAGTCTGAATTCCTGACCATGTTCTCTTAGCTGCGACTAACAAGGCAGAGAAGGTCAAACCCGTGGTCCTCCAGATCTCTCTGGCTGGCTAGCCCTCTCGTCTTCCTTTCATCCTTCCTTTCATCTGTCTGCCATTACACATCACTGTGCTTAGTTGTGCAAGCCTCCTTGAATCCAGCATGGGCTGACATAGGTATAAATAAACCTTTAAAAACCCCAAACCTTGAATCTGCTCAATAATTCTCCCAGATTCTTGTTTATATGGTGTTTCTTCAAATTGAGCCTCATCCAAACTCCTTATGGCTGATGGGGTAACAACAAAGATAACGGATTCCTCTACCAAGTCTAAGAGGCTCAATTAAACTCCTTGTAAAAATGTCCCTTGTAGGGGAAGCATCGGGCGAGATGCTCATCTTCGTCCGATGGAAAGCAAGAGGCAAGCTCCTTCTTGCTGACTGCAGTTGATCAAAGTGTTCCTCGTGCTGCTTGTGGCTGCACTGCCCAAGGTGTCTGTGACAGATGGGCTCATGCAGGCAGCAGGATGCGAAGAGCCGCTCCTTTTGTTTCAATAAAAAAAAAAAATCCTGCCCGTAAAGGAAATTGACAATCAGAAAGATGGTGGATTCGTTCCTCCACGCTAATTGTACCAAGTCTGGGCATGTCACAGCCTTCTCAGCAAGACTAGGTAGCCATTGGGGTAGGCTTTGCAATTAAGAGAAGTGGGAAGATGACCCTATGCTGCCAGGCTTCCTGACCCTTTCCTGGCTTTGAACCAAGACCAGTTGTGGGGTATTTCCCTGTGTCTGTACTATAAATTTCAGAGCCCGTGTAGAGAGTGGCTTTCCTACAGATGAAGACCTAGTAAGCTTCTTAAATGCTGGAGAATGCCTTTGCTAATGTAGTCTGTGATTTGCCTCCTTCTCCCCACACACGACAAAGATCCTGTCATGATGCCCGAAAGGAATGGCTCATGCGTCCTGCTAACTGACTCCCTCCTACTCCACCCTGGTCCCTTCTATAAGGCCTGCGTTGGCTGGGAAGTCAAGTCCTCTGCTGACGCCTCACTGTCAGTGCTTGACTTCTAGAGACATTACTTTGCTGGTCCAGTACCAGAATGGATGCTCACTGCCTAGGATTTAGTCTGGAGGACCTCCTGGGTGGTATTTTATAATATTTATAATGCAATGGCACAGGGACAAGGGCAAGACCAAGCTCTAGCCTCAGCTCTGACTTTTCCTGACTGAACAAGCCGTGTTGCCTTTCCTTCTCCTCACCCAGAGAGTGAGCCTTGATTCGTGAGACTCCTTTGAAGATTGCATGCCGTAATGTCAGGGACATAACCTCCCGTATAACGCCAGGTGAAGCTGGCGACTTGATTAGGCCACACCCAGGAGGAGTCGATGCCTCGACCTGACTTCTCAGAGAAGCTGTGGGTTAACGTAGATGTATGTGTCCATGAACTCAACATGAGCGGTTTTAAAATAAAGCTGTTAAGTATTTATGAGGAATCGATTCTCGGAGATCGTCGGGACCTGTCTGGGTTTTCATGGTAAGTATTGCCAGCTCAGAGTTCGTGCAGGGCCAAGGGCGCTAAGGAGGAGTATTTAAAAATAATAAGGGGCCGGGGGGAAGGTGGCAAGGCTTCTGCCAGGAAGGCAAGTTGGTTCCTGATCTCTGGAAGCTTCTAGGCTTTCCTGAATCCTGGGATCTGCAGCTTGGGCTCTAAGCCTGGGGCCTTGCTACCTGGTTAGGAACCAAACCGTGAATAAATATCACTGCAGGAAAAGTTCAAAAACCCGCAGGAGTACAGGATGTGATACCATGTGTGGGGGAGGGGTAGGAAGACTCTGTGTGCATTCATGAGTCCGTGTGTATAGGTCGTATCTGTGTGTGCATGTATGCGTGTTTAAGTATGTGCATGTCAGAGGGCAGCTTTGAATGTCAGTCCTCAGGCTCCTTGTTTCTTTTGTTTGGAACAGAATCTTTGACCTCATCACATTGCTAAGTAGGCTAAGTGCTGTCCAGTGAGCTCCAAGTATCCTCTTGTTTCCACCTCCCAGCCCACCATCCTCCCAGCCCACCATCCTCCCAGCTCACCATCCTCCCAGCCCACCATGATTAGCATTACAAATTTCTACTGCTATACCTGACTTTTCCCGGTTGGTCCTGAGGACCAGGACTCAGTTTCAACACAAGTGCTCTACTGACTAAACCATTTCCCCAGCCCAGGAGAAGACATCTGGAGAGAGTGTGGTTGGTCCTTGCTACTCAAGATGAACAGGAAAAAGTGAAGTGAGCCTTCAAGGACAAAGGGACAAAAAGGGCAAAGGTTTACAGGAGGGGGAGCCATGTTGAGCTTGGCAAATTCTGAGAAGGCTAGTGTAGTTAGGGACCCCAATGGGACCCAACCCTCTTGGTTACTGATTTGTTTAGAGGATCAGCATTTCCTCTGGAAAGCACCCGGGGGGTTCTAAATCTCAAGTTTAAAGGAAATTACCCCCCATCCTTTTCATCCTTAAGAGGTTCTGGTTCACCAAGGGTCCCAGTTCTCTGACATCAGAACCATTGGTGTAAAAATGTAAAGATTGCCCAAGAAAACAGTCCATGGAGAAGCAGCTCCACAGGGCTACGCACCAGCCAGCCAGTCTGATCATTTTAAAGATTTATTCTCAAATACTCTTGATTAAATGTGTGTTGTGATAAATTAAACGGGGCCTTTATAACTGAACACAAATTGGTGGTTGTTTGGTGCTTTTTTTAAAGACAATGACTAATACAAATAGTGTTAATTAAGATGAGTGAGGACATTGATTTAGCTGGAAAGCTCAGCTCTCAAGCGGCACAGCGCATGCCTGAGTATGAAAATACGTTGTTTCTACTGCTAATATTCTCAGAAGGAGTGCAGAAGGGTTATCCTAGTTGAAATTGCAACATTGTATTGAAATGGCCTCCTAACAACACTGGTGATTTCTGATCTTTAAGAACCGTCTTTATATATATACTATAATTTCCCTGAGAATTCTATAGATTGTATCTTGACTGTGTTTATGCCCCTCCCCAAATCCTCCCAGATCGTCCTCCCGTTCCATATCTATCCATCTTTGGGTCTTCATTCTTTTTTTAACCCATTGAGTCCAGTTGGTGCTGCCCACACACTGTTGGGTGTGGGACCATCTACTGAAGCATGATCCACCTACCAGAGGCCACGCCTTTAAACAAAGCTGACTCGTCCTCTCTGGGTAGCTAGCTATTGCCAGTCGTTCCTCGGCGAGGGGTGGGATTTGTGCCTATCTTCCCTCCATGCTGGGATGGTGTCTAGGTGTTTATTCAGGTCTTACGAACGTTACCAGAGATGCTGTGAGGTTATGTGTGCAACTGTCCTACCATGTCCAGAAAACACTGGTTTGAGAGGCAGTGATGAGTACAGGTGAATCATTTAAATATAGACAATAAAAATTAGACTCTAGGCTGTACATACATACAAACACACACATGCATACATGCATACATACATACCACATACATATATATGCACATGCACATAAAATATACATACATATATACACACACACATATTTACACACACATACATACACATGCACACATGCATACAAACATATACACATACATACACACAAATACATGCATATATACACACATACATACATATACAACATGCATATTTACACATGCATACATACATACATACATGCATACACATATGCATACACCCATGCATACACACATATACATACACACATGCATATACATACATATATACATATATACACATGCACACACATATATACACACAAATACATACATACACATATAAATATACACATACATACATACATATGTATGTAACACATGCACACATACAGATATACATACACATATATACAGACATACAGACATACACACACACATAATACATGCAGCAAGCTAAGGATGAAGTGAGGAGAAACATCCCAGGGGAGCCATCATGCTGAAAACAGAGAGCAGACTCTGAAAGATGAACATACCTTGCTCATCTTTCTTGTGTGAAGTGTGGATTTCTGAAGCGTGTGCTCTAGGAGATGAGTGACATATCTCTGATGTGGCCAACACGTAGGTGCCAAGGACAATTAACAGCTCTGTGGCAGAGAAGCCATTAACGCCAGAAGAGATCTGGCCATTCAGAGACGTTAATTTAGCTCGACACCAACAGGAGTGTTTGTATGTGCTCATCTTGGTTTCAGACATTCTGCCCTAATTGAGTTAATTAAAAGTTAACAGCATAAGAGCACATCCCGATGCTATAAACGACAGGCACGTGACCTGTTCTCATACTTTACATTTGCATAAATCTTTCACTCGTTGTCAAATGCCGCCTCTGAAAGATCCATTCCACACTGGTGCCTCTCCTCCCTTTGAGGAGGACAAGTTCACTGTCCCCTTTGATGTATAAACAAAGGGAGCTGAAGAGACAGCAGAAGCTTCAGCTCTGTGTCATAAATACTACCTGTCGCTTCTAGCCTTAAGTATCTCAATGGTAGAGGGACACAAGCCCCCACAGATATAGCTGGGGACAGATAGACAGACAGTGCTGCTGAGGTGGTTTGAACAAGAAGGAAGAGAAGGAAGAGGAGGAGGAGGAGGAGGCGGAGGAGGAGGAGGAGGAGGAGGAGGAGGAGGAGGAGGAGGTTGGAGTGGTGGTGGTGGTGGTGGTGGTGGTGGTGGTGGTGGTGGTGGTGGTGGTGGTGGTGGTGGTGGTGGTGGTGGTTAAGGCAAGTTCTGAGTTAGACTGGCACAAATCTTAAAGCTGTGACAGCCACCAGGCCTGGCTTCTCTACTGTGAAAGGGAGCTCGTAAAAATTCCCAGCATTCTCAGCACCATGAGGAAAGCATCTCTCAGGCACTTGGCAAGGGTAGCTGCACAGTGTTGGTAGCTGACGCAGGTTGGAAGGTGCATCTTCAGGATTAATGGAAAAGGGGACACACTCCCCTTTTCCAGCATCTTTGATCAGATGGCCAGTGGCTATGCCTTTTTTACGTGTCGCCTTGCTAGATAAATTTACCTCACAGATACTGCCCCCAAAGGAGTGTCAAATGCATCCCGATCCGGAGAGTGGCTGGAAATGGTTTACATAAGACAAGAGAGTGTCAGGAGGCAAAACTCTGCCCAGGCAGCTTCTCTATGGCCCAGCTTAAAACTTAATGCCAGCAACCTCCCAACTCAAGAGCCCAACAAAGACTTCTCCTGTCTTTGATACAATGAATCATAGCCCTCTTCAAACCTGGGAGCCAAGCTCCCTTTAGGGCTGAAATTCTAAGGACAATTTGGGATAGGTCTTCATGAAACCTAATGAATGTCATTTGTAAGTAATTTTATTTATTTTTTAATTACATTTATGTATACATGTGCTAGTGTGCCATCACACATGTGTGGATGTCAGAAGACAACATGTGGGAGACAGTTCTGTTCTCTCACCAGCTGGGTCCTAAAGATCAAAGCCATGTTGTTGGGCTGGGTGGCAACTTCCCTCACCCACCGAGCCATCCCTCTGGGCCTGACTTTTGAGTGGCTTTAACAGTTAAAAGTTACAAAGAAGACAACTTCACACAGCCCTTTGGTAACTCTTACCAAAGGTAAAAGATAGCTTTTAGACCTTTGAGAATGACTTCCTCAGCTCGTCCAAAGACAGCCCTGGCTCCCCAGGTTGTGTTCTGGGCATGTTCACACTCCACACAGAGCTGCACGGCCTGTACTCACCACCCCCCACTTCACACTACCTGCTAGCTCTTCTCCCCCATCTCCTGCTATTTAAGATGTTGGTCATCCTTGGGGGGCCCCCAGAGACTGAACCACTAACCAAAGAGTGAGCATGGACTGGACCTAGGCCCTCTGTACAAATATAGCAGACGTGTAGCTTGGTCTTCGTATGGGTCCCCCCAGTGACAGGAGCAGGGGGTGACCCTGAATCTGTTGCCTGCCTGTGGATCCCATTCCTATAAATGAGCTGCATTGTCTTGTCTTGCCTCAGTGGGAGAGGATACGCCTAGTCCTGCAATGACTTCATGTGCCATGGTAGGGTGATATGGGGTGGGGGCGCTCCCCCTTCTCAGAGGAGAAAGATGGGAAGAATGGGAGAAGCTGTGTGAGGGGGACTGAGAAGAGAAGGGGCTGGCATTAGGGTATAAAGTGAATGAATAAATAAATTAATAGGAGGGGAAAGATGTTGGTCATGACCTGGAAATGCTACTGTGATCTGAAAGTGAATTAGAATACCCATTTTTAACAACACTGATCGGAGATGCTGTGTACAAGTATATTTCAATAAAAGTCTTCAAGTAGCAGGGCAGGGATGTGCGGAGCTAGGAGTCCAGCATCCTAGAACGAATGAAACGTTTGTGAGCATCTAGTCCTGGGAATCCTGGAACCATCGATTCTGTGTGGACCAGCTTCACCTGAGGGAATCTGGGAGCCGGGCTGCTTGGCTACCTTTAAGCTAACCCTTTGCAGTGCATGCTTTGATAGCTCTGCACCTTACAGCATCTTCCTGCTGGTTGATAAGAGTCGAGGTCTCTAAGTAGCTCCCAGGTGCTACCCCATGACACTGGACTACCAGATCATGCTGCTCTGAGCAGTCAAAGAAGAGACATCACTCAGGTAAAGCCCACTGTTTCTATAATGCTACCCACAGCCTCTCCCAACCAGGCCCCATCTTACCATCAAGAGCACCTAATCTTGGTCATGGACTTCTTGCAATTTCTTATTATAGTATGCCCATATTGACACTTAAAAAAAATGTTTAAATGAAGTTGAAGGACCCTAGGGGCTTTCCCCAGTCTCACACCCACCACTTCAGGAAAAGGCTAGGCCAAGTTCCATTCTCCACCTGCTGTTCTCGGGAGAAGCAGGGACATTCTTGAAAAACTGCAGAATGTACTGACTGATAGTCACCTGACCCTCTGGTCCCAGAATGAGTTCGAATGCATGTCCTATGCTTGCTGGCCAATAGATTCAAAGGTCAATATGCTTAGCCAATAAGTTTAAACTGTAACCTTGCTGATGTAACCTGTACCCGTGAAAAGTATAAAAACTGCTCGTTATGGCTATTCAGGGTCATCTTCTAGTCACTCACCACGAGGGTGCCGATTGAGGGTCGACCCCGCTGTGCCAGGAAAATAAACCTCTTGCGTTTGCATTTGAACTCCGTTCTCCTGTCTCGCTTGTGGTGTCTCCCGGTACTTAAGACTCACTTAGAGCCTTACAAAGTCAAATGTTAGTCAAGAAGCTCCTACGGCAGATGAAAGATGGGTCTTTGAGGGGCTATGGACCGGAAATCTCTGGATATTGGTAGGAAGAACACATGAAGGTCCCTTCAGGTGTGGCCACTGGAATGAACTGGCTTGACCTTTCCTTTGATGACATCAGGGAACACTCAGATTTCAGGAGAGGAATTCAGATTTCCTCTGGGGTGGCCAGTCTTTCTCTACAGTCAGAGACAAGTCGCCCTGATTGGCAGACCTACCAATTCTGCAGGTCATGCCTGCTAGGCATGGACACATACACCCTTCTGCACTGTTAACTCTGTCAACTGGACCCATCCAGGGTTCATCTGGGAAGATAGTCTCAATGGGGAATTATCTAGAACAGGTTGGGCCTGCAGGCTTGCCTGTGGAGAATTGTCTTAAAGATTCATTGAGTTAGAAAATGCTGCCCCAAATATGGGCAGAACCACTTCCTGGACTGTGCCCTGCACTGTGTGAGCATGAAGAAAGCTAACTGAGGGCAAGTATCCGGGTTAGTCATTCATTCCCTCTCCCTGTCCCGTACTGTGAATACGATGCTTTAAGTTCCTCTTTCAACTTCCCTATAAACATGGATGGTAACCTAGAATCACAAGCTAAATAGCTCTTTCCTAAGTTGCCTTTTTCCAGGGTAAGTTTCTCACAGGAAGAGATATAAGATCAAAACACCTCCTCAGAGGCAATGAGAAGACAGTGTCCTTAACTAGGTGCCAACTGTATCGACCATGGTCCAGGTCTTTAACTTAACCTCTCTGTGAGCTAGAGACTTTTCCCTGGGACCCATCTTTGTCTCCAGAGGACAACTGGCAGTGTCTAGATGTGTTTGTGTGCACTCCAAGGACGAGGACTCACACTCATTGAGGAATCTTGAAAGCTCTAACAAACGTATATATCCCATTCGCCAGTCTGCTTTGCTGTGTCCCGTTTTTGGGGACCCCTTAACCACACAGGCCTTCACGGAATAGTGTCGTGGTGAGTGAAACTGTCACAGCAGGGCATTATCAAGTAATACTTGGCCCAAGAGTTTTTAGAGATATCCAAGTGGAAGACACACAGCTAGCTCATTCCCTGAGAAGACAGTCGCATATATCGAATGCAAGAGGTCACAGCAGGCACCCTTGGAGGCACAGGCATGGGGCTTAGCTTCAGGTCGCTCTCCAGACAGCATAGCGGGTGAGGGTTTCCATCGCCATAAGACCCCTGGGGAAGAAGTCATGAAGCCCCGTGCGCGCATCCTGTGATGGCGGTATAATCGAATGTGCAGGAGGGCTCTGAGCCACGATGAAAGCAATTCCCCTGCAATTTTTCCTGAAATACTTGTCAATAAAGTCAGACTAGTGGAGGCATTTTGTTTGAGGAGAGGAGCCTGCACTTTCTTTCTTTTTTTTTTTTTTTTTTGATTTTTTTTTTTTCGGAGCTGGGGACCGAACCCGGCCCTTGCGCTTCCTAGGTAAGCGCTCTACCACTGAGCTAAATCCCCAGCCCCCCCTTTCTTTCAAATATCCGGCAGTTCGGGTAAAGAGCCTGGGGTTTTCCTAATTAGACCTTGAGCCACTTGGAACAAGGAATCCGCTTTGCATTTGAAAAGGCCCGGATCTTCTTGCTGTCCTAGGGAAGAGCTCTCACAGGTACCGCCCCCCCACTCCCAGCCTCAACTGGGGAACCCCTTCCTGAAGTAAACAAAGAAGTCCGAACTAGGAAAAAGCAGAAAGAAATCCGGGGAAAATACTTTTTCATGACTTTCAAAGTGAAAGACTCTCCTTATAAATTCATGAGTTGGGCATTTCCTAAGCTCACTGGAGTAATGGCAACACAAACAGCAAGTGCTTGTCTTTTGTGGATGTTTCTAGAATATTTGGGAGTGGTTTCCATGATTTTAAGAGCTCTCTCCTGTCGTTTTACACTGTCCGTATGGGAAGTTACCATTAGTCTAAATTCATTGGGTTTTTAATATGATTGTATTTCAAAGCAGCCCCCTAAATTGATAGGACATCGTTCATCTTCAGAAGGACTACACGCTATGTGAAGCGAGTGAGATAGAAATACACCCTTTTCAATGTGATATTCTTAGGATTTGGCACAGGAGCTGGTACTCGGTAACACTTGTTAAACAAGTAGAAGTAAGATTAGATAGGACAGAAGGGCAGGGGGAGGGCTTGCTAGAGATTGTTTTGCCAGAGAACAAGGAGTGGGTGGGCTGTCATAAGGAGGCTTCTGGTGTGAGTCTCTGAACTCTTTGATACTGGTGTTTTCATAATCTCTTGGGTGGGGGAATAATTCCAGAAAGCAACTGTTTCAGTTTTTCATGCAGAACACTTTCTAGCTGGAGATGGTTGTCCAATTTCTCCTTTAACATTTTCCACAGTTCCAGGGTCAATGAATATGTAACAGTGACCTTTAACTGTCAGGGGATCAGGCCAGGAGTGCTGTTCCAAACTCAGCTCTGCCTTTTAGAAAATATCCATTTCCTCTTGTTTCTTTCTCTGGAGGCAAGCAGAGGCTTGGCGGATCTCAGCTGAGGAGGACGTGTTACTTGACCGTTCTTCATTGGAAGGGTCTTACCTACTTCATGACCTCCGAGTTCTGCTCGGTTCACATGGGAAACGAACCTCCTAGCCCAGCACGTTGGGATATAGATGGCCAGCCATGGGATGTGGTGTGGCTGCCACCTTGCCACTTCTGCTTTGAGGCCTTTGCTCTCTCCACTCTGCCCTCAAGGGTTTTCCATCTCATAGTTAATAGCATGGGTTCCTAGGGTGACAGAGGTACATCCTTATAGCCCAGTCCAAAGTCACGTGAGTCAGCCAATCACCAATCACCAACAGAGTGGGATTAAGCAGATAGTACCAAATGCTTCAGAACGTCTTCCACACGCATGCTCAGTTTAACTCTTCAAGAACTCTGTTATCTAATATCAGGACCCTAAGCACTTCCTTTTGGAAAGCCTAAGGTAGGTTCCTCCTCCTTGCCATGGCTCCAACCTCAACTCCTTATTACATGTGGTTTTCTCAACCTTCCACCAGTGACCCCATATGGAGTGCAACTGGAAGGCTCAGAGATGGCACTAGACACAGGGTTCAAATTTCTACTGGCTGATGATGCTTGGTTTTAGTTTAAGAATATATATATATATATATATATATACATATATATGTGTGTGTCTGTGATATATATATATATATATATCACATTTGTGTTGTGCGTGCTCACTTGTAATTTGTATTTGCTAAAGAAATCACCTAAATTCCTTCTAGCGCATTCATCTTCCTGCTATTTATCTACGTATTTTTCAACCCATAAATATGCCATCATTACGTTGTTATCCTATAACTTTGATTAAGACATTTGCTTCTTCATATTGAAAGTGAAGATTTAGCTCTTAAATGGCACATGTAGTTTATTGTCCCTTCCAGCTATATTCTGTGGCAATAATAAGAATCTACTTTAAATCACGTTTATCTTGGCTGCTCTGATGAAATTTTATGCGTTATATACATTTTTTTTTATTTTCCTGGAGTTCATAATTGGCTCCGTTTTATTTGCTGTTCTAAATATTTGTTATTAAGGGCCTGGGGAGATGGTTCCACGGTTAAAGCATTAGCTATATGAACAAGGGGAATGGAATTCAGAGTCCCAAAACCCACACAAAAGAGAGTAGGCCTGGGGATCTGCTTCTAATGCCAAGTGGAGACAAAGGGGTACCCGGGGCAAGCTGGCTAGTGAAACTAGTCTTATTGGTGAGCCCTGGGCCTTAGTGAAAAAACCCAGCCTTAACAAACAAGGCAGAAGAATGAGGAACAAGATCCTTGATATCAACCACAAGCACATGCACACGCGTGCGCGCACACACACGCGCGCGCGCACACACACACACGCAAGCTCATACACATGAACACAGGAATACCACATACACAGGAAGAGGAAAAACAAATACTTGTTATTGAAACTTAGCTATAAAGTACTCCTCAGGGTCTTAAAATGCATCGTGAGATAGACTTCTTCCTTTGCCTTTGTTAACACTTTTCATGGAGTTCTTGGCAGCCCTGCTCAAGTGGCTGTGTATTTGGCATAACAGGCCATAAGACTTGCCAGTTCAGCTGGGTATAAAATTTTTGGTTGAACACATTTTTAAATCAACGTTGTCCTTCCTGGTGCCTCTATCCAGTTTTCTTACCTTTCACATCTCTGTACACCCTTGTCTTTTAAAAATAATCTATACTTATTAGATTTCATCTTCTGGCTATTCTTTCAAATATTGATTGTTCTTCGCTATTGTGGTTTCAGTGGCTGTTTGATCTCTCTGCCTCTTCCGTGATCTTTCTAGGAGGCTTCCTTGTTTTGTCAATGCAGTAAGCCCTCTCTTCAAAGTCTTTGTTCATACAGGATTTTTTTGTTTGTTAGTTTTAAGTGTTCATCTGTTCTCTGTGGCTTCTAATCCTCTCTTCCTTTTGCTTTTGTCTCTGCAGTGCGAGAGCCTGTGATCACATGTTGTAATTCTCAGCTGCCTGTTATCTTTAAAGCATGAGCGGACTCATTAGGAGCTTGGTGTGGACAGCATGTCAGCTGACATGCCTCAGTGCAGCTGATGCCACTACCAGTGCTTGTAATGATTTTCTCCTGAAAGAGTCAGTTTCTCTAGACATGAAATTGGGACACTCCTGCCTAGAGGAGTCAAGCCCATCATGTGCAAAAGGCATGTGTCTGACCAATCAGTGTATAGACTTTACCTTCTCCTGTCCAGTCCCTCTTTCATAATGTACATGTATGTCATAAGCACACTATGCCTGAAAAACTGGAATGCTTATGTCTTTCCACAATGTCAGAATTTATTGAGCAACAGTAAATTCACAAGGCTTAGCGGGTTTAATGACATCAATTTGTCATAAAATCAGCCTACCTTGGTAGCTTGGCTGAGATGAAGCAGGGTTTTTTTATTATTATTATTATTCCAATCTTAATTACCAATATTAATTCTCATATCACATAACACACAGCACACCAGCACAGTAAATCTCTCTCTCCCTTTTCTCTCTCTCTCTTCTTTCTCTCTCTCTCTCTCTCTCTCTCTCTCTCTCTCTCTGTTTCTCTCTCTCTCTCTCCTCTCCCTCTCTCTCCCTCTCTCTCCCTCCCTGTCTCTCTCTGTCTCTCTCTCTGTGTCTCGTGTGTGTGTGTGTGTGTGTGTGTGTGTTATATAATAAATAAAGAGGCCACAGCTGAGCTCAAGAGGTTTCAAAAGAGTGCTGAGAAAGAGTATAAATAGATAAGGTAATGAGCCAAGCCAGTGCCAGCAGGAAGCTGCTGGTGCCAAGTTTGTGAGCATAGCATCAGAATCCAAGGTCAAAAGACCAAGCCTGGTATGTAATAAGAATGAGTCAGGAGCAGGAAACAGTGGGTCAGGCCCATGTCCAGATGACCAGACAGGTAAAGGAGCAGGCAGCATGAACATGGAAAACTGCAGATCTGATTCATGGAGTCCTGGAATCATTGACACCCTTAGCAGGTGTCAGATGATGGGTTGATACCCTGCTCCTTCTGGGGTCCAGGTGATGGAGTTACAGCCTTTTCTTGACCTACCATGTCTGGTAAGTACCTGGGATTCATTTTCCTTATGATGGTTTTTCTATGCCCCAGGTACCCCTTCATTTTCAATTCCTCCCAATAAACTTATAGGGGGAGCCCTTTTCTATTCCTAGGATGAGTCGTTTATCCATCTGTGCTAGATGGTGGTACGTGACAGAGAAGCGTCTGGGTCCACCCTGGGCCTGCAGTCTTCTTTCTTCTTCAGAATGGAATAAAGGATGCTTGTAAAATGGAGTCTTCCAGAGCACTACATAGCTTTGAAACACAGTTTTATGCAACGTGGGGTACCTTAGCCTGATCTCAACAGTATGGTAGAGCTTCTTTGCTCTACTCCTTAAAGAAAAGAACCCTCTTGTCTGATTTACTGAAGGGATAGTCAGGTTGATACATGGGTAGGAGACAAAGATACCAGGACCTTCAGCTACCTGACACAGCCCCTCAGCTTCCTCCTTGTCTCATGCTCCAGCCTTCAGAGTGACCTGGCCCTGAGCCTTCCCAGGAAGCCTTAGAGTAAATCCACCTCTGTTATTAGATTCCCGTCTTATGGGATCTCATCTTGAAGAATTTTTTTTTCTGCTAAGTGCATTACCCCCGGTTTTTCTGTTTCCTACAGTCCGGGTAATGTTGGCGTCTTCCCTCTGTGGCTGGTTCATCCCCCGTTCTTTTTATCACTGTGGATTTGTATATGTTTGTTGCTGAATAAGTAGATGTCCTGTCTTTCGTGTCTCAAATATTGATTCCCTGAACAGTGAGTGGCAGGCCATCCCTTTCGACTTGGGAAGATGGAGATGGGGTTAGCTGGGAGAATGAGACTCTTTAACCATAATTAGAATGAGAAAGGTAGTGTCTGTCCCAAGAGAAGACGGGTCCCTGGACCAGTATGCATGACGGGTCACCCCGACCTAGAAAGGCTTTGGAGGAAGTATACATGGAGATGTGGGTGCATTTGGAGGAGAGTTCATGGGGATTCCAGCTGCATGGTGCTACCTGGTTCGTTGCCTATGGTCGCCTGAAGCTGATTGTCAAATACAGGCTTTGTCTGCCAGGGAGGTTCTGTGATCTTCATAGCTGGCAAGGTTTGGAAGCTCTGGTCAGCCCGCCACTGTGTGCATAGCTCAAACATCTGTGTTCCTCTGTCACCTTAGGGCTCTGGTTTCCAACTTGGCTGTGGTGCAACAGGAGAGGTAAAGGAAGATTGGTTCCTAGGTTCTGAGTAACCCTTACTCCCTTCTCTACTCTTCTGTCATTAAACAAAAGACCCGCTCTACCCACCTGCCTATGCAGTGGGGAGACGGGCCCTGGAAACAATACCTGGGTGTTTGGTTAGCACACGGGCTGTGTTTTCAGAAGTTTGGGGCCCAAACTTTCAGCTCTTCCTCCATTATGATATCTCTCTATACCTTAGTGTTCTCCCAATCACTGTGATGCTGAAGACTGTAATACACACTGCCTACGGAATGGCATAAAAAGAGTAAATAGCATGAGTAAGTGACATGGGAAAAGATAATTATGTTTCAGTGTCATTTCTGGTTGCCGAGATAAAATATCCTGACCAGCAACTTAGAAGAGGGTTTGTTCAGTACAGTTCAAGGTTACAGTCCATCGCTGAGGGGAAGTCCAGGCATGAAGCGGAGCGGCTGGTCACATGACATCCACAGTCCAAAGAAGACAGGAGTGAATGCAGCCGTGCTGTCCGATCCCTTACTTAGCCCTCAACTAGCTTTCCTTACTCTTAGACACTTGGGGTCCAGCCCATGGAACGGCACCCCCCACAGCACACTGGGTCTTCCCCTATCAATTTACAAGTAAGACAGGCTAAGCTAATGCAGATAATTCTCGCATCGAGACCCACTTCTCAGAGGATTCTTGGTTGTGTCAAGTTGACAGAACTCAGCAGCGCGTAGAGGATAGCGTTGATATCAGTAGGTCAGGTTGTACTGACTTGAGCGCCATCTGTCTCTACCCACGCCCCTACAGATGGGATTCCATACACAGCCTCATGCCTACCTCTGGCTACCTCCCCTGCCCTGCCCAACGTGTGATCTCAGCTCTTCACAGATCAGCATCCTGAGAGGTCAGCCACTCGGGCTTGCCAAACCCCTCCCCTCTCCACCAAGGCATTGCTATGCTAAATGAAACAGAATTGATTGTGGCCAGATTTACCAGGTCCTTTGAAATGGTTCTATTATTCGAATTTGAACAAATGATGCAGCGGGGCTCCGGAGGAACGCACCAATCTGCTACCTTTCCATTAATCTCTTTATTAAACGAAACTGGTTTCTCGTTTGGAAATTAATTACTGAAGGAGTATTGAGAATTTTAATTTCCACAATATACCAGCAAGAGATACTGCTGTTTCTTTATACACAGCATTACACAGCAGGGCAATAATCTATTGAAATAAGCCCGAAAAGGGGGCAGCTTATAATTAAAACAGTATAACAGGGGTGTTTGATGACTCTCTTAGCGCTCAAATGGCCCTGCCGTGCTGTGTTTGGGCAGAATAAAATATATATTTAGGAAACAGCGCTATATGAGGAATTCGACAGACAGACTCCGGTTTTTACAGTCTGTCGTGTGGTCTGGTTGGAACACCGTACCACATCCACAGTAAAATACAGTTCGGGTTTGGCATCTGAGAATTATAACCACTGTTGTCGTTGACCCCCGCTGTGAAGTTTAAAACACTTAACTCGCCAAGAAGAGCATGAATTATGGATGTCAGAGGGAAAGAGTTGGGCACACACAGGCACACGTAGAGGTGTGGATGGGTGGGAGCACAGACCCTGTCTGTAGACATGACGGTTCCCATCAAGCTAGCTGGTTCAGCACTCCATAATTCTCCCCTGCGTTTGGAGGATGCTTCGTGTTTTTCAGGACACACACGTATCTATCATCTTCTATCCCCCCAGGCGTGGTTTCTCATGATAAGAATTATACACACATCATTTACATTTACAGATTGGCTCCTTTTTCCCAGTGCCAAGCACTTTCTACAGACACCCTGTTCGTCTTCTGTTTTCATCCCCCTCCCTGCCTCTCTCCGTCCTTCCCGTCCTCCATAGATTCAGCTAACGTGGCAGTCTTTGGACCCCAGAGATCTCTTGTCTCCCCAGCACTGGGGATGCAGGCATCCTCTGCTGTTTGGGATCTAAATGCAGGTCTTTATCCCTGTATGGCTGGCCCTTTACCCAGTGAGCTACAACCCAGACTGTCACACTGACAGTCTGCAGTGGTTTCCCATGAGAGATGGGAGAGCGGCTTCTGTGTACTGTTCTCAGCATCTCTATCGTGCTTGAGCGGTTCAACTCTGGCCACAGGCCTGAAGACTTCTTCCTCCTTGCTGTGTAGTCATCCCCACCCAAAGTATTGCGAACACAGCCGTGGAAACTGCCAGTTCCCAACCTTGGGAATCTCGAATTCCTCTCCACTTAGCAAATAAGATCCATGATTGATTCCCTCTTTACTAAGCCTGGGATCATCTGTCCTATCTTAAATAATTTCACAAAAAAAAAACAACATGAAGATAAGAGTGGGAAAAGTAAGGAGGGGGAGAGGGAGGGAAAAAAAGAGGAGGGAGGAGAGGAAGGAGGAGGAGGAGGAGGGGAAGGAGAAGAAGGAGGGGGAGGAGAAGGGGAAAGGGAAGGAGGAGGGGAGGGGAAAGAGGAGGGAAAGGAGGAGGGGGAGAGGAAGGAGGAGGGAAAGGAGGAGGGGAGGGGAAGGAGGAGGGAAAGGAGGAGGGGGAGGGGAAGGAGGAGGGGAGAAGAAAGAGGAGGGGGAGGGGGAAGGAGGAGGAGGAAGAGGAAGGAGAGGAGACATTTCAGCTGAATCCCAGATTATATTTTTCCTGAATAATATCTGAGGACACTTTTGTATCTTCGGAAATATTCTATCTAGGCTTGTAGACTGCTCAGCCTAGCTCCCCAGCCCTGCTAGGGCTCAGAATCTCCACAACTATCTGTAGGACCGGCCCCAAAGAAGCAAAATTGAGTGAAATCATGCCTACTATTTGAACTCCAGTCCAGCATGCTGGACTTACACACACACACACACACACACACACACACACACACACACACGCACACACACGAGTCAGTGCCTAAAGAGAACTGTGTGTAGACAGAGATCTTCCTGGCCTCTTGATGCAAACAAGAAAATCATTTATGAACCTTTTTTTCTTTCTACATTTTATTATTCAGACACATATACAATGTATTTTGATCATACCCATCCCAGCTTCCCCAAAGACTCACCCAACCTCATGTGTTTTTTTTTTTTTTTTAAAAAAAAAAAAAAAACTATTGGGATCCAATTCCTGCTGTCCATAGGCACATGGGTGTGGGTTCATCTCCTGGGAACATGTGACTCCCTGTCCCTGCCATCAGCTGCCGTCAACAGCTCCTCAGCTTGGGCTGAGACCTCAGTAGCCCCTTGGGGATCCATCCATACAGGAGGTTTTGCCTCACTTCGTCTTGTGTGGGTCTGGTGTGGGTAGCCCCAGCCACTGTGAGCTCATGAAAGCAGCAGCCACGTTCATGATTCTTGGAGTCTGGCGCTCACAGGACAGCACTGTACGCAGAAGCTCCTCTCGCATCTTGGCAGGTGGCCTTTGACCAGACTTCTTCACTCTGTGTAATTAGAGAAACATCCCATAATAAATTCCGAGTTAACAGATCAATTCCAATAAAAGTGCCAGTGTCCAATCGCCTGGTCCCCTGCATTTGGGAGGAAAGAATTTATGTTCCGGCCTCTTTAGCCTGACGAATGCCTTCCGACCTCGCTGATCCCTGGGGAGATCTTGACACGAGGAATTATTTTTGATCTACCACATCCCACATTTCACAGTAATAAATAAGCACATGTATTACGTCTCGGCATCCACGGGGTACTCGTCTACCCGTGACGTTACTTTTCAGATCGATTCTTAGACAGTTTGTTCAATCGTGGGACGAAATCCTATTTTATTCCTTCAAAACCCAGTGGTAAGATTCTGTCTACACTTACCATCATCGGAGGTGCGACCATAAACCAGACAACGTCCTGAAAGACCTCCAGAGAGGACCTTTCCCTCAGGAGGAGACCCAAGCGCTGCCCAATGACTGAGCCAAGGCCACTCAGATGCAATCAGCAAGAGGGTTTATTGGAAAACACAGGTACCTGCGGGCACACAGTCTCTTCGGAGGACTTGCGCGCCCAGCAGCTCCAGCATGGGGCTTTTATAGGATTTGGGGAAGCAGAAGGCGTACAGAAGCAGATGCATATTACGGGAGTTGGTGGGTTTAAGCGAGGGCATATAGACATGTTCACATATGATTGGTTATCTCACATGATGAGGTAATAAGGTATAACTACACACATTGGCAGGTTTGAATCATATTCGAATGAGGTTGTAACGTGGTAAGAGAGTACGTGCGGGCTGGGACGTCCTGAATGTCAGGGGCTAGGGGCTTATCCCTTCCTGCCAGGTGGCCTGTGAGTCAGATCTGGTACTCCTAGTCTGTTCTGTATTCCTTTCCTCTTATGGTCTGTTAGTTTTAACAGTAACTCGGCCCTAGGTATCTGGGCATGCCTGGGCTCGTTCAAGCCTGTTGCAGCTCTGAGTTAAGACTCATGGGGTGGGTCTTTCAGTCCCAAGTCATAAGGAGATATGTGCTCTTGGGGGAGGAGTCAGAGGTGTACTTAAAAGTTATGCAAATGGCCCAGAGAGACGGTTCAGTTACTGAGTGCTGCTCCTACATACTTCCCAAGTTCAGCTCCCAGCACCCATGTGGGGAGACTCACAACCAGGCTTAACTTTAGCTCCCGGGGATCTGACCCTCTCTTCTGGCCACTACAGACAACTGCACACAGCCCAGTGCACATATAAACATTTAAGTGAAAGTTAGATTTACTTTTAAAAAAACACACACACACAAATGTGTCAGCTCAGGTCAGGAGGTGATGCTGGTGTCCTGTTTAGAAGCTGAGAGGCCTAGGTGGTTCCGAGTCCCTGTTATTTCTCCATGGGGAATGAACTGAATGAAGAGATAGATCGAGCCTAGGAGAGAGCATCGCAAGCAAGGGGATCTGAGGTTCATGCTTACGTACTAGACTTCATTCTGTGGTTGGAAATTAGAACCATGCCAATGGGTTTTTCAAAGCTCAAACTTCCATTTTAGGATGTTCTTATAGACTTTTCAGTTTCCAGAAATCCAGAGACTCATGGGACTTTTTTGGCTCCATTCTGAGCCTCAGGCCTGCCAGGCTGCATCCAGCCATTCCAGCAAATTCTAATCATCTGGGTTAATAGACCTGGTGGCCCCCGAAGATTCCATAAGCTGGAGAGGAAAAGAGTTACCCCATAAGCACACATACACATAATCCGTGATGATCGGGCCGGGCACATTTAAACAGCTTTCCTCGAATAATGGGGAAATGGTTAAGCTGTGGAAGAATCAGAGTGTGGAGCTGGGTCTGGGGAGTGGCCCTTAGAGCTGCTAGCATGGCCACACACTGCAGACCAATCTTTCATGCAGAGATTTTAGAAGCGGGTTTGCCTATCTGAGCTGATAGGAGGAGGATGCTGGTAATCAACTCGGACATTTCCATAGCCAATCGTGAGTGTGTGGCCCTGGGCATTTAGCTGCTGTATTAGCCCATCCCAACCCTCCCAAACCCTATGTGCATGCGTGCCCGCATTTATGGGTGAGACTTAAATAATGTATTGTCTTATACCCTCCATCCTGAGTCAGGGACACATCACTAAAGTGATGCCTGCCAGTCATGTTCACTCAGGGTGTTGGTCCTATCCCCTCTTTCAACAAGCAAAATGCCAGTGAAACAATGCCTTTTAAGAGAGATTTAGTTTTGTGTTATGTGTATCTGTGTGTGTGTGTGTGTGTGTGTGTGTGTGTGAGAGAGAGAGAGAGAGAGAGAGAGAGAGAGAGAGAATGTGCATATGATTGTAATACCCATTGAGGCCAGAAGAGGGCATTATATCCCCTGGAGCTGAATTTACTAGTTATGAGCCACTATGTGAGTACTGAGAACTGAACTCCGGTCCTTTGCAAGAGGACCAAAAAGGTGCTTAACCCCTGACCCAACTCTCTGGTCCCCGGTATGAGTTCTGAAGGCTATAGCCCATGGCAATACAGCTACCCTGGGCCACATGAAATCGAATGTTGTATCAGTGATGTAATTTCCTGTTGTTCACCGGTGGGCTCCCTGGGAGGAGCACTCTGACTCTGTCATGTTTTGAATAGCACACATACACATGGACCCTTTAGGAGCTAGAGCCTACCTGGTGGAAGTAGGTTACTAGAGGTGAGACGTTAAAGGTTATATCCTGACCCTAGTTCCTATCTCCCTTCTCCCTCCCTCTTTATCCATCCCTTCTCTCTGTCTCTCTCTGTGTCTCTGTCTCTTTGTCTCTCTCTCTCTGCCTCTCTCTCTCTTCCTCTCTCTGTCTCTCTGTCTTCTGTGTCTCTGTCTCTGTGTCTCTGTCTCTTTGTCTCTCTCTCTGCCTCTCTCTCTCTTCCTCTCTCTCTCTCTCTGTCTTCTGTGTCTCTGTCTCTGTGTCTCTGTCTCTCTCTGTCTCTCTCTCTCCCTCTCTGTCTCTCTCTCTGTCTCTCTGTCTCTCTCTGTGTCTGTCTCTGTCTCTTTGTCTGTCTCTCTCTGCCTCTCTCTCTGTCTCTCTGTCTTCTGTGTCTCTGTCTCTTTGTCTCTCTCTCTCTCTCTGCCTCTCAATCTGTCTCTGTCTCTTCTGTCTCTCTCTCTCTCTCTCTCTCTCTCTCTCTCTCTCTCTCTCTTGTCCACTACGATGTGAATAGCCTCCAGCTATCACTTCTTCCACCGTGAACAGAACTGCAGTAGTATGCCCTCTATGTTAGGACAAAACAAGAATCTTCCTCCATTGGGTTGTTTCTGTGAGGCAGTGTATCGACAGCAACAGGAAACTGACAAGACAGCCCTGTGTGGCCAGCAGCTTGCTTTCCCTTCATGCCCTAGAAGGGTTCCTTAACTCTGTGCAACAGGCAAGGATGTTATCCCAGTCAAATGCCTGCTATAGAACCTGAGGGGCAGCGTCTTAAACTCTTAACTATTGGCTCACATTAGTCAAAGGTGGCCTCTGACTCCATTGCTTCTCCACACCCCTTCCGTGTAGCTGGACTCTCATTCTTCAGACCTACATTGATATCAAAACCCAAAGGCCTCTACAAGCAAACCCCAGCTTGCTCCAAGTCCAAATGGTCCTCGGTATTCTCCATGCCGGGTCTCTGGGGATAAGAGAACAAATGCAACTCTGCTTGCAAGTCTTGATGGTGAGAGAGCTGCTGTGCCAAGCTACAGGTGGAAAGGTGGCCTCAGGCAAAAGCCTGGCTTCAGCCGAGGTTAGAAGTAGAAAGAATGTTCTAGAAAGTCTTTGCTGATGGAAGGGTTTGTGGATCTGAGACCTGTCATTTATCTCGGGCACATAGCACATTCCTCTGACCATTATATGTTCTTCTTCTGTGTGGACTGACTTTCTGTCACTGTAACAAATACTGAAGCCGCTCAATTTATAAAGAGAAAAAAGATTATGCTGGCTCACCCTGTTGGGAGGTTTCAGCCCTTGACAGCTCAGCCCCTGTAGCTTTTGGATCTGTGGCAATACGGCATAGTGAAAATGCATGGGGAAGGAATGTTGCTCACCCCAATCCAAGAGAAAGAGAAAGGAGGACAGAAAGGTCCTACCTCCTTCCAGAGACTCCCTCTAGACTCCGCCTCTTAAAAATCCATCCACCCACGGGAACACCAGGTTAGGAAGTAAGCTTTTACCGTGGGACCCCTGGAAGCTATGGATGGTATCCTGGCCATTCCTCCCTCTCTTCTAGGAACATGGCGGCAGGCTCCAGTTCGTAGCGCTAGTCCTCCTCAGAGCCCTTTATGTGCTTTGCAGTTGTATTTGCCTTCTGCGGCCGTTTGATTAACACCCATACATCCCGCTAAGCAGCATCTCCTGCCGGGCGGGGATTGCTTTTCCCCCAGAGAAGTCCCCGGACCCAGCAGGAGCCTAATTTGTGAGACTAGCTGAGCGCACTCTACAAAGTTAATGATTATGTAAATGGGGTAGAAGGATCCCTGGTTTCTAAACTTATGCTTTCCAAATACAAGAATGGGTTGGAGAAGCAGAATCCTAGGCCACACCCAAGATCAACTAATTAACCACCACCACCACCACCCTCGTGGTGTAAACAACAAAGGCTTCCTAAGCAAGTTCCTAGTTGAGCAAGAGTTTGGGAATATCTTCTTAGCAGACAAATCCAGTTCTTGGGGTAATTGGGGTGTGGCCATCTGCCCTCCTCTGACTCCAGTCCCAAGCCCCACCTCAGCCCTGCCTGAGTGTGCTTAGTCATGCAGAGGACC
Organism: Rattus rattus; assembly: GCF_011064425.1. Taxonomy (NCBI): domain Eukaryota; kingdom Metazoa; phylum Chordata; class Mammalia; order Rodentia; family Muridae; genus Rattus; species Rattus rattus. The sequence continues at coordinate 38,554,122 of NC_046170.1, forward strand.
CCTCCCCTCCCTGCCATCATACTCTGGGCAGAGATCTATGCATAGCCGTCATCACCTCCCCCCATCCCGCACCGCCCCCCCCCGCAAGCCCCTCCCCCCGCGCAATACACCCCCCTCCCGCAACCCCTCCTCCCCAGAACAGCATTTGTGCACAGTAGTCTCCGATTAATGTTCCGATTAATGTACAGTTAGCCTTATGGAGCATTTAAATCATTCACAGTTCCATGAAGCAGGGCAGGGAGGGGAACGGGGGCCCCTGTAGCTTGAGATAATATTGACTTCCGTTTTCTGACTTCGTTTGTTTTGATTACAGGACACTTGAGAAGTTAGGGCTGCCGCCATACTTTCTCTCCAAGCGCTGTTTGGGTCATGTCTGCCTAATAGAAAGGCAGTTTGGGCTGCTAATTTCCTGTCTGGGTAGATGAATTGAATTCAGATGGTGAACACAAAACCCACCCCACCGCCACCCCCACCTCCAGACTGAATAAAGCAATTCAAAAACCGCAGTTCATCCGGGCTTAACTCTAGTCAAGAGCTGGACTTTCTTCTATTAAGATTTAAGGTGCACGGGTAAAAGCAGGGATGGGATGGGGGTACAGTATGTAGTAGGGGCTTAGGAGACAGCCATCTTCTTCCTTGGCATTAGCAGAGGCTCAGAGCTGAACCCTGCATCTATAGGCTGCAAGGTAAATGCCAGCCACTTCATGGATTGCAACTAGTAACTTAGTTATATGTCACTTCTGAGTCCATGCTGGCTTTTGCCTTCTTCCTTCCATGCATCAACTGGACACTGGACTGAGAAAGGGGCGGGGCTGGGGAGGAGCATGAGAATCAGAAAGCAGGAGAGCGAGGGGGCGGGCACAAAAACAACAGAAGAGCTCCGAGGGCTCGCGGACTAATGAGGCATGCTCTATTTCATGCTTTATGTCCTATATTAGGAAAAGCTTGAAAAGGCTCATAACAAACACCACAGGTTCGTTAGGACCATTTACATAACCGTAATAGCAGAAAAATTATGTAAGGGAGGAAGCAGACTAGATCCCAAATACCCATGTTAAACCCAGCTTACAGGATCATGACCTGAACAGGGTCGAGCGTACTGACAATGGATATTAGCCATCAACCCTTTATTATTCCTGAGAGAATCTATCTGCTCCCCCCCCGTCCCCACAACCCTTCCACTTCAGAGGATTTCTGCTTGGCACTTTCTTCTGATCACACTGAGATTTCTACACATTGTTCCTGGCTGGGGTCCTTCCGAGTCACCCAGGAACAGCCACATGCCACAGGGCAGTCCACTAGGAGCGCTTTGAGCCATTCTCGTCAAGCAGGTCTTTAGGGTTCCATGTGTGACTTGGCTCCCTGGTTCTTTCCACACCATACTTGTACATTGTTCGGATGAAGCAGTGGGGGGGAGAGGGGGGTTGCCTTTGGCACATCCAGGGCCAGGGTATGCTGCTAAGAGATCATGCTACACATCGGACCTAATGCAAGAAGTTTATTGGGGGGAAATGGGAGAGCAAAAGGCTATCGTGGCGTGGGGACGTGAGAGCGATAGTCAGAGACAGACAGCGGGACCAAAAGCCAGAGAAAACAAACAAGACAGAGAAAGAGATCTAGGGTTACCGGGACATTTTGCAGGGGGCGCATGTTGCTATGCAACTCATAGCAACAATGGGAATGCATGGCACCTGACAGCAGTGGGTGATGACATAAGCTGGGTCCGTGAAAGGTAGGCTGGCAGGGCAGTGCCTGATTTATAGCACATAGTTGTTGCAATAGTTTGTCTAGTTGCTCTGTGCTCACAAAGAGGTGCACAATTTGTTAATGAAAGACACACACACACACACACACACACACACACACACACACACACACACACCCCACAGTAGTTAATTTTAATATGCCTTGACTAGCCTAATGTCTGAACGTTGCTAATCCTTCCTGCTGCTAGCACTGTCCTCCAGTATTCCTGAGTTAACGCCTCTTAAAATCTAGATTTCATCTCTGCTACTCAATCAAGGAAGTGGCCTGTATCATGGCGGCCTCCTTCCTCTCTCCCAGTTCCTCACCTGTGCAAATCTCCAAGTCCCGCCTCAGTCTATCTGCCCAACTATTGGTTGTTGGCTCTTTATTGATCAATCAAAAACCAATTGGGGAAAAAAACCTTCAGCATTTCCAGATTCCTAATTTGGGGGCGGGGCAGATTAATTCAAAGCATTTGAACCAATCCCCAACACATAGTAGGTCCTCTATAAGGGTTAGGTAAACACATGCATGGCAACCTTCTCACAGGAGAAAATTCACAGCATCTGACACAAGGCTTTGCTCACCCTTATCCTGGAAGCAGGTATTATAAGGAGAAATAATATCCAGTAATAACACAGAGAATAGTAAATAACCCAGAGGTGGTCGGACACAACTGTAATTCCTGCTTCTTAGAAAGCCAAGGTTTCCTCAACACTCAACAAACAGACAGGCGATAGGGCCACAAAGCCCAGAAAGTCACCACCAGGGACATGGTTCCACCAGAGAGGCTCTACCTTCTAAGGCACTGGTTCTCAACCTTCCTAATGTTATGGCCCTTTAATACAATTCCTCATGTTGTAGTGACCCCCAACCATAAGATTGTTTCATTGCTACTTGATAACTAATTTTGCTACTACCGTGAATCATAATATAAACATCTGTGTTTCCCAACACTCTTAGGCAACCTCTGTAAAAAGGGTTGTCGGAGCCCCAAAGGGATCGGGACAAGGATCCATAACCCATGTTCAGCTCAAGCCACAACAGACCCCATCTCAAAACAATCCATGAGAAATGGATGAGCTAGTAAAGAAGTCTTAATATCTCAGTTAGGTCGTCCATAGTGTACATAGTTGACTAGTACCCTTATATACTGGGAAACACTGGAGGTCAGTTCATACCAACCCACACGCACAACAGTAATGCATCATGCTGTGACCTCAGGGACATTCCACCGCCACTGTGCTATTACAGAACCCTGCATGTGCTGACCAAGGCATCATCATCTGAGGGACAACCATACAGGGGGACACAGCACCCCACTGAATCAAAGGATGGCTGTTCCTTTGCTGTTTTTTCTTTGTTGTCAAGAATGCTCGGTCTCTGTAGAAAAATGAGTCACCTCCTTCTCAGTTCAGGTTCTGACTCCTTTTACTCTAACATTTTCTTGTTCTCATAGCCTTAGATTCAAATGGAACATTTAGTCATAGGAAATGGCCTTAAGATCTCCAGGAGACTACACACACACATACATACACACACAGACACACAGAGGCACAGACACACATAGACACAGACACACACACAGACACACTCACACACACTCACACACACAGACACACAAACACACATACATACACACACACACATACACAGGCACATACACACATAAACACACACACACACAGACACACACACAGAACACACACACACACACACTCACACACACACAGACACACAGACACACACACAGACACACACAGACACACACACAGACACACATACACACACACACACACACACTCACACACACACACACACACACACACACACACACACACACCCCTACCTCATGGAGACAAACAGGCTTAATATCAGGGTGAAATTTATTCCAATTAAGTCGTTGTAAGTCAATGGTTTTTACAGAGCTAAAGAGGAGAGGAGAGAAACACACCCTCCCTCAGGATTTGTTAGCAGAAATTTACCTGCCTCCCTTCCAACTCTGGAGCCCCAATTTAAAATACTCCCACTGCCAAAGGGCTGCTGGATGCACTCACAAGATAATTGTTTTTAAAATTCTATCAGATAAAAAGCAGAGTGCAGTCACCCAACCGCAAATGCCAGAGGTTAGGCAGAACCCAGACGCTACATGCAGCAACCGCGTTCTCAAAACCATTGCTGGAAACAGACTTCCCATCTTCCCTCGATGGTCAGGGACAGTTCCCATCTCTATAAAGGGGCCAGGTCACCCCGGATCAGGCAGGCTGTTGAGAGCAGGGAGTTAAAGCCAGTGACGATTCCAACCCCCAAACCAACAGAGGAAGGTAAATGTAGGCAGACCTAGGGTGAGAACTCAGTTGGTAGCTGCTCAAGACTGAGGTTCAGATCCTGAGAAAACACATAAAAACTGAGGTGAGGCTGCATGGCCCTATGACCTCATAGGACTGAGGAGATGGGAACAGGTGTGTTTCTAGAGCTCGCTGGTCAGCCTGCTTAGCTAAACTGATGGGCTCCGGGTTCAGTGAGAGAGACCCTGCCTCAAAAGAGAGAGATAAGGAAGACGCAGAATATGAACCCCAGAGCCACCTCAGGCATACACACACACACACACACACACACACACACACACACCCCCACACACACACACACACACACACACTCTAATAGGAACACCAACCATTCAAGTAAACATGTAATACACCACATATGATATTTCTTAAAAAGAGAATATATAGGTATTGAAACCACTTGTATATTCTAGAAGCCATGTATGTATTTTATAAGACAGATATCTACAGAGCAGTAATATTTTGTGACATCTAGAGCAGTTTTTTTTAACCTCAATGTATAAAGAGATCTTGTAAATCAACAAGAGATAGTACGAAAGAGAATTGGCCAAGGGATAATTTCTTTTCCTTGTCTGAGAAAGCCCATCTTACCTTACAGCAGACCCGGACCATCTCACAGGTTCTAAGCACCTCTCTCTTCTTTAGTCAGGGATACTGAGGGGATGGGCTTTTCTCCAAGGCATATTTTTGCCCTGTTGCCTGCTTGATTAAGTCTCCAGGGTACATACTCTTCAGGCTCATGAATCTGGTATTCACTCGAATGAGGTCATTCCAGCTCTGGGTATGGATATATAGTATGGGTATATAGTATGGATATATAGTATGGATATATAGTATGGGTATATAGTATGGATATATAGTATGGGTATATAGTATGGGTATATAGTATGGGTATATAGTATGGATATATAGTATGGGTATATAGTATGGGTATATAGTATGGGTATATAGTATGGGTATATAGTATGGATATATAGTATGGGTATATAGTATGGATATATAGTATTGGTATACAGTATGGTTATATAGTATGGGTATATAGTATGGATATATAGTATGGGTATAATAATATCTCATTCACTTCTTCCCTCATGGGGCTGTTGAAGAATTTAAGTGAGAGTCTGGGTACTCAGAAAGTCTCCTTCTACCTGACCAGATTGCTCAGTACATGCTGGCCCTCTTCTCTGTTGACCATCAGCTCTGATGGATAAATATTTCTTTTTAATCCCTAAGCCTTCCATAAGGGATGAATGTTCGAATCTCCTGTGAAGATGATAGGAGAAAACAAGAAACCCAAGCAACACTGCCATGCCAGTTAGCCACAAGCCTCGGAATGTGGAGCTCAGTGTGTCCAAAAATCATTCTACTGGGGCTGAGGATAGAGGTCAGTTGCTAGATGGCTCACCCAGCATGCACGGAGCCCTGAGTTTCTTTTCCAATACTGCATAAACTGGGCCCAGTGAGATGTACCTGTGAGCCAAGCAGCCGGGCTCTGTAGGCAGGAGGATCAAAAGTAGAAAGTCATTGTTAGCTACATAGAGTTCAAGGATGGCCTGAACTATGTGGGAGGGACCCTGTCTCAAGCTCGAAAGGAGCCCACACTCCACGGGAGATTCTAAGGTGCACTAGAGTTGGTGTCCACCTCAGTCATGATATGGAATTCTTGTCTTTTGCCGGGGAGTTCCTTCCCTGCCCCTCCTTCCCCTGGTCTTCCTCTCTGCCTGTCAAAGTCTCATCCTCCTTGGGTCCTTAAGCGTCACACCTGTGCTAACTCCTTGGCCTTCTAAGGTCTGACATACAACCATGTACACATGCCACTGCTCCTCCCGATCGGAACCCTGAGCCCTGAAGGCCAGGGATCTTGTTTTATTGACCATGGTGTGTACCTCAGATCTCTTCCAACACTCAGAGACCACAGGATGAGGGTAAGCAATGAGGAGAGACACCCATGTTTATAGCCGTGCAGAACCAAACATACACAGATTCCTTAGCTGTCCTCAGCCCAGGAACCCTCCTCACATCTAGGGCACCTTCTCATGCTTAAATAGCCCTCCTCACACCCAGGGGCACTCCTGTTGTCTGAAGGGGCTTTCTCATACCTGGGGTATGCTCCTTACTACTCATTTAGTGTACTTCCTGTGACATCAGCCAAAAGTGATGGCCTCTGCAAATTACATGAGATAGGGACTAAAGAACATGGGCCATTCTGCAAAGAGATGGAGGAGTTTTCGTTGTTCATTGTTCGTTTTGTTTTGTTTTGTTTCAGAGAAAGGAGAGACTATTTCCAACTGCTTCCCACATCCCAGTTAAAGAGCTTCTCTGGTTAAACCACGAGTGGCGCCATATTCATTCAATCCCAGCCCTGAGGAAACTGATGTAGGAGGATTGCCTTAAATAAAATACCAAATAAATAAATAAAAATGAAGACAGAAAGGCAGGGGAAGGGAAGAAGGACGAGAGAGAGAGAGAGAGAGAGAGAGAGAGAGAGAGAGAGAGAGAGAGAGAGCGCTAGAGGAGAGTGGAGGGGGGAATCTGGAAGGGAAAAACAGAAATGCACCCACCCTACTTCTCTGGTCAGTTCACCAACTGCAGGGAAACTGGCCAGGTATCAACACATGCTAGCATGGCCCAGCACTCTGTAATAGCACCATACAAAATTAGCATAATGAATATATTCATAATTAGCCTGGTGAATATGGAAATTATAGTTAATAAATAATAGATAGGATTAATATGTAAGTACCATAAAATAACAATATATAGTCTATTATAATTCAATATGCCTCTCTTTTTAAACCAATTTTGGAATTAGTAGAAGAAGCATGGGGCTGGGTTTGGGAGTAGAACAGAGCAAGGAAGGGGCAGGTTCTGGCTGGCTGGAGACAGCTCTCTACCCACTGTCATTACAGAGCATATGCCTCCCCATCCCCACCCCCTCCCCTTCTCACACCCCTCCCCCCCCCCCACCTTCCCTTCCCCACACCATTACTCTTCCCCTCCACACTCCCCCCCCTCTCCACCCCCTCCCCCTCCCCCCCCTCTCTCTGCCCTCCATCCCACCCACCCCCAACATACCAAACTCCCTCCCCAAGGCCACTCCTTCCTCAACCCCTCCCCTGCACACCCCGCTCTACCTACATAGAAGTCAGCTCTGATTCTGACCCCTTCCCAGGTCCAACTCTTCTCAGGTGCAGTTTCCGGTTCCTTTAGGTCTTGTTTTATTTTGGAGTGGTTCTGTGACCTTTGAAACAAGCAGGGTTTTTCTGGAAGGCAGTATCAAGGCAATCCTATCTGTGGAGTTGAGAGGATTGTTCTCATTAATCAAGTCCTACACAGAGGAAGAAAAGTATCCTGGAGAAGCAGAATCACATGGGTTTTTTTTTTTTTTAAATCCCTACCCCTCTTTCCTAGAAGTGGCCTGATTCTAGCCAGAGTCTCTAAATTAGTTTTGTCCACTAGAAGTGAGATCTCAGGGCAGAGACAGGCAGTTCTCTAGGGTTGCTGGCAGCCAGCAACCCTTATTGGCTAGTTCCAGGTTAGAGAGAGACCTCATCTCAAAAAGTAAGATGGACAGCACCTGAGGAGGAACACTACCATGAAACTTAAAGTTTTAAAAAGCCCTAAATTGCTTTGTAGACAAGCAAACCTGAACAAGCTGTTTAAAAGCTTTGCAATGCCCCCAGATGTCATATCCTGTCCTGGTTTTCTTTCCGTTGCTATGGCACTCTGACCACAAGCAACTTAAGGACGAGAGAGGCCTTCTTGGTGTATAAGTCAGGTTTACCCTCCATTCCTGCAGGAGCTGGAGAAGGCTAACCACATGAGAACATCCCACCCACAGTCAGAAGAGCCTATGGAAGCTTGCTGCTGTTTTCTTTTGCCTTGCATAACTCAGGACTCCTAGGGGATGACGCCACCCACAGTGGGCTGGGTCTTCCTGTATCAATTAATAAGAATCAAGACAGCCTCCCACAGACCTATCTGTTCAGACAACTCCTCCATTACTGATCTCACCTCAGGAGATTCTAGGTTGTAGCAAGCTGGCAGTTTAAAGCTAACCACCAGATATCCCCACATAGGACATGGAAGTCACCGGCTTAGCCCAAACTGGGCACACCATGTGAAGCTAGTGGTATACTAGTAGATATAGGAGCCAAGGCCTCTGTGATCAGGAGTTATAAAGTTTTAGTGTAGCATTTCAAGTCTTAAAATCAATTCATAACCCCCCACCAAAGAATAGACTTCTAAACACAGGATCAGCCTCGACACAGAAAACCCCTAGCAAACAGAATCTCCGCCTGGTAGGCATAATAGTTACTCATTAATCTTTCCCCTTTGCCTCCAGTTCCAAGATTGTCCATCTTTGTCACTGATCCTGTCCCACCAAAATGCTGTCAGTTTTACACTCCCCACCACCCCCAGTAATGGTGATCTTGGGGGAAAAAAATACTGCATTTGTCATTTGAATATTTACCTTGAGGCCCGTTTTCTTTTGTTTGATTGATTTTGTAAATTTTTTTTTTAGGCGTATGTGCATTGTGTGGGGGTCAGAGGATAACATGGAGGAGCCGGTTCTCCTTTTCCACTGTGTGGTCCTAGGAATCAAACTCAGGTTATAAGCCTGACAGCAAATGCAATTACCTGCAGAGCCATCTCACCAGCCTATTACCTTGGTTTTGATTTTTCTTTTTTTTTTTTTTATTTTTAATTCTTGCCTATATATTACATCTTGACTGCAGTTTCTCCTCCCTCCTCTCCTCCCATTCCCTCTCTCTCAAATCCACTCCTTCTTTCCCCTCGGAAAAGAGCTGTCCTCTCAGGGATATCAACTGAACTTGGCATATCAAGTTATAGTAAGACTAGGCACCTACCTCATATTAAGGGTGAGCAAGGTAACCCAGTAGGAGGAAATGGGTCCCAAAAGCAGGCAAAGAAGCAGCCCCCAATCCCACTGTTAATAGTCCCACAGGAACATCAAGTTACACAATCATAACATCTGTGCAGAGGACTTAGGTCAGACCCATGCAGGCTCCCTGATAGTCACTGACTCAGTCTCTGTGAGTCCCTACCTGGTTAGTGGCTTCTGTGGGCCATTTTCTTGTGGCTCTGGCTCCTACAATCTTTTAAGATGCTGTCTCTCTATGACCTGGAACTCATCAAGTAGGCTAGATTGGCCTGGCAGGGACCACATCAGGGATCCACATATCTCTGCCTTCCCTGCATTGGGATTACAAGTCAGTGTCATTATGCCTGGTTCTTTTTACTTCCGGTTCTGGGGACTGAACTCAGGTCCTCATGCTTGCAAGACAAACATTTTACCCGTTGAGCTACAGTAGCCACCATAGTACTAACTCGCCAGTTAGGGCTCATTCTTGGGAGCTTGGGGAGGTGCCTCACAGGCAAGCCTGTACCATACTAGGTAGGTTTTAGTCCCAACAACCTCATACCGCAGGGACTGTTATCAATGGACAGGAAGGGATGAATGACTGGCTTTGAGATCTACTCTAGCTGCAGGTGGAGAGGATCCAGTTAGGCAGATAGGATATTGGGCAGATCGTGTTACTAATAAGGGGCAGGAAAGGAGAAGAAGGCGGGAGGTAGGCAAATGCAACAGCTACCTGGGACCCTTGAGAGTCCCACAAGCTCACCCCCCTCCACACACACACACACACACTGAGCAAATGGCTAACCCAGAGCTTTGGAAAGACTTAGCAGGGGGTAGGGGGTGGGGATAGGGATGGGGGGGTGGAGGGGGGGGATGGCGGGTAGGGAGCAGGCGTCTCAAGACTTGCGTGGGGAAGTTGATTGCCTAACCTTTTTCCCCAAGAGTCTTCGACAAATATCTCACAAATTATGTTCCCTTTTATAAAACTCAAGTGGACGCCATCTCCCTTTCTCTGTAGAAAGAGGCAGCTGCGTGCCAATCACTTGAAATGTGGGGTCTGAATGGAAATTAACGCTGTTGATGAAACCAGCAGTGTAAAACATTGAGGGATGTTGGGCTGGGAGACAATGGTATTTGCATCCTTTTGAACATTTGCCTAGATTTGCATAATGGAGATGTCAGTTGTGTTCCAGGAGAAAAATCAGCCTACCTGGGCTTGCATTAACTGCCTGCTTGCTACAGCTCCCTGGAGGGCTTGCAGCGTCACCACGCCTTGCCCTTTTGAAACAAGCAAAAAAAAAAAAAAAAGTGGAAATCCTACATTTATCAAGTGAGTCTTTAGTGAAAAGCATTGTGGGCTGGTGCTTGCTCCCAGGCTGCAAATTCCTGCTGGAGGCGAGGGCCAGGAGGAGCTCACTGTCTGCATATGAATGCAGGATAACTGTGTTATGCCTGGGAAAAGAGCTGTGCATAGCTAACCCTGGGCTTATGGGTTTGCTGCTAGAAATCCCAGCAGCGACAGTGGGACCCAGTTAGATTCATCTTCCTGTCTAGGTGTCTGCCGACAGCTTCTCCCCAGGTTTGTTTAGAACAAGCTTAGCATCCACAGCTGTCTTTCTAGCTCCCCTGAGGTCAGCTCCAGTGAGGGACCCAGAAACCCATATTTTTAACTCTTAAGTGAATTCCGATGTACAGCCAGGGCTGAGGACCACTGCTCTAAAGGGTCTCTCTGCTGCACGTCATCTTTTAAAACATGAATTTGAAGTTGTTTTCATGTAACTTGCAACCTCATAAGAACTCAGCCTCCAAGAACCCCTATTTAAAAATGCCTAGGGTGGGGGTTGGGGATTTAGCTCAGTGGTAGAGCGCTTGCCAAGCTAACCTAGCAAGCACAAGGCTCTCAGTTTGGTCCTCAGTTCCGGGGGTGGGGGGGAAGCAAAATAAAAATACCTAAGCTGATTATGGCAGCATTCACCTTTTATTTTAGCACCCAGGGAGTGAAGGCAGAACGAACTCTCTAAGTCTGAGGCTGGGCTTGTCTATGTAGTGAGTTCTAAGTCAACTAGGTACTACATACTGAGACCCTGGCTAATTACAAAACAAAATCAAATCCCAGCACTGGAAAGGGAGAGAGGGACAGGACAGTTAGATCCCTGGGACTCACTGGCCAGCCAGCCTCACTTACTTGGTGAGTTCTAGTAAAAGACACCATTTCAAGAAAAAGAAAATGGTAGACAGAGCCCAAGGAACAGCTACATAGGTTGACTTATATAGGTAGACCCAGTAGTAACTGCATCACTTACCAGCTGCTGAGCCCAGGGTAAGTGGTTTAGCCTCTTGGTACTCCAGTCTTCTCTCCCGTAAGATGGGGATACTGACATTAGCACAAACATGATGGCTTAACTCTCGGCTGTGACTGTCAGAAGCATTCCTGCTATGGCTGGACATCCACAGTATGGTTTTGAACCAACTTCTGGAACTGGGACCTGACCTCTTGGAGAACCTTGGATGACTGTCTTGTGTGAATGCATTTGCCTGTTAAGAAAGCCAGGCATGATGGTGATATACTTGTAATCCCAGGAACTCAGTGGTGGGAGTGGGACAGTGGTTCTCAGCCTGTGGGTTGTCACCCCTTTGGCGGGGGTCACATATCAGATATCTTGTATATCAGACATTTACATTGTGAGTCATACAGTGGCAGCGTTACAGTTACAAAGTAGCAACAAAATAACAATGTGGTTTAGCGTCTCCACAGCATGAGGAACTGTAGTAAAGGGAATGGAGGAGCAGGAGAACCAGGAGGCTAAGCATCCTTGGTTACATCGTTGAGTTCTAGGCCAGCCTGGAGTAGGAGGATCTGAAGGCTAAGCATTCTTGGATACATTGTGAGTTCAGCCTGGGTGTCTTAGTCAGGGTTATGATTGCTGTGATGAAGCACCATGACCAAAAACAACTTGGAGAACACAGGGTTTATTTAGCTCACACTTCCACATCTTTGTTCATCATCTAAGGAAGTCAGGACAGGAACTCAATCTGGGCTGGAGCCTGGAGGCAGGAGCTGATGCAGAGGCCATGGAGGGATGCTGCTTACTGGCTTGCTCCTCATGGCTTGCCCAGTCTGCTTTATTATACAATCCAGGACCACCAGCCCAGGGATGGCAACACCCACAATGGCTGGGTCATCCTCCATCCATTACTCATTAAGAAAATGTCTTACAGACAGATTTTATGGTGACATTTCATCAACTGAGGTTCCTTTCTTTCCTCTAGCCTGTACCAAGGTGACATAAAACTAGCCAGCACCCTGGACTACATGAGACCCTGTCTCCAAAGCAAGACCAGATGTGCCTGTTTGGGGACTTTCTGTTCATGGGGTTGTATATGCTCATGCTCTGTGCTAGACTTTTTCTTACTAAGTTTGGCTGGTATTCGATGTCCCTCTAGTCATTGCCAGTCAATCTTGCCATTCTATAGTTTACCGTGGACATCCAATTCTGCTGTAGTCGTCAACGTGTCCAAAGGCGCCATAGACTGTATTTGTTTCTAAACAACCTTCTCTGGAACCACCTGAATGTCTGGGCTCTCTTGCCAGGCTCTGGGCCACTCCAATGATGCTCACCCACCCCCCTGCCACCTCCTCTTTTCTTTCTTTCCCACCATGCCCCTCCCCCAAGGGCTTCTCCTCTCCGCTTCTCCAACAGCTGTTCACTAGGGTGTTCTTTCCTGTCTTGTCCTTTCTGCCTTGCGACCAAAAAAAAAAAAAAAAAAAAAAAAAGGCAAAGAAAGATTTTCTGGTGGCCTCCTCTATTGTGTAATGTGACTGAATAAAACTGTCCCTGATTACTAATCATGGCGGGTACAGCCAGGGAGGTGGGTAATTCAAGCGGACTTTGAGCAGGACTGTTGCCTGAGCTATTCAGAAGGATGCCCCCAGAGGCCTCCATTCATCTTACACAGCTAGTCTGTCGTGTATTCCAAGAGTGTTTCTGTGATTATTTTCACATAGCTAATGTCACCTTGACCAGGTGAGAGTTCCCCAAATTATTTTCTGATGAGCATGGTTATTGCCTCTTTTTAATCATGCTCATTCTAATGTTTATGTGGGACTGTGCTCATCTCCAGAGTCAAAGCCTTAGGGTAAAGCATCCTTGGGTATCACTTTTAAATTCACTTTATTCACTACGTGTGTGTGTGTGTGTGTGTGTGTGTGTGTGTGTGTGTGTGTGCATGTGTGTTTGTGTGTGTATTTGAGTATGTGTATGTATATGTGTTTCTGTTTGTATGTGCATGTATATGTGTGTCAGTGTATGTGTGTATGTGTTATATGTATGTATATTTGTGTGTATGTATATGTGTGTGTATTTGTGTGTATGTGTTATATGTGTGTGTTTGTGTTTGTATGTGTGTATATGTGCATATATGTGTATTTGTGTATATATATATATGTATGTATGTTTTTGTTTTGTGTATATATGTGCGTGTTTGTGTACATGTATGTGTATGTGTGTATCCGTGCCAAAGTGCAAGTGTAGAAGTCAGAGGACAATGTGAGGGAGTCAGCTCTATGTGAGGGAGTCAGCTCTCGCCCTCCACCTTGTTGATTGCAGCCCCTCTTGTTTGTGACACTTTGTTGGGTACTCCAGGCTAAAGTTGGCCCAGCGTGAGAGCTTCCAGCTGACTCTCCCGTCCCCATAAGATGCCGAGCTTACAGATTTCTTCAGTTCACGCATCTCCAGTTCTTTGCATGGGTTCTGGGGATCAAACTCAAGTTGTCAGGCTTGTGCTGCAAACACCCCCTGAGCCACCTCACCATCCCCCCAGAGTTCACTATTCACAGCCAGCTGGTGTCACGCTCATTTGCATTTGCTTGAGAAAGTGCAAGTTTAAGAGGCCTTGTGTTGTTCTGACTAGAAACCCTAAGACCAATGAGGTCTGTTTCTGCTTTAGATTTCGTTTTGTTTCTGTGGAGTTTCTTTGGTCTTCTCGCTGGTGGTCCTTTACTTTGGTTCTGTTTGGTTCCGGTTAGTGAGACAGGACTTCACTCTGTAGTCGAGGGTAGGACCAATCCTCCAACAGGAAGTCAGTCGCCAGCCTTCACCAAGATACTTGTAGCAGTGAGCCCTCCAGCCTCAGCATCCTGAGCGCTAGGATTTGATAGCAGGAACCACCACACCCACTGAGTTACACTCTCACCACTCGGTAGGTGCAGGTACTGGGAAAGACTCACTGTTACTCCTCTGAGTTTGGGGTCTGGTCTTCTCCATACCAAGAGGCTCTTAGAATTAGCTTTACTAACATGGCCTGGTTGCGTTCTGGTTTTCTTCTCATATGGCCTCTTTTGAGCCTTCTAGGCATTGACCAAGGGTCGAGGTTGGAACTCAGACTCTCCAGGAGCAGAAATTTCTAGAATCTTGTTATGTTGTCAGCTGCTCACCCTACCCCACCCCACTCCACCCAACCTCACCCCAACCTAACTCATCCTACCTGACTCCAACTCACCCCATCCTACCCTACTTTACTACATCACCTCACCTCACCCCACTTCACTTCACTTCACCTTACCTCACCCCACCTCACCCACCTTACCTCACCCCACCTTACCCCACACCTCACCTCACCCCACCTCACCCTACCTCACCTCACCTCATCCCACCTCACCTTACCTCACCCCACCTTACCCCACCTCACCTCACCCTACTTCACCTCATCCTACCTCACCTTACCTCACCCCACCTTACCCCACCTCCCCTCACCCCACCTCACTCTACCTCACCTCACCTCATCCCACCTCACCCACCTTACCTCACCTTACCTCACCCCACCTCACCCACCTTACCTCACCCCACCTTACCCCCCACACCTCCACCTCACCCCACCTCACCCCACCTCACCTCACCTCATCCCCACCTCACCCACCTTACCTCACCTTACCTCACCCCACCTCACCCACCTTACCCCACCCCACCTGCCCCCACACCTCCCCTCACCCCACCTCACCCTACCTCACCTCACCTCATCCCACCCCACCCCTTACCTCACCCCACCTTACCCCCACCCTCACCTCACCCCACCTCACCCCTACTCCACCTCACCTCATCCCACCTCACCTTACCTCACCCCACCTTACCCCACCTCACCTCACCCTACTTCACCTCACCCTACCTCACCTTACCTCACCCCACCTTACCCCACCTCACCTCACCCCACCTCACTCTACCTCACCTCACCTCATCCCACCTCACCTTACCTCACTCCACCCCGCCCTGAATTTGTTTGGGGAGCTCTGTGGAAGCGGTCAACTCTCAGTCACAGAGACAAAGCCTGACTATGCCCAACTCCACTCAAGGCTTGCAGCCTTTGCTCCCGTTTGGAACAAACACGTCTGAATCATACGTAGCCACTAAGGGCCTAGGCAAGCATCTCACCATGTTGGCAGTTTGCTTTGGATGATAAAAATATTTATGAATATTTAAATTGAAATCATCGGGATGTTTATTAAAGAAAAACAACTGTCAATTAGCTCCAGATCCCAGTGAATACCCTCAGGATCTACTCAGAAAATCAGGATTTCTAAAGCTTGAGTGGCTCCATTACTTTCCCTGATTGTCTCTGATTCTTATTCCTTATTTATACTTACTTGGATAGACATATTAATAAGAATTAAGTAATTTTATGAAACAAATGAATTTGCCTTCAGAAGTGAGTGTTTTTACAATCCTTATTGGGTAATTAGATCCTCGGGCTCAATAGCATGGATTTGGGTATTGGGTAAATGACTGAATTTATAATTAAGCATGTCCCTTGCACAGAAGGACTAACCAGCTATTTGGGCCAATTACATAACAGAAATGAAGACTGCATTAGATTTTTATCTCCGTAATAATTACTGTACTCCGCTAGATTCCGATGGGAAAGTTCTTTTTTTAAAAACTGGGTTATCCGCAACAGAAAACACGTAGGGCTTTTATGATGAGTTCTTGCGCTCATTGAGTCTGATGAGGACAAGATCTTCTGATGGGTAGGCAGCCGTCAGTCTTTAATGGGGGATTTTTAGCAGTAAGGTGCTGTGGAAGGTTCATGGTGTTGGCAGCGGCCAGCACATACCTGGCCTTGCCCCTGTCTTCTTGCACTCTTGGTTACTTACTTTGGAGGGTGCTGCCTGTTCAGACAACAGCATGGAGGGCGGCCTTGCTAACAGGAGAAAGGAGGTCTTATATTCCCAGTAACCTCAGTCAGCTGCCTTCTATGCAAAGCTCTGCAGCATGAGACCTCAGCTATGCCAGATAGCCATGCTAGCTAGGTTTGATTTCAAGGCTACATTCAAGGGAGATTTGTATCCTGGGGATGAACTCTGGCTAGCCAGTCTCCTGAGAGATGAAGGCATGAGCCAGAATGCAAATACATCGATTTGTAATGAGAAATACAAAATTGGTTGGATTAAGGTAGGTGCCAACATTTTTGTTCTACACAGGTGACCATGAACAGGAGGCCATACATGAGTCAGGAGCTGCTAGGGAAGTTGTTAAATACAAAGAGCTTAGCTTGGATGGTCCTAACATTACATTGCTTAGGTCTCGTGGTTTCCAACAAGAGAGCTAGTCGCAGCCATAACAGGGACAACTACCACAGCTAGAGATAGCACAACTTCCCTGGAGTCACACTAGTTCCTGACATTAGTCATTGTCTCACTGCTATGATGAAATACGGGCAAGAGCACCTTAAGGAAGGAAGGGTTTATGTATGTGGGTGCACAGTCCTTCCCGGTGGCTTACAGTGTGAGTATGCACAGTCCATCATGGTGGTTCACAGTGTGAGAATACACAGTCCATCATGGTGGCTCACAGTCTGAAGGTACACAGTCCATCATGGTGGCTCACAGTGTAAGAATACACAGTCCATCATGGTGGCTCACAGTGTGAGAATACACAGTCCATCGTGGTGGCTCACAGTCTGAAGGTACACAGTCCATCATGGTGGCTCACAGTCTGAAGGTACACAGTCCATCGTGGTGGCTCACAGTGTAAGAATACACAGTCCATCATGGTGGCTCACAGTGTGAGAATACACAGTCCATCATGGTGGCTCACAGTCTGAAGGTACACAGTCCATCATGGTGGCTCACAGTGTAAGAATACACAGTCCATCATGGTGGCTCACAGTGTGAGAATACACAGTCCATCATGGTGGCTCACAGTGTGAGAATACACAGTCCATCATGGTGGCTCACAGTGTAAGAATACACAGTCCATCGTGGTGGCTCACAGTCTGAAGGTACACAGTCCATCATGGTGGCTCACAGTGTGAGAATACACAGTCCATCGTGGTGGCTCACAGTCTGAAGGTACACAGTCCATCACGGTGGCTCACAGTGTGAGTATGCACAGTCCATCATGGTGGTTCACAGTGTGAGAATACACAGTCCATCGTGGTGGCTCAAGGTATGAGGGTGTACAGTCCATCATGGTGGCTCACAGTCTGAAGGTACACAGTCCATCGTGGTGGCTCGCAGTGTGAGAATACACAGTTCATCGTGGTTGTTCATGGTGTGAGGGTGCACGGTACATCATGGTGGTTCACAGTGTGAGGGGGCATGGTCCATCGTGTCAGGGAAGCCACAATGGCAGGAGGATGAGGCATCTGGTCATATTGCATCTCCCATCAGGAAGCAGAGAGAGAGAGAGAGAGAGAGAGAGAGAGAGAGAGAGAGAGAGAGGAATCCTTATACTCAGCTCACCTTCTCATTTAGTCGAGCCCCCAAGTCCACAAAGTGATGCCATGCACAGTTAAGATGGGTCTTATTCTTCATTTCCATTAATCCAGTCTAGAAACTTTCTCACATGCCAAGACGTTTGTCTTCTAGGCAATTCTAGGCCCTCTCAGGTTGGAAAATGGTATTAACTATGAACATTTATTAACCAAGAACATTTTATATAGACATTCAGTTGCCCCTAGAGAAAAATCAGAATAACTCTCCTAGCTACATATTTAAAACAACAGCAAGGTCGCTAAGCCAAGGATCATCTGGCCTCGTGCAGATAAAATATCTGTAATGGAAAAAAATCACATTTTCATCTGGCTGTGTCTGTTAGCCTTTCCAAGAAAGAGAGAGAGAGAGAGAGAGAGAGAGAGAGAGAGAGAGAGAGAGAGAGAGAGAGAGAAACTACAGCATAAAATAAAAATCTCTCCGATACAGAAACTTCTAGATCCTTCTGTGTGCAGCTTCATAGGGTAGATTTTAGTGAAGATGGTCTTAGTCATTGCAGAAGGCAGGATTTTCGGGACCCACTTCTTGAATAAGTTCCATGCTCCATCCCTGAGATAAAACAATGACCAAAGGCATTTGGTATGGTATCGTGGTATGGTTTATTTCAGCTTACAGGCTGTGTAGTCTATCATGAAAACTATCACATAGTTTTCTTTAGCTGTAAAGCAGACTGTATTTAGGCCCAATAATGTTTATGTACAGCATCCTGGAAAGAGAGGAGCTTTTTTTTTTTACTTTGTCATGATAAGATTCAGTTTCATAATGGTATGGAATATTTCGTGGATGAAAATGAGTACTGGGGGAGATAGAGATCCATTGGAACTCTCTTACTAGAGAGTAAGAGTGGATTCAGATGTGGATTTGGGAAACAGCTCTGTGGAAGATGGAATGAAGGACAGAGTAGTGTCTGGAAGGCTGTGGGTCTGCTTTCACGGCAGTGGTACCAGGCAGGGGTGGGGATGGGGGTAAAACACTATAAAAAGAGAGGAAGAGAGGAAGAGAGGCAGGAAGGCGGCACACACGGTTTTCCAATATTCTAAATTATCTGTCTTACTCCAGTGTGTTCTGTTTTCCATCAAACACATTCCTATGCCAAGCACCATTCTCAGTGGTCCTTAAGTCTGATGCTTTTGCCAACCCGTTAGAGAGCCCTTGATATATAGCACACTCCAGGCTGTCAGCCAGCCATATAGATCCCGACGCACTTCAAGGTCAACTAGGGATTCCAAGGTCAAATAGGGATTCCATGGAACCAGGGTTTGGCACAAAAATACTTAGCATGTATCCCACGAGGGAGGAAATGAACAAGAGATCCAAAGAAGCAGTGCAGATAGGCCCGCTGATGGCCAGTCAAGCTGGAGTCTTTGACTCTATGGAGCCATAGCAAGAACAATTCATACTCTTGTCCAGAGAACATGACAGGTCTGCCAAGAAAAAGAGGAGATGGCGGCTGGCCACACTTCTTATCCCAGCTACTCTGAAGTCTGAGGCGGAAGACTGATTTAGAGACCTGACTGAACTACCAAGTGAGTTCAAAGCCAGCCTGGAGAACTTAGCAAAACCGTGTCTGGATATGAAAAATAAGAGCAGAGCTGTCACGCATCTTATGTCGGTCTGCCTGTCACTGTGTGCCTGGCTCTGGGTCCAGCCTATGGTACTAGAAAAAAGAGAAAAGAATAAAGATGGGAAATACCAACAAAGAGAAAAACACTGTGTATTGTGTAACGGAACCAAGCAAGTCAAAATGGCAGTGGGATTTTGGTTTGGTTGGTTGTTGGTTTTCATTCTCTCTCTCTCTCTCTCTCTCTCTCTCTCTCTCTCTCTCTCTCTCTCTCTCTGTGTGTGTGTGTGTGTGTGTGTGTGTGTGTGTGTGGTGTCTGCAATGTGTATATGCAGGTCCTGGGGTTGTGAGCACACGCTACCGTATCTGTCTTTTCATATAGGTACTGGAATCCAAACTCTGTCCCTCATGTTGAAGCAGAAGTGCTTTTGTATACTCAGTCATCTCCCCAGCCCCAAGAATGACGTATTAAAGAAGCAAAAGACTTAAAATTATACTTTGGGGTGTGTGTATAACAGAGAGAGAGAGAGAGAGAGAGAGAGAGAGAGAGAGAGAGAGAGAGAGAGAGAGAGAAAGGGACAGAGACAGACAGAGACAGAGACAGACAGAGAGACACAGAGAGACAGAGACAGAAAGAGACACAGAGAGAGACAGAGAGACAGAGACAGACACAGACACACAGATTAGTTAGTTAATATGTGTGTGTGTACAGGTACCCATGGAGGCCAGAAGAGAACAGTGAATAGAGTTATAGAACAGTTGTGAGCATTGTGGAATCTGGGAACAGAACTCAGGTCCTCTGCAAAGATCATTCACACCTTAAGAGCTGATCCTGCTTTTCAGCCCATGAAACAGCCTTTGAAACAGCCCTTAGTCCACGAACACTCCAACCTTTCATTATGAAATCCCGTATCCAGCACAACTCTGCAAAATTTGCTCCCACCCAAGGAAAAGGACCTGAAGCAGGTTACCAAGGGCTTTTTGTTGCACTGGATAATAATGGTAAGAATCATATGCTAGCAGAGATACCAAAGGTTCCTGAGTGCTGAGACCCCAAGAAGCAAAGATCAGGCTAGGATGGGCTAATGGGTCTTTCTGGGAGACCCCAGCACCACAGTGGCACCATGAATGACCTGCGGACCCGGAAGGACTTAAGACTGAGGGCTCAGGTGCTCCCCTTCCCCCGACAATGCATGGTCCAACCAGAGATGCAAGTGAATGTTCAGTGTTAAGTGAGAGGAGTAGCAAAATTTCCAGCCCACAGAGCTGATGTCTTTTCCAATAATGACATTAACAGGGAAGTGTTATATTTAGATTATCTTCCTGGCTTTATGTATTCCTCAATAAATTTATAAAACTTTTACTGTTTACAGTGTCAACATTAAACATGCTTGGTTTTTTTTTTTTATGAGTACTCAGAAACATAAAAATAAAAATCAACCAGAAGTTTAAAAAAAAAGGAAAAAAGAAAAAACAATGTCCTTGTATCCCCTACTGGACATTTTTAGTGTGCAAATATATGTCTAATTTTACCGAAGTGGAATCTCACTATATACTCTATTTTGTAGCCTGTTATGTTTAATCTGAATGAAAGTTCTTATCTTTATTGTTTAATCTGAGTGGAGGGAATGTCTTTCCAAGTCATCTATATTATCTTTTGTTTGCTTGCTTTTGTGTTTATGAGACAAGGTCTTTCCATAGCTTTTCTGGCCTGGGGCTCTCTATGTAGCCCAAGCTGACCTTGAACTTATAGAAATCCTACTGCCTCTACCTCCTAAATGCTGGGGTTAGAGCGGTGTGGCACCATTGTTTTTCATTGCTTTGTACTGGTTGCAATATCAGCATCAGATGATTCCTGTCTACCTGTAACTCTAGCTTCAGGAGATTTAATACCCTCTTCTGGTCTCTGAAGTCATGTACACAAATTCACACACACACACACACACACACACACACACACACACTCTCTCTCTCTCTCTCTCTCTCTCTCTCTCTCTCTCTCTCTCTCTCTCTCTCTCTCTCTCCCTCTTGAATCTTTATTAGCTATTAGCCTTTCGGCTGGGAAATGGCTTAGCATGTATGTGAGTACCACTATGTGAACACTTCATTTCACAGGATGTTTGAAGTGTTTACATGCCAGCCTCTGACCCCAAAAATGGATTGTAAGAAAGGTAAATAAAGTCATCTCTGTCTTGCCTTAAATGTTCTGGCTCATGTCTCAGGACAGTAGAGACAGGCTCCCTTTTCTGTGGTACATGAACACTTGACATCTCTGTGAGAGCGGCCATCTTTCCCCAACCCACAGTCACACTATTTTCCTCCTCTAAAGGAACCACCATCTTTCCGACCCTTCACCTCTGTGCTTCATTCAGCATCTGAAGCAATCCTCTCACCTGGCTTGACATTTATGCGTCTCTCACTCTGCAACAATGTATCCTACACCTGCCGGTGATACAGCTCACCCTGATATAACAGGCAGTGACATAACAGGCAGTGACATAACAGGCGGTGACATAACAGGTGAGGTCTGAGAAGGCAGTGAAGCGAGGATACTGTAGCTTCAGCTCAAGACATCTTTGACTCAAAAAGTGTCTCAACCGAAGTGAGAAAAGGAATTCCGTCAACTGGGAGGTCAGCAGAAGGGCACACTTCCAGAGCCTTCTCCAGGAACTTGGGTCTTGTCATCTGTCCCTTCTATGTGGCCACTGTCATTTCACTGTGGCAGCTGGTCCTGCTTCACCCAGATGCCCAAGCTGTTGATGTCACAATGAGATAATGCTGAGAGGGGAATGGCTCTCCGTTGATGTAGGAAGGGAAAGGAGGCGACAGGAAGCTCCCTCCTTAGTTCCCAAGCTAGTTCAGAAACCTCACCTTTGTGTTCTTAAAGAGCACAGGAGCCTGGGGTCAGGCATAGAGGACATCTTGAGGTGCAATATTGAGATTCTACAACCACCAGAAAAGGTTTCTCTCTTTCTCCAGACCTGGCCTGTATTATAGAATGACTCAGACTCTTGCTGGTCTCCTGGGGTCAGGTATGAAAAGAGCCATCCCAGGGTGTACAGTGACACCGGGCATGAAATACCTCAGTGAGGGAATTCCCAGAATTCTATGGCTGGCTTGAAGCCAGATTAGCAAAGTGAAGCTGGAGGCAAGAAACCAGCTGTCTATGAAACACTTCCTAAACCATGATGAGAAATACAGATTTGCGGGCTGGAGAGATGGCTCGACATTTAAGAACACACACTACTCTGACAGAGAGCAAGACTCAAGTTAGCGTAACAGAACTCACCGCTGTGGGATCTGATGCCCTCTGCTGGCCTCTGCCTGTACCTGTACTCATACACCCTGCACAAACACACATGTACATAATTTAAACCAAGAAAAATAAATGTTTTACTTTTAAAAGAAATATGACTTTTTTTTTATTCCCTCCCAGGGAATGCAGCCTACTGGAGTATGAAAGCCTGGAGGCTCATGAAGTTGGTTGGGTATGAATAGTTCATTAAATGGAGAGGCAAGTTTTGGCTCTAGGAAAAGTTGTGCTGTTGATTCTAGAAAGATCTGAATAGAATTAGGAAACTAATTTGAGGTGGTTTGAATAGGAGTGCGCCTCCCACCCCGTTCCCAGGCTCACAGATTTGAATACTTAGTCACCGGGAAGTGGCACTATTAGGAGGTGTGGTCTTATTAAAATGGGTGTGGCCTTGTTGGAGGAAGTGTGGTAGAGCTCTGAAGGTTTTAAATGCTCGATTCAGGCCCAGCGTTTCTCTCTGTGAAGATGTAGAGCTTTCAGCTACCTCTTCAGCACTACGCCGTGTGCCATCATGTTTTTCTGCCATGATAGTGTACTCAACCTCTGAATATAAGCAAGCCCCAAATAATGTTTACTTTTATAAGAGCTGCTGTAGTCATGGAGTCTCTTCACGGCAGCAGAACTCTGATGACATATTTTAGGGGAGAGGTTGAGAGAAATAAAGGGTTCAAATTTAAAAGCCAGGCCTCAACAGGATTCCCAAGATTCTTTATCAATCTCCATAAAGTGGGCATTGCATCTGGGAAAATAAGTTGGAAGAATGTATGCAGTCATTTGACAAACACTTGGTCTCCACAGTATGGGATGTGGGCTGGCTGGTGAAGACATGAATCTCTCCCATAAATGCCCATGGGTGTAAGTTTTTGAGCGAGAGGGGGCATGGTGAAAATATGTGAGGTGGGAAGAAGAGATTAGAGGGTTGGATACAAGCTAGGCATAGGGCAGATGTCCTGTGGGCTTACAGGCTGGGGTAGAAATCATTGTGATCTAATGCCTTTGGTGAAGTCGCTAAGATCAGTGAGTTGGGCATCCATAGTGACAGACTATCTCTTATTGTTATTGCATTTCTCCTCCCCTGCCTCTAATCCTTCCTCCTCCTTCCCCTCTTCCTCTTCCTTTCCTTCCTCCTCTCAACTTCCTCTTTCTCTTTCCCCATTCTTCCTCCACATCATCCTCTTTCCCCTCCTCCTCTGATTCACAATCCCTATCCCCCATCTGTCCCTAGCTCTTTCCATCCCCTCCCCTCCATACCCTTCCTTCCCACCCTCCCTTTTTCTTGTGTATAATTCTTAACCTTAATAATTCTATTCGTTGAAGGTTCTCCATACTGTATATTTTGCAAAGTTGATTTTCCCTTAAACTTTATTTTGTTTTTAAAGATTTATTCATTTATTATATATAAGTACACTGTGGCTGTCTTCAGATACACCAGAAGATGTATTTTACATCTCTTTACAGATGGTTGTGAGCCACCATGTGGTTGCTGGGAATTGAACTCAGGACCTCTAGAAGAGTAGTTGGGTGCTCTTAACCGCTGAACCCTCTCTCCAGCCCCTCCCTTAAGCTTTAAATATGTGTAATTGACCAGCATATTCACCTCAGACCAAGAAACTTTTGCCATCTAAAGTAGGATTGTCACTGGGGGACTGGAGAGGTGGCTCATTGGTTAAGAAGCCTTGATGCTTTTACAGAAGACCAACCGGAGTTTCCTTCCTAACACATCATGTCTCACAACTGCCTGTAATCCCAGTTCCAGGAGATCTAATGCTTGCAACTTTAACTTTTTAAAAATATTTTTAATGATGGTTCTTAAATGCTTTAATATCCCTTGTAGCCCACCACCCACCAGAGGTTGTAGAAAAGAAAGGATATGGGGGAAGTGGCCTACTTAGAAAGGTTCTTTGGAGAATCTCCAGTCTGTGCTGTCTGGAAGTCAGGCAGTTCAGTTCACAAGTTAGCAGGCTGCAGCAGCTTGATCCACTCACAAACACCTCACAGATAACACCAGTAGTCCAGTTTGGTAGAGTCAGGTTAGCAACCATGGTGCCAACCTAGCAGAGACAGCCAGGCCTCAGCCTTGGCTCGAGTTAGCAGGAGGGACCAACAGGAACACCAGAAGAAGTTCTCAGCTGCGCCTCTCTCAGGGAAGCAAAGATCAGTGAAGACAGGAGACCCACAAGCATTGCACAGCTAGTTGTACCAGCAGGCCAAGCTCTGTCTCTGTCACTCCATTGAGTCCTACGTATACCATCCAAACATCACAGATCCTCCACGTGTCTTGCCTCAGTCCAGGTCTTGCCTTAACACATGCATCCAGTCAGCCTGAGTCCACAGAGTTCTGACAAATGGAGCTTAACTACACAATTTATGGTGGACCGGGACATGTGTGTTGTTAGCAAAGAATCATTTATCACGTGTTTGCCTTGATAGATCCTCTTCTCTCCTGTGTCTGCTTCAGCAAAACATTCCTTCCTGAGTCTGCCTTAGTCTTTCCCCTGTGTCCCCTTCAGGAAAACACTCCTTTACGCGTTTGCCCCAGCCAAACACCATCCAACACAACTGACTCTGCAAAGAACCCTTAAGTTTCCGCTTCCAGTGCCCTCTCCTGTTCTTCCCAGGTGTGGTGTGTGCACAAACACACATGCATGCATACACACACACACACACACACACACACACACACACACACACACACACACACACACCATGAAACCAAGAGAATAGGATGTTCCTGTTGTAAGATCGGTGAGCAAACCAGAGCTGACTGGCACGTCTGTGGGTGTCCCCGACTCTGGTCTCGGGCATCCAGGAGCTGTAATGTTGCCATAACTCCTGAGAGTGAAAGAAAAAGAGAGAAGATAGGAGACAGAGGGGAGATGGAAGACGCATGAGAAGGGGGAGGAAGAGAGGGACCAGGAAAAGAGAGAGAGATGGCAGTTACGATGAAAGCCCAGTAAGACAGTTGCGGACTCTGCCCACGTGAGCAGGATACAAACCAGAGCTGGGAAGTGACGCACTCCTTGACTTCTGTTTTGTTTGTTTCTAGTCTCCTAGCCGTGTGAAGGAAGGGAACTTGATCGTGGACTCTTCCAGCCAATGCTCTTTTGCAAACATTTTAGAGTCCGCTTGAGTCCCCAGCAGATTAAAGAATTTCTCATCTTCCTATGGACCTGTCCAGACCTGGTGTTCTCTATTTTCAGAGTATTTAAATGCCACGTGCTTTGGGGGATCTTGTCTTCCTTGTGCCGCCGTAGAAAGGCCTGTCACCTTTAGAGCTTGAATTGCAGCTGTGCCTCTCAGCACCTGGGATCTTGACACAGTGGGATGGCTCAGTACCCGGGGCTCTTGGTTGACTGGTATTGTGTTTTCTTCCGTCTGTAAAATGGAGTCAGTGCCTCTTCCCTTGAAGTGTTGAAGACTGTGAATAGGTAGCCAATGGTAGCCAACACCGTCAGACAGCCAAGTGTATGACACTAAGTGACAGTCAATGGCATGGTAGTGTCTCAGCACTGGTAGAGTCTTTGTGTGTATTTACACACATGGGTGTATAGGTGAGCATGTGTGTGTGTGTACA
The DNA here is from genome assembly GCF_011064425.1 of Rattus rattus. NCBI lineage: Eukaryota > Metazoa > Chordata > Mammalia > Rodentia > Muridae > Rattus > Rattus rattus. Next base: position 38,580,313 of record NC_046170.1, read on the forward strand.
TGTGTATATAAGTGAGTGTACATGTGTGTATGAGTATATGTGTATAGGTGAGTGCACATGTGTGTATCTGTACATGTGTGTATAAGTGAGCATTCATGTGTGTGTGTATGCACATGTGTGTATAAGTGAGCCTTCATGTGTATATATATACATGTGTATACAGATGAGCATGCCTGTGTGTACATGTGTCCATAGGTGAGTGTGCATGTGTGTATATATGGTGCATGTGTGTATGCACAGGTGTGGATAAGTGAGCATACCTGTATGTTTATGCACATGTGTGTATATGCATATATAGCTGAGTATACCTGTATGTAAAGGTGAGGATGCTTGTGTGCATTTAGGTAAGCATACATGATTATGTATGCACATATATGTATAAGTGAACATGCCTGTATGCATATTCATGTGTGGATTAAAAGACAATCCCAGATGTCCTGGCCCAGGGACTCCCACATTGCTTTTCTTTCGCTAGGACTTGAGTGCCTCCAGTTGCCCTAAGCTGGTAGCCACTGAGCCTTGGAGGTCCACACACCTCGGCCTCCCCAGCACTGGGCTTGCAGGTGAGCATCACCATGCCAAGCCTTGTACATGGATCCAGGTGGCAGAATGCACATAGTCACACCGCAAGGACTTGACTGACCAACTGAGCCCTCTTCCCAGCCTCTGGTCAGATGTCAGGTAGTGCGTTCCTGTCCCCATCTCAAGTCCACAGGATGTTCTAGAATCCTTCCACCAAATAGCTAAAAGCGGAATTCATCAGTGTACAGATGTGTGGACAGTTCCGCAGTGCAATCCCCGGCAGTTGTACTAACAGAAGCAACCCCTCCTTCGGGGCCAGAAATACCCTATTTAACCACAAATGTCTTCCCTCAGGGTTTCATTTAAAAAGTTTAAAAAGTCAACACTGCTTCAGGGGCTGCAGGGGCATGAGGGTGTAATTTGACCACTTTAGAAGAGAAAGGAAGATATGATATACAAAGGCATTTGAGGTTTTTAAAGGATCTTTTATTGTAAATGGTATTTTTGGATTTTAATAGACTGTCTTTCATTATAAAAAGTATATTTTTTATAACCTTGAAGAGATATCTAATGCTGGCTACAACTGTTCTCTCTCTCTCTCTCTCTCTCTCTCTCTCTCTCTCTCTCTGTGTGTGTGTGTGTGTGTGTGTGTGTGTGTGTGACTCTACCTCTCTGTCTCTCTCTGTCTCTTTCTGTCTCTCTCTATGTCTGTCTCTCTGTCTGTCTGTCTCTCTCTGTGTGCGTCTGTCTGTCTCTCTCTGTGTGTGTCTGTCTGTCTCTGACTCTATCTGTCTCTCTCTGTCTCTCTGTGTCTGTTTCTGTCTCTGTCTGTCTCTGTCTGTCTCTCTCTCCCTGTCTCTCTCTCTCTCTCTCTCTCTCTCTCTCTCTCTCTCTCTCTCTTCTCTCTCTCTCTCTCTCACACACACACACACACACACACACACACACACACACACACACTCCTCCTGGTGCTAGTTTGGGCCATATGATTAAGTGGAAGAAAAAAAATTCTTCTCTACAGAAACCATTGTTGCTGCGAGCATTGTTTTAGTGCTCTTACTGTGTGATAGCATGAGAACAAGCAGTAATTATTTTCCAAGGATACAGATGCAGCTCTCTGGCTGACTGTGGCAACACTTCATGCTGAGTTCTCTGAAGTATAGGTTATATACGTCAACCCTTATCCAAAATATGTATTTTATGATCGATGAGGACCTTGCAACATGCCGCCTCCATAATGTACATGTTTTAAAGAAACAGTTCTGTGCATAAATCTCTGGAGTAGATTCCTCAGGCAGAAGTCAAGTGTCCTTTACTATAACTAACAGCCCTACAACAGGCTTTAATTAAATATATTGTGCAGAAGTCAAAGATAAGTGCGCCTTAACACACGCTTGTGTTGCCTTACTATTATATACATGTACACACATTCATACCTGTGCATGTACATATGTGTATGCATGTGTATGCACATGCATCTACATATGTGCATGTAGTGTGTGCACATGTACTTGAGTATGTGTGTCCATTTGTGTGTGTGTGTGTGTGTGTGTGTGTGTTTGCTATTTTAACAAAGAAGGTTTATAGTTCAAGCTTGCAGTTCCAATTATAGCATCACTGACAGGATCAGACTTTTTTTCTGAATATATTGCTTTTCCTAAAGTCTGGAATGACCTTTCAGAGGTTGCTTTAACGAGCTGTTTGAAAGGGGAAAAAATTCCTCTCTGACCAGCAAAAAAGAAAAAGAAAACATGAATGGCAGGGAAAGGAGGGGATGAATGGAGAAGGTAAACTTGGCTCCAGTGTATCCTCGAGCGAGCGTGTCCTGGACGTCAGCTTCCCTCGGGGGACTGTAAGCGTTTGCGAGATTTTTTTATATGAAGACCTTGAACTTGAAAAATTACATTTAGTTTCCTCAGAAAAGGAATGGGAGCTTTTCAGTGTGAGGGAAAAGGGTGGTTAAAAATAAAATAAGATAAAATAAAGACACTTGAGATGACAGAGCTGGCGAAGCTGTGATGGACCGAGAGGCCATTGGAAACTGGCCATGCTGCACCTGTGTGGCTCTCGGGGCCACCTAGGAAAGGAATGCTTCCTACGCTTACATTTTAGGGAGGACCAAGGTTGGGTGAAGGGAGCGAGCCCTTGCACGGGGGCCGTCCTTCCTCTTTATGTGAAAGTTTGCTGCTGTGCAAAACACAAGAGAGACGCCATGACCTGCCTCTGAGGGATCCTCAGGTCTTTCCTGGAGAGAGAACAGATGAGAACAGATACATCCTGAACCAGGGCAAAGCAGCTTTCCGGAAGGAGGCTTTTCCTTTGGGACAACTTCCTCTCTTGAGGACATTTATTTTACACAGATGAAGATATCGGCGGAGGCCAGAAGAGAGTGCCAAACGCTCTGGTGCTGGACTTACACATGGTCGTGCGAACTAAACCTGGATCCTCTACCAGAGCAACCAGAGCTCTCAACCACCGAGCCATCTCTCCAACCCCACTAGGGAAGTTTTTAAAAGTTAAAAAAAAAAATCTTTGCCTTTGTGATCTCTGGGAATCCTTTGGGGAAAATGCCCACAGGCATTTTCACATAGATCACAGCAGTGATCTATGGTCCTGGCTGAAAATCCTGAGAGGCGCTATCTCTCCTCCATCGTGAAGAAATAACAGAACATTTATAAACAGGAGAGGGCTTCAGACGAGAGGGTACGGATTTCCACACAGAATCAATGGAGGGGAGGATATGCATAGATTAATTAAGGATTCCGACACCCTTCCTTTATAAGGTCCCTTATGAAAGATAGGCCATTTTCCACGTTTACTTTGCGTTGGAAGTGACAGATGAAATTAATCTGCTTCATAAATTGCCAGCGCAGAGGGTCAATTAACAGGAGAACTAACCTTGTGAAAGTCATTTTGAAAGACTAGTTATGTCTGTAATATTCCTTGTCAAATTAGGTAAAAGTGGGAAAATCAGAAGGCTGTCAAATAAACAGCAGTCTGAGAGGTGCATAATTGCATTTTTGATTAGGTGAATTAGTTTCTGTGATTGTTGGCTGGGAAGAAGCAAATGAACAGTGGATGCCCCAGAGATGCCAAAACCTAAGGTTAATACACATGCGTGTAGTTATGCAAATGCGGTGAATGGGTGTGTGTATGTATGTGTCTGCGTGTGCACGCATGTACACAGAGACAGAGAAGGTCAGATAGATGCAACTTGGGGGTACGACTAGGTCCTACACCTCCTTAAAGTCCATTTCCCTCTCCCCTCTCCTCTTCCATTAATTCCAAATGGATCCTGGTGCCCATGCGGTGGGCTATGCTGTCTTCTGCCCCCTCGTGGGCAAACATGTTGACCCCAGATCTAGTGTTCCCTTGGGAGAAAGTAATATCTACCAGGAACCTGAAGCCGAGACTCTCTGGTTGAAAATCACTTGCTTCAGTTTGTAAAGGGATCCAGGTAAAGAAGCCCCCTAATAAAACTTGCCTGAGTCTTTGGAAGGCTGAAGTCAACGGAGTCAGGTGTCATAACTGTTGCTGTCCCCGTTCACGTTATAAGTGGTCCCAGGATAACAGCACAGTCACCCCCCAGCACATGGAGGAGAGGGATGTCCTCTGCCAGAGGGCACGCACCTGACCTCCCCATTCCTGCTGTGTAGCTCCCACCTGAACCCCCGCTCTTCATCCACCACGTGTAATGCCTCGCAGCTGTTCTTCATACCAGCCCTGTGTGTGATGAGATTGCCTTCCTGGCTGAGTCTCAAGTTCCTCGTGGCCACTTGAATAGCAGAGTTCAAACTTCATCTCCAACCTCAGTCTACTGGTCTCCCTTCCTCCAAGACTTCCAGCCAGCTTTCATCCGGACTCTGGCTCTGTTGTGTGAAGTGAGTTTTGTAGCACAGAGGTTTGCTGCAAAGTAGAAATGCGGAAGTGCTATGCAGATGGCCACTGTGGAGTTGGTGCAGTCACCTCTACTTCCTCTCCTAGATTGAGAATAACCTAGTGACTTCCTTGTCATCCCCTTGACGGGAACGCCCAAAGCCACAGGCACCAAGTCAGCATATGTGATGTACATCCACTGATATTCACACAGGCATATGCAAATGCAAGTTTTGTTGTTATATGATCCTGATTGGAGTTCCCTTAAGGGAAAGTAAGGTGGTTAATAAGGCCCAGCATCAGGACTTGAACCCAGTTTTCCCATCTTTACAACCACATCTCCTTATGCTAAGGAAAGTGTTCTTCTCTTCCTGAAATAAATGAATAACTTTGGCAAATAAGATGGCCTCCCTCCTTTCCCATTCCCATGTTGACTTCTCCATTTTGCAATCAGTATGGTCTGCCTCTCCTTATGGACTCCATCTCTCCTCCATCTGTGCAGTGCAGACAGATGCACAAAAGGAGACTGCTGGTGCTCACGTAGATGCGGGCCAGCTTCAAGGAACATCCTTTGGGCTGCCTGGGGTTCTGTGGTTCTCTACAATCTTACCTAGGCCTAGAATGTTTTCAGCCTCTGAGACTTACTGCTGAATAAGTTCATTCCTTCCTAGTTCTTTCTGAACTCTGGCTGGCTGGTTCAACTCAGCAGTTCTGGCTCAAACTCCTCTCTAAGCTGACTGATTCGATCTGGCTTGTCTATTGGCCTCTGACTGAATTGCTTGGTTCGGCCTCAAACTAACTCTTATCAATCTGTTCTAATCTTCCGGCTCCTTTTCACTCTCTGACTTGTTCTATCTTCACCTTATTTTCTCTTCAAACTGTCTCTGTAAGACTCTTCTGGGAAACCTACCTCTTCTCTCTTTCTCTGCACTGCCCCTCAAGTAGCTTCTCTTTTCCCTCTCTTCTCATGAGGGTTGGGCATATCCTATTCTGTCAAATCTTTCTCGGATTCATCACTTTGTCTGCCTCTCAATTAGACATCACTTTCAAACATGGCTGCTTCATTCTACCAACTAATTTTACCTTCATTGTTTGGGATTAAAGGTGTGTCCTAAGGGCCTGTCTGTATTCTAGCCAGAGCAGCCTTGTTGCTGGATTGAAATTTCTCTACAGAGTTCACTATAAGAACTCAAGCCAGAGACCACTAGAGACTTTACATTTGAGAAACAACGGGTTAAACCTTTTTTACTCAACTTCCAACTAGAAAACATATGTAACACAGATGTACTTAGGAAGAGAATGCTTTTGAATTACTTAGTTTGGATCATGAGCCTGCCTCTTTTGAATAGAATTGTGATTGAGAGTCACACCAGAACAGCTAGGGAGGGAGATAAGAAAATGGTCCAAAGATAAGAGTTTTGTTCCTTATCAAAGAGAGATGGGACGCTAAGATGTCCATACTTACAGATATTTCCTGTGTCATGAGATGAAACAGAATACCCCTACCTCAAAAGAACTCAGTGGTTTCTCTTTTGCTTTCAAACCTACATTGTGAATGTGTCTGTGAAATTTGACAGCCGTGGGAGCTTAGGTATATAGAGAAAACTAGTAGAGGCCAGCCTTGGAATCTGCATGTGAATCCCAGCTGTGGTACCGTAGCTGTGACCCTAGCCTTGGGTATGTAGAGCCTGCTGTAGAGGACAGATTTCCCAGGAATCATCCCAGTGGGTCACAAAGAAGACAGCAGGAGACAATGATCCTACAGGGATCAAGTAGCCAGCTCCCGTCTGGATCTGGATCTTGGAGAGGAACAGAGCAGTTTACTAGATTGACTTACACTCTACAGTCTTGGTAGCTCAAGAGCGGCTGCCTCACACCAGCAATTACACAACCCACAAGACTAGACATCCCAGCAGTCCCAATCTGCCCCTGATGGGCTGGAGGCTTCCTGGACTGCTGCTGGTCTTTAGTCTATATTGGAAGCCCATTTAGGGTATCTCTTCCTATTTTGAGTAATCTGATCAAGAAAACCCTTCACAGGAGAGCCCGGGCTTGCCTTTCAGTTGATTCCAGCCACGGTCAAGTTGACAACAAACTCAAACAATCACGCTGTCATGTCCTAGTCTGCTATGGAAGAGACAGCAATTAAGTCCTAATAACAAGCAGAGCTCGTGCATGTATCCGTGAGTTTATGAACTGTTATGGAACACTCGTGAATCCCTCTCCAGGCCCATTTATGTTTTTAGTAATGGGGGACGTAGAATAAATGACAGTCAGTTCTGAAAGAGAAGTCCTTGAAGGCTACCTGGCAGATTGCACGGCTATTGATATTCTGACAGACGCATTGATGGCTTGATGGCCTTGAAAGCGATTCACTTCGACGGGCTGAGATCTGTAAACGCAGATGCTGGTGTCCCACTCCAAAGAAGCTAGGCTTCCCACACGCCCCTTAATCACAGCCCTCCATCACGATCACAGTGCCAATAGAGTCTGAGAAGACTGGGAGCTTAAAAAGCAACTTCCAGGAAGTTGACCCCATACTAATAGACCGATAAAGCAAATGACTCCTCAAAAGGTGAGACTGTCATGTTTAGAAGTACTCCGTCCCCGGGGAAGTAGCTCTGTTAGTAAAGTGCTTAACACTGAAGCATGGGCACCTGGTTTTGACATCTAGAACCTACGAAGGAAGGGAGGAAGGAGGGAAGGAGGGACGGAAGAACTATGGCAGTGTGCCTATCATCCCAGCACTGGAAAGGGAGAGAAAAGACTTGTAGATCCAGCCAACGCAACTTGTTTATCAAGATCCAGGCCAAGGAGAGATCCTGCCTCAAAAAACAAGATGGCGCCCTGAGGCTTGAAACCCAAGGTTGTACCACGGCCCTCACAAACATGCACATGCATGTGCACACCCCCCATACACCGTACACACAGAGTTCTCAACCCACATACTGATGGACCCAGGCGATGAGCTACAATTTATTTTTTTACCACTTATGTATTCTTTGAAATTCTCCTAAGTACAGACTATGTCTCTTAATTATTAATCATGCTACTCCCTACCTCTAATTCTCCCCTGCATCCCCCTAATAACTCACTAGCAGACTCATACCCTCTTTTACCTTTTTAAATAGTAACTCACCGATACCAATTGGTACTTCCCATATGTATATGGGTTATGAGTGTAAGGTCATCCACTGGGACATAGGGAACCTATAGGTGACCATCCACCCACTCAGTTGCTAACAGCTCTTCAGCTAGAGACCTCTTCCATGTTGCAACTTTGACTGGTTAGACCTTGTGCAATCCTTATACAGCCAATCACAGTTGCTGTAAGTACATGTGAGCAGTAGTCTCGGCAAGTCCAGAGGACAACATGCACCATGTTCCTCCCTTCCCTTGGTGCTCCTATTCTCTCTGCCTGCACTACCAACCCTCTTGTATAGAGTGGCTTCACCATGTGGTTCGATGATCCAACATAGCTCGTGTAGAGTCCTTTGTATTGCTAACTTAAAGTGCAAGCATTTTCAGGGCACATAACTTATAATGAATGACAACGGCTTTATTTTCCATTACTTTCCTTGATGTTGTTAAACAATAGCGTCTGGAATTGGCTAAGGAAGAATGGTTACTTGAAATATGCACGGCTTTGACTAGACTGATCCCGACTTAATGAGCTTTTACGGGGTTTTATGCATGACTTACTGCCCGCATTACATTGCTAAGGTAAGCTACTTAAAACCACACTGCGATATGATGTTTTTTCCATTCATTTGTCTGTTTCATTAATGATGGGATGTATTTTTCCGGCACACAAATCCTATTTATGATCAAGACGTTGTTGTTGTGTAGATCAACTTAAACCCTTACACTGTGTAATTTACCTGCTGTCAAATCTCATTTGAAGAGCCGTTGTCTGCCTTGCCCCTAATCAAAAATATGCCCAGGTGTAATGAGCTATGCATGTCATGTCTAGTATTATTTATTTTTAATAAACTTTTCTTCACCCCCCACCTCACTTTGGGATGCTGGCACTCTATAATAGTTTCCGTGTCGCTATTCTTCTTTGTTAACCAATTATCTTCCCAGCTGGGAAAATGTTTCCGACAATTGTAGATTTGTTGTTATTCCTTCAAAAATTTTTTTAAATATCCAACTGCTGATTAGAGAAGTGTGTGGGAGAAGTATCAAAATAATTTGATATAAAAATTAATACCGGTAATTATGTGACACACTTGAGTTTTCCAAGCTTATGGGAGGGAGCTAGGATAGGAGATACGGTTAGATTGTATGACTTTTGAGATTAGAGGTATGTCCTGGTCAGCCTTGATTGTCAACTTGACACAGTATCAAGTCATCAGAGAGGAGTAGCTCTCAGGAGGAAATTGCCTGGGTCAGCTTGGCTTAGGGCTTGACTGTGAGGGATTGTCTTATTGCTACTTGACTTATGAGGGTTTGCTCACTGTGGGCGGCACCATACCTAGGCAGATGATTCTGGGTTATGTAAAAGTGAGCAAGCCAGGGAATGAGGCAGTAATCAGTATTTCTCCATGGTTTCTGCCTCAAGTTCTTGCTTGAGGTCATACCTTGACCTCCCTCGATAGTAGACTGTGCCCTGGAAGTGTAAGCCACATCAACCTCTCCTTCCTCTAAATCGCCTTTGGTCAAAATGTTTTGTGATAGCAGGAGTAAAGCAGACCAGTGTCGGTTGCTTCTTGGATTTGGGAAGCCTGCCTGTTCTAATAAATATCGTCAGTTTAACCTACTATAGGCAGACTAAGCCCTGTCACTGAAGGTAAGTTTGCTCTGCTGCCAAGTTTACTGAAGTCATTGCTGTCCACTTAAATTTCACAGCGGCCTGTACAGGAATAAATGTCACTGTGACCAGCCTTCAAAGACCTTCCACTTGACTCTCTCTCTCGGTCTATGTCCACTGAGTATCACATACCCTTATAAGAGGCAGCAGAAGGTCAAGCCTAAGTGGCCGAGATACCATCCTATCTTATGCACATGGAATTTTTGCAAGGTAAATTTTTTGCTTGGGAGAAAGTGGAAAGAGGATATCTTTTTAAAAAAACTACAAGTGCTAAGTGGTTCTCTTCCGCTTAGTCTTGGAAGCATGAGAAGCATACTGAGAGTTGATCAGAAGTTAGGCATGAGTCTGCCAGTTGAGCACGCTGTTATTGCTTGCTCCCTGTAAAGGGAAGGCTATCACCCTCAGGGCTTAGTTGAATGTCAGGCATCTGTTCCAACGTGGGAAGGGAAGGGTTCCCTGGAGTCTTCAAGAGTAGACCCCATATGCACACAAGACACACTTATCCCATTTCCCTTGTTGACTTTAAGTCTCAAATTCCATGTCAGAGACACCCAAGTCTATGAACCTGGGATTAGGTCTATGGCTTTTTTTTTTTAAAAACCACACTTGTCTTTAAGCCATGGTTGAGGTAGAATTTTAAGGCATTTCCCTTCTTGCTTGGCCTCTACTCAGACTATGTAAGAGAGCCTCGAAGGGCCTGGGAATTGGACAGAAAAGAATTCTGAGCCTTACGTAACCATGGGCAACGTTCTGACAACCACCACAGTGGCCACATTACAAAGTGGGGAAGGCAATAACTTAAAGAATGCAAGAGACTAGTCATTCTTCCTACCTGGGTGCAGGCACATTAACTGTACTAAGCACCTGGGAGACTGAGGCAGGAGAATTGCTACGACTCAAGGTCAGCATGGGCCATACAATGAGATCCTGTCTCCAAAAGCAGAAAAAGAAATAAAAAACATAGGAGCCCTTGCATGTATGGTACTGGTTTATAACTGATCATGAGTTACCCTTTAAAGCAGAAGTCTGTGTACGTGAGCAAGTATCATCAAAGTACCCACCCTCATCCAGACAGACTCTTGTCCTCTAGGGGGTGAACTCTGCAGCCTGTGGAATATAGTGATCAGGAAGTAAGCTGATTACTCTAGCCTGAGAGTTAAAGCCAGAGTATGCAAGGAGGGAGAGAAGCCAGCCTGGAATAGTAGTGTGGAGAGGTGTGGCTAAAGGTGTGTATGGAACCCCCACCCCCCAGCCCCTTTGTGTCTACAGTGATTATTTTCAGAATTCAGTGGATTTTTTTCCCTAAAGGTCTACATGGTGTTAGAGGACATCTGATGTATTCATCCACCGTGAGACTAGTCATGAGTACGTGTTGATAGTACATGACCAGCAGTAGACCCTCTCATAGGAGAAAAGAAATCCCGAATTACACTTCAGAGTCTGGATTAAAGTTAGAGGAGCCTCCGATCTCAGAAAACTAGGCAGTGTTGTATGGAGCCCAGGGTACTGAACAGAGCCTAGTGTGTTGCATGGAGCCTAGGGTTTTGCATGGAGCCTAGGGTGTTAGATGGATCCTACGGTGTTGAATGGAGCCTATGGTGTTGAATGGAGCCTAGGGTGTTAGATGGATCCTAGGGTGTTGAATGGAGCCTAGGGTGTTGGATGGATTCTAGGGTGTTGAATAGAGCCTAGGGTGTTGGATGGATTCTAGGGTGTTGAATGGATCCTAGGGTGTTGAATGGAGCCTAGGGTGTTGAATGGATCCTAGGGTGTTGAATGGAGCCTAGGGTGTTGGATGGATCCTAGGGTGTTGAATGGAGCCTAGGGTGTTGGATGGATCCTAGGGTGTTGAATGGAGCCTATGGAGATCCTAGGGTGTTGAATGGAGCCTAGGGTGTTGGATGGATCCTAGGGTGTTGAATGGAGCCTAGGGTGTTGAATGGATCCTAGGGTGTTGAATGGAGCCTAGGGTGTTGAATGGAGCCTAGGGTGTTGGATGGATCCTAGGGTGTTGAATGGAGCCTAGGGTGTTGGATGGATCCTAGGGTGTTGAATGGAGCCTAGGGTGTTGGATGGCCTAGGGTGTTGAATGGAGCCTAGGGTGTTGCATGGGATGGAGGATGGATGGATCCTAGGGTGTTGAATGGATCCTAGGGTGTTGGATGGATCCTAGGGTGTTGGATGGATCCTAGGGTGTTGCATGGATCCTAGGGTGTTGGATGGAGCCTAGGGACCGTGCATGCTAAGGTAAGGACTCTACCACAGAGCAATTCCTCAGTCTTTGGATCTCAGACACATCTTTTTCCTAAACATTCCCCTACCTAAGTCTATGTGTGCAACATAAAATGGACTCCGTGGGTTGGTGGTGATGGTGATGGTGGTGGGGTGTGTGTGTGTGTGTGTGTGTGTGTGTGTGTGTGTGTGTGTGTGTGTGTGTGTGTACCAGTTCTGTTTCGTCTTACTGGGTTTGTTGTTGCTTTTATTTATTTCCATCTTCACTCCTTTTGTTTTTGGAGGGATTTGGTGTTGAGAGAGAAGAAGGATCACAGAGTCGGGTTGGTGGGGTGGGAAAGATCTGGGAAGAACTGAGGAAGGGGAGAGAGTATAACCCAAATATATTGTATTAAAATGAAATTGTAAAGAAAAGATAAAATTAAAAAAAGGTTCTCCTTGTTGTAGAATCACACATCACTTCCTGACACTTGTATCTTGTGTGCGCTCAACAAGGCTTTTAGGTGAGCATTCCCTCAGACCCGAGTTCTTATCGGTTCACTGTGATACATGAATGTCCTTCCCATTCTTGGCTCATCCATCCACCCTGGTGGCCAGAGTTCTACACCAGGACTAGACTGGGCTCCAATGGCACAGAGCAAACCAGCCCAGCACAGTTCTTGGACTCTGAGAGGTGACAGAGTGTGGGTCTTGTAGCTGGTGCACAGGCTGCTTGGAGTGGAGGTACATCCTGTCTGATTCCTGCAACACTGTGACTAGGAGAAAGTGGGGTGGTGAGAACGATAGTCAGGGGTGCCCCTGTGTGCTAGGTTGTGGACCCTGCTATGAGAACAAAAGTGAGACCCTCTCACTGGCTAGAGAAATCCACACAGCCTGACTGGCATTCACAGTGCCGGCAGGGAGGCCCTTCTGGGTACTCAGGCCCTCTGAGGCCATTCCTCATTCCCTCTGATCCGCCTTCATGCTACGGTATTGCTCGGGGTTGCTCCTGCTACAGTTTAGACACCTTTGAAACCAAAGTAGCTTGCATCCACCAGTATTTGTGTTTCTTGTGGACATGTTCTTTGATCGGCCAAGGGTCATCTGTGCTGGGCAGGGTTCCAGATGTTTGGGTTCTGGCCTGTTTTTCAACTTCCTCTTTCTCCCTCTACAACCAGCTGCTCAGCTCCAAGAATGTACAGAACGGTTCCCAACCCTGTCAGTTGTATCCCCGGAGACAATTTCGCTACTCGTAATTGAAAGCCAAGAGTTGCTGCTGGCTTCTAGAATGTGGAGGCCAGCAAGGCACCTTAAACCAGAACCAGTTTCCCCACTATGAATTTACCAGACACTAGAAGACTCTTCGGAGACTGGGAAAACCAGAGGGAATGGCTACCAGGCAGATGCTCAAGGTCCCACAACACAGAGCTGGGATCCATTAAAAATTTGCGTAAGTTGCACAAGCTTGAATCTCAGTGACCAAAGCAAGTCACATAGCCAAGCTCAAGGTCACCAGGCACAACTTCCCACCCTGCCACCCTCCTGGAAGTGCTTCAAGGTATAAGGTCATAAGAGTCAGCCACAGAGGGCAAGGGATGCTCTAATTGACCACAGCAGTGCTACGGCCCACAGAGGATCAGGATGCAGTTTAAAAACCCACGTTATTCTATTTCTCCTGTCCTTTCATAAGCTTTGGTGTCAGGAGACTGGCCTCCACATGTTAATAAAACTGCATTTAAAACTGCGTTTCTGGGCTTGTGGTATGATTCAGTGAGTAGGATGCTTTACCTAGCATGGGTGAGGGCCTAGGTTCAGTCCCCAGCACTGCATAAACTTAGATCATGCAAGCCCATAACCCCAGCACTCGGAGGGAGGCAAGAGGATCAGGATCAGAGACACTGCAGGCTGGAGGGCAGTCAGGCTGCTCCACACCCTGTCCCAAAGCGAAAGCAACCTTCCCTACCCCTGGTTTCTGTTGTTGTTGTTGTTGTTGTTGTTGTTGTTGTTGTTTTTTGTTGTTTTGTTTTTCTAAAAGCATTAAGTCTGGGATTCATGAAGCCTAGACAGTAAGACTCTCTTCCAGTTCGAACCCAATCAAAGACCCCAGGTGATAAACTGTAGTTGGATTTGTTAATCAAACTGCGTCTTTAACTCCATGGTTTAAACTTGACCTCTAGACCGTGCTGAAAGAATTCTTACTGCATTACCCCAGTGCCCACCTAGCTGCTCTTAGCAGGCCCTGTGTACCCTTTATGGGGGCCCCATGTAAATCCAAGGGAGGTCATCCCAGGGAGCTTCAGCTGATGTCCTTCTGCCCTTAGAGTATCCACAGGGAACAAATAGCTGGGTGCCCATCCTCTTAAAATGTCAGATGGTGGAGGCAGTCTCTTAGAATGTTCATGTCAGATGGTGGAGACAGCCTCTTAGAATGTTCATGTCAGATGGTGGAGACAGCCTCTTAGAATGTTCATGTCAGATGGTGGAGACAGCCTCTTAGAATGTTCATGTCAGATGGTGGAGACATCACCTCTTGAGGTCCCAGCTGAGATCTTCTGGGCACAAAAGACCCAAACCTAGACAGAGTGATAGGAAGGCCACTCGTGGGTAGGTTCTGAAGAGCTCAGAAAAATTAAAAGAGAATTGGAGTAAAGGGAATTATTAGTTAAGGTATGCACCAAAAAATGAACATATCCGCGCATGTAACTCAGAGGCAGTGGCATTATAACCCTCCAAAGGTGCCTTGGCGAGAGTCTTAGGGTTTCCATTGCTGTAAAGAGACACCATGACCAAGACAACTCTTACAAAGGAAAACATTACTTTGAGGCTGGCTCACAGCGTCAGAGGCTTAGTTCGTTATCATCATGGCGGAAGGATGGTGGCATGAGGGCAAAGCATGGCGCTACAGAGGTAGCTGAGAGTTCTACATCTGGATCTGAAGGCAGCAGGAAGGGAGAATGAGCCACTAGACCTGGCGTTTGAGCTTCTGAGACCCCCGAAGCCCACACCCAGTGACATGCTTCCTCTAACAGTCAGACTTACCCCAACAAGGTCACACCTCCTAACAGTTCCCTGTGGACCTATATTCAAGCGACCACAGTGCAGGTTGTAGGATTAGCAAGTTTGGTGGACCGACCTCCGACCGTACAGCTCTCTTTTCCTTCTATTGCCATCCCATGTTTGACTCCCCTAAGAGAGTACTTTTTTGCTGAGCTGTTCAAATTTATCTGCTAACTTGGTACTGGGTGCTCTCTTTTAGGAACCCTGGCGTGTTCAGAGGCAGACACTGAGGAAACCACACTCATGTCTCCATCCACCTGGTAGAGCTGGTCACTCCTAGGTTAGGCTTTGATTGGCTTGGACTGTGTTCTCTGTGCTCTCAGCCGGCTGGGGTCTCTTACCTAAAACCTATTTGGGGAAAGCACGGACCATGCCGAGCCCCAGATATCACAGGAGAATGGAAGACCGGATGCGGGTAAAGCTGTCATCTGATTTAGAAGGTAGATGAGGGCTTGACATCTGGGACTGTCTTGGGAGTTGGTCCCTGTTCCTGAGTCCCCTGCCTGGCAGAGATACAAGATCACCAGAGAGCAGCAGAGGCATAGAAGAACTCAGAGCCAGGGTGGGAAGCAGACGTGGTGATGGCCACAGAGCCCATTCCCTCATCCTGGCACCAGAAGCCTATTTTGCTTCTGCTGCTGTTTGTTGCTCTCAGGAATATAAAAAAAAAATAATTGCGTATCAGAGGACAATAAATCAGTAGTTCACAATTTTCTTCTCGGAGAGAGAAATATAAAATATTGAAATCATCAATATTTTTCATTTAGAACAAGGAGAATAAGATTTAAATTACTAAACAAAGCCAATGATAAAGGAGTGGAGCGGGCCTCATAAAGCATCGTGTCGTGTGTGAAGAGCTGCGACAGAATGGGGGAAGCCAAGAAATATGAGAAGACGGACGGAGGGGGACCAGGAAGGAACAGACGGGCACCTTGAGCCAAGCCTGTGCGGATGGGTGGGCCAAGGAGGGAGCTCGGGAATCAGTGTGATTGCCAATGCCGGGGCTTCACCTGTTTACTCCACCAATCCCAAAGCAAGGGAGATGATTAGTAGAGATGCGAGAAGCTGAGGGCCTGGGCATTGTGAGCGCTCGGCTTTGGTTACCTCCTGATTCCTACGTAGGTTGGACTTTGTCGGTGACTGTGCCGTGTGTGTGTGTGTGTGTGTGTGTGTGTGTGTGTGTGTGTGTGTGTGTGTGTGTGTTCACGGGCACATGCATGTACGCATGTTCCTGCATGAGGGTGCACGTGTGTATGCAGCTGCATGCACACATCTCACGAAAGCCAGAAGACAACCTCAGGTACTGTTTCTCAAGTGCCGACCACCTTGCGGTTTGTTTGTTTGTTTGCTTGTTTGTTTGTTTGTGTTTGTGTTTGGATTTGGTATCCAGCCCGCCTAGAACTCTGTGTAGATCAGGCTGGCTGGACAGCAAACCAAGAGATCCTCCTGTCTCCTTGTCCCAGCACTGGCATTACATAGATAGACCGCCATCTTTTTATGTAGGTTATAGAGATCTAACTCCCATCCCCATGACTGCAAGGCAAGAAGGGCTCTACCGACTAAACCGTTTTCCCAGTCCTTACCCAAGACCAATCTAGGGCAAATGCTGACAGTCGGTGCCAAGATATCACTGGAAAGTAAGGCTGGGTCCAGGGGAAAGCTCTTGTATGGTTTAGAAGCCAAACAGTTCAAAGCTGACAGAATGCACAAGGCTTGGGAGTTCGTCACTGGTACTTCAAAAGAAAAAGAAAAAGGAAGGAAAAAAAAAATACTGTTTCTATAAAAAACCAATTATTCTGGGCAAAGAAATTTCTGGAGATATTATTTTTCAGATCATCTTCTCTGAAAATCCAGGAAAAAAATAATATAGGCTGCCTAGCCGCTTTGAATGCGTGTGTCACTAGCCCCAGTTGCAGATTAGGGGAGCACATTAGGGGAGCACGGAGATTAGAGGAGAGCAGCCATGGCTCCGGTCACCAAGCAATCAGCCCTAGGTCTCCAGCTTGAGTGAGTGGCATTGAAAGCTACTGAGCTGATTTTTAGTGATGCAGGGTTTGGGACCTTCTATGGAATCGGCCGGCAGCCAGTATTTAACTTTAACTTGAAGGTTTTTTTATTTTTCCTTTTAAAGAAAGTATAAAGTTCTGAAAGTCATGGAGAGGGAACCCGAGCTGTGTGATGCAAGCAGATAATATTTAACGGACACAGAAGGTTAATGAAACGTTTCGTAGAGTCATCGACAAACCGCGGAGAGTACAAAGGGAAGAGATGAAAATGAAGGCGCTGTCACCTGGCCCTTTGGAAAGCGACTCCGCTCTGAGAATGAGTTTGCAGAAACAGGCCCGGACCCCCACCCCGTGAAACGATCGCCTGTTATTAATATGCTAATCTGGGTCAGGTCTTCTAGAAATTTTTTTTTTTAAAGTTGACTCTCTTCAGTGACTTCCCTTGCGTAGTTGGACAAAGCTCTTGGCATTATGTAACTTGAGGATATTACCACGGCCCCTCGATCAGCTCCCAAGGGTGCCACACCCATCCTGGAGTGGGTGTCTTGGCAATGCTCTGTAACAAAAGACGACCACGCACCAGCAAAGTGTGACGCGGTTATTTGGTGTTTGACTGCCATGGCAGATTAAGCACTGAAGGGCTAGGGTAAATGAGCTCCTGTTAATGCTTAGACTGGATGAAGCTTGAATAGCAATGTATATAGAAATATAACTGGACAGGAAGGGTACCTGTTGACCCTGCCTCTGTGAGTAAAGAGAGCCAGGGCTGTCTGCCTGACTCATCTGACCTTCCCTGGTTGTCATTCCTTGCTTCTGCCTATGCCTATGAGAGGAGACCCTTACTGGAAGAGTCTCATGTCGAAAGGTCATCTTGTGTCTTGTAGAGATGCCTCGCCTGTCAATTAAAATGTTTGTCGCCTGTTGCTTAGGGCAGGAATTAGAGGTAGGACATGGGGAGGAGAAAAAAATTCTGAGAAAGAAGGAAAAAGGGGGAGGATCCCAAAAAGAGGAGAGGAGATGGATGTGTGTACACGTGGATGCATGGTACTTAAGCACGGGTAACCGGCCTCATGGCAAAATGTAGGTTAAAATAAATGGGTGATCTTTAGTTATGATCTGTCTAGTCAGCGGAGAGCCTAGGTGTATGCCCAAGGTATTCGTAACTATAATTTGAGTCTGAATCTTATTTTTGGGAGCATGGGGTCGTGAGACAGAGCCTGGACCTAACTTCAATAAAACAAACACAATCAAGTGGGTTCAGTTGGAGAATCAATTTACGGCGAGCTCTTATATACATAGTGGGAGCTACGGAAATTCGATTTCCATAGATAGTTTTGAGGAGAAGAACCATGATTTCCATGACCTGCATTAAAGCGAGAGAAATTCTATACCTTGCTTCAGAGAAGAGAGAGAGAAGCAGGGCCAGGAAGATGGGGGGAAATGTTGGGAAACTCTGCTTGAGGTCAGCGGGGTGGGGGTATCACTCTGTGAGCCCCAACACTGGCATCATTTCAACCCAAAATACAGAACCGACAGGCTCTGGGTTGGGAAGGGACGGGAAGGTGATAGGAGCTTGAGGAATATAAGGATTGTAAACCGGAGTCTCCTAGGCTTCAGTAAGCTGCCAGAGAGCATGGGTATAAGAAAATGGAAGACAGCACTTTAATTCTGGGGAGGAGATAGCGTCTCAGGGATGAGGCAAATAAACACTGGCTACAGGGAACCACTGCATCCTTAGAAACAGTTACCATGGCCATGGGTGACTGACGGCCACCACCAGGTGACCGTACAAATTCGTTTTTCTACTAGAGTGTTTAGAAATCTGGAGCGTTTGAAGAGATTGGCAAACAAGATTTAAAACAGTTAGAACCAGGTCCAAGTGAGGACCGGAATCAGCCCAGGGGGCATCAGAAGGCAGAGCCTGGTTTAGAGACAAGCGTGCTATACCGTGGGAAGGCGCTTGGAATGAGCAGGAGGTTTAATGAAGAATTCTAGACTAGAAGCTGTCTTAGTGAAAGCAATGGCCTTAAGCAGAGTGGAGACTGTGAACGGTGAGCCCAGGGCCAAGGGATAATTGCGAGGGTTGCCTTCAGCTGCAGAGGACCATGTGTGTGCGTTTGGAGCTGTGAAGCCTTGTGCCATGTCTCCCAGAGCAGTACTTGCCACCCTCCAAGGAAAGCAAAAGGATGAGTAAATCAGTTAGCACCTAGCGAATAGACAACCTCAGCACTTATGGAGGGACAGGGCTCCTCTTAATTTTTAAGAGACCGAGCAAAAATCCCTGAATTGTCATGTGCTTACCACGCAATGCTTATTCATTGTTTATTCATTCGTGAACTGATTTCACTTGTTTATATAATCAATAAATGTTGGGCAGCTTATACATGCTAGATATTGAGGAGACATAGGGAAAAAAAGCCGTCCTGGGGTGGGGGAGGTGGCAAGGCCACTTGCCAGCAAGAGCCCAGGAACTGTTACAGAGAACAGAGAGTAGGTGAAGGCTTAGCTCTGGGAGTAGCAGGCATCCTCCTAGAGATGGCCCCACCCGACCCTAACTTACCAAAGCCCATGAGTCCAGTCATCATGGTTCCAGAACCATCTGACTTTCTTGGCACCTACAGGCTATAATTAACCATTGGTTTCAGATCCATGGCTCTGGGGTTGGGTTTTGAGAGGCAGGACAGGTTTATTTAACTTGGTTGGTAAACACTAAGCCTCCATTCACCGCATGCCACTTTGCACCTACACAGGCTTGCCTATTGGTTCCTATGTCTATTGTCATTTGACCACTGAGGAGATGAGGGGGTGGTGAATAATGGGGGAGGGGCGTTGGGGGGAAGAGGTGTCCCTGGACCAGTAACAGTTATGTCTTCAGCAATAGGATCTTACCACTAAGTTCTGGTGGGCAGCCAAGACCAATGGCAGGACCCTTGGGACCTCAGTGGCCAACAACTCACAAAAAGGTGTTTCATACCTGGCACCGCACTGGGGTTTTTATTTAAAACCCATGGCTTCTGGGAGGAGTTTTACCCAACCGTGGAATAAACCACATTACTATTCTCATCCCTTCCACCTCCATTACTGTCACTAGGGCAAATGCCACGTGCTTTTCACATAGGCAGACCGTAGATTTTCACGTGCATGTGTGCACACTTATGTGCACCTGCAAAGGTCATAAAACTAGAAAGATGACCACAAGAGGTGAAGAAGAGCCTTTTTTTGTTTGAGGTCTCACTATATAGCCCAAGGTGACCTTGAATTCATTCTCTCTCTCTCTCTCTCTCTCTCTCTCCCTCTCTCTCTCTCTCTCTCTGTCTCCTCTTCCTTCAGACTCCCAGAACCAATCAAGACTATTTTTTAGAAATTATTATAAGCCAAGAGTCTGTCAAAGAAAATGAAGTATAATGGGGACGCTATATATGTATATATAATATTTATGTATGTATGTATATATAGAGTATAGGATGAATAAATGATAATGATAAAGAAAACTATGAATATAGCTGAATTTCTTAGAGACATCTCAGGTTGTCAAGATTCTTCTCTCCTATTCCAACCCCTTCTTGCATTGAGTGTCTAGAATATGTGTCAGAACGCGTTTCCTATATAGGGCTAGATAATAAATATTTTAAGCCTTGTGATCCACGTAGACTCTCCAGTAACTACTTGGTTCTGCAATCCTAAGCCTGAGCAGCCTCGGGGAAGAACGGGCATAGCCACCTTCCCACACAGGCAGTAGGTGGAGTCTGGCTCAAGGGCTGGAGCGCAGCTCTTGGATAGTGTTTTGATACTTTGTGACTTCATGTTACTTCTTTAACTTTAGAAGAAAATATACTTTTACTTCTGTATGTTGTATCTGAATCTGTGCATTCCGTGCTCACAGAGGCCAGAGGAGGGCATTGTGTCCCTTGGAGCAGAAGTTGCAAGTGATTGTGAGCCACCACAGGGTTGCTGGGAATCAAACCCGTGATCTCTGTAAGAGCAGCACGTGCTCTCAACCTCTGAGCCATCTCCCCAACTTAACTTTTTATTCCTACATATCCCCCCACAACCCCAATCACCTCTCCTCCCATCATTTGTCTCCCAGAAGACTCTGAAACCATAGCTGAGCTGACACCTCATTTAGAAATCCTTCTTTGACCTGCAAAAGGGAACCAGAAACACTTGGCACGTTAGTGAGTTAAGCATGGCCGTCTGTTGTCACATGTCATTCATCCTTGTTAAATAGCCCCATCCTTGTTAATCTGCTCCCTCTCACTTGGACAGGCATTTATTTCAACACTGAAGTCCCCAGCTGCTGCCTTTTTAAAAAACCACCATCGCCAAATACATAAAAGATGCTGCGTAAATGTTAGACTCCAGCACAAGAGAGGGAAGATGCTGTGTGCCAAATGGAGTCCCCTCCCTGCACAAGTGCAGAGGCAGGCAAACGCTAGACTAAAGAAAGTAGAGGGGGACAAAGGGATTCACTGAGCAGAAGGCAGCAGACAGAGTCATCACCGAGGAGGAGGAGGAGGCCCTTGTGAGGAAGTGAGCCCAGCCTTCCCATCCCTTACCTGAGAACATAACATTTACTCTTCTCAACTAGAATTTTCACGAGGTAACAACATTGAATATTGCATTGCTCTTCCCGGAAATGTTGTAATAGAGGTGCCTCTCCCAACATGCACTACACCTACCCTGATGTACCACATCAGGAAGTCCTCTCCCATCTGGGGCTAATCCTGGGGTGGGTGCTAGAATCGCCGTCTAGGTTCAGGACCGCGGACAGCGCCCAGTGGCTGGTGTGATCACCTCTTGAAGTGTTTGGGGCGTCTGGGGATGAGTCTCATCACCACAGTAGTGTTGTAGGATCAACCTCACACGTTCAGAAGAGAGCAGAAGTGTCAGCTGCATCGTGCTTCCGTAGCTCCCACCCTCTGTGCAGCAGCAGCTCGCCCAGTGAGTCTGTGACCCGCCATCTTGTTTGCGGTGAGGCTGCGCTGCTGCGCACTGTGTCGTAGTGCATGCAAAGGGAACATCAGGGTCATGAGAGTGGCTTTCAATGACACTTTAATTCCGAGCCGTCCAGGACACTTGAGAAAGTTGAGTGGCTGTTAAGCAGGGGACGTCTGAGAGGGTACAGGATGAAGCCGAATATGAGCTTAGTTATAAATAGGTCTGTCCATACTGCTTATTCAGCAAAGAGCCCATTCCCCTATCTGATGCAAGGGCGTGTGGCCAAAAGAGAAGAGATGATACAATCTGGCTTGAAATCCAAAAAGAATCTAACGGCAGGGGTCTGATCATGCCGCAGTCATGACTGACTGCTTGAGGCAATTTTTCCTCCCCCCGCAAATGAAAAATCAGAGGAGAGATGCTGAGCTAGGGTTCTAAGAATGGTGGGGAGGGATTTATGTAAGAAATATGAGCCTATTCTGGGAACTTGGATTGCCTCATTTATAAAGGCAGGGACAGATGGGATCGCTTTGGTGGGAAGGAATCTGTATTGAGTCCTACTTGCATTGTTTGCCTTCGTTTAAATATGCTTATTAGTAATATGTGTGTCAGAACAAAACCATTTGCTATCAATCATCACCAAACAATGAATGCTCCCATGTAGAGTCATCAGTCTGCACGTTTTTTGACAGTTACACCGAGCACATTCAAGTGGGTTTCTTCCCTCGAAATGGAAGGAAGATGTTTCCACTGAATTCTTAATGCTTCGCTTTGGGGCTGGGTCCCCCTCAAAGATTTTTTTAAAGGTCCCATTTCTCTCTTGTCTATTAAACTGCCCTGGAGGGAGAGTAAAATATCTTCCTGATAAAATGAATATATATATATATATATTCATATATACGTATCCTTAACTGATTCTCTGTTTCATTTATGGAAAATAAACTCTCTGAGAGACTTTGTTTCTGTGTGCTGTGTAAACAGCGCACGTTGTTGTCCTGGTGAGCTTGTCTTTTAGCAGGCGTCAAACGACCGCATCACGGGCAGTGTCCTAGTTAGCTTTGTCATTGTGTCAACTTGACACAGCCTAAAGCTATCTGAGAGGAACACCTACTTTGAGGGATTGCAAAGATTAGATTGACCCGTGGGTGTGTCTGGGAAGGGTCGCCTTGATTGTTAACTGATGTAGGAAGGCCTGCCCCACTGTGGAAATCACTATTCCACGAAGAGGTCATCCATCATCCTGGGCTTTATGAGAAAGCTATAGGTAGGCATCAGCCTGTGGGTGAGCCCGCGAGCAGCATTCCTCTGAGGCTTCTCCTGACTTCCCTCAGAGATTCTGAGCTGACATAAACCCTTTCCTCCCTTAAGTTGCTTTTGGTCATCGTCTTTATCACAGCAACAGAATGGAGGCAGAAGATGGTCCAAGCCAATATCAATCAGAGCCCCCTAGGGGGATGGTACTGGGATGAGGGCTGGACAATGAGAAGCATTGAAGTTCTTCAAGAAAAGTATCTATCTGCTCTTGAGGACAGGAGTGAATGAAAGAGGGGAGGGAGCCATGGAAAGCTATAAAGAAAAGAGTGTGTCAGGTGAGGGCACGGCACATGCAAAAGCCCTGAAACACAATTACCAAGAAGCGTGCGATGGTACCCAGGTGGTTCTAGACAACGAGATCCATTCAAGGATGTATCCAGTTCCTAAGAACTGCAAGGTATCCAAAGCCGGGGAGAAAAGTCCCGCTCAGAATTTGAAAGCTAATTTTGGAATCTGACGGGCCTGGGAGAGAGCAGGGGACCGTTAAAAGATAGTTGCATGAGCAGGAGGTGACAGCTTGTCCAAGAGGGTGATCCATAGATAGTGAGCAATGGCCAGGTTTAGCATAGAGGTTGAATTTCTAGTGGGGACCACATAATAGGCTGGGGGTGTGGGAAGCTCAAACCACACCAATATGCACCCGAGAGATGGCCTTGAGTCCACTCAAGCAAAGCTAGTTCTTAGTTAGACACGCTTCAGAAAGCAGGGTGGTAGGTTGAAAGGAGGTTCAGCAGCTAAGAGTCAGTACAGCCCTTCCAGCGGAGCAGGGGTAAGTACACAACACTCAAGTGGGAGAGGGAGGCTCACAACCACCTGTAACTCCAGCCCCAGGGATCTAGTGCCCCCTTCTGGCCTCTGTGGGCACTGCATGTACACACACACACACACACACACACACACACACACACACACACACACACACACACACACACGGAGAGATTGATTAAAGTAAAATATTTTTTTAAGCAAGAAAGCCATAGGAAAGAGCAGAGAGACCCGTGTTAATGAGATCCTAATCATTTATGTTGTTCCTTACTACGAAACTCTTTCTCACAGTAACCAGGTCCGAGGACATTGTGTCCCTGCACGCCACAAACATTGGCAACATGCTTTGTTCTTATTGTTCTTGTTTCTTCTTTGAAGAACTCAGACCTGGATACAATGTACCTTGATCTTATCCATCCCTCACCACTTCCAAATCCCTCAGCCCACCCCCTCCTAATTTCATGTGCTATTATCATTATTATTAGCCTCCTGAGTCAAATAATTGCTGGCCATCTATAAATGGGTATGGGATTGAACGTCATCTGGCTCATGAACAACCTACCAGCAGCCACATCTCCATGGAAAAGTGACTCCCCTCCCTTAGCCACCATTCTTGACTCTTTAGCTTGCCTCTGACGTTAGCATGTGCCTTTTACAGATGTAGGGCAAGAGAGACAAAGAACTTTGCCTACCGGAAAACAGTCACTGTAGCACCCTGCCAACATGGTCTTAGTAGCAGGATGCCTGTTTTCCAGAACTTGCATCTATTCACGTGTCCTCTTTTTCAGTCATAATTTGCTTCTTAAATATTCCACTTGCATTATTAATGTTATTTCTGTGCCAGAAATACATTTCCTTCTCTCTAAAGTGTTTCTGCAAGGTGATGTTCTACTTTTACTGATTCCAGAATTCTCTCACGAGTCTCCACTTAAAACACGAAGGGTTTTTTTTAATGCTCTCCCCATTTTATGCAAAATGTAAATGAGTGTGTCACCCTGTGTTCTCTCTCTCAGTCACATGCTCCCTTCACACACACACACACACACACACACACACACACACACACACACACACACCAGTCTTCATTTCTGAAAGTAAAATCCTCAAATCTCTGCTAAATTCTCACAAGTTATACTTCAGAAAGACATCTTTTTTTTTGTTAGATATTTTATTTATTTACATTTCAAATGCTATCCCCTCTCCCAGTTTCCCTCAGGACCAATGGCCTCTCCTCCCATTGATGTCCAAAAAGGCCATCCTCTGCTACATATGTGCTGGAGCCATGTGTCCCCCCATGTATACTCTTTGGTTAGTGGTTTAGTCCCTGGGATCTCTGAGGGTCCTATTAGTTGATATTGTTGAGTATTTCGAGCTTTTGGGCTAATATCCACTTGTCAGTGAGTGTATACCAGGTGTGTTCTTTTGTGACTGGGTTACCTCACTCAGGGTGATATTTTCTAATTCCATCCATTTGCCTAAGAATTTCATGAAGTCATTGTTTTTGATAGCTGAGTAGTACTCCATTGTGTAGATGTACCACATTTTCTGTATCCATTCCTCCGTTGAGGGACATCTGGGTTCTTTACAGCTTCTGGCTATTATAAATAAGGCTGCTATGAACATAGTGGAGCATGTGTCTTTGTTGTACGTTGGAGCATCTTTTGGGTATGTGCCTAGAAGTGGTATAGCTGGGTTCTCAGTTAGTTCAGTGTCCCGTTTTCTGAGGAACCTCCAGACTGATCTCCACAGTGGTTGTACCAGTTTGCAATCCACCAACAATGGAGGAGTGTTCCTCTTTCTCCACATCCTGGCCAGCATCTGCTGTCGCCGGAGTTTTTGAGCTTAGCCATTCAGTTTCATTACATTTATGGCATTTATTTATTTCTGGGTGTTTGTGTGTGTGTGTACACATATGTAGATGGGTCACACCATGTATAGGGAGGTCAGAGGAGAACTTTCTACTATCCTGGATATGGAAATCAGACCGTAGACTCTGGGATGAGCTCCTTTACCCGCTGAGTCATTTCTATGACCTGAAAAGGTATTTTGCCACCAGGTGTGATGGATGAGAACTTTATCTCTCACAAGTTTGCCTGATTAGACTACTGGGTTTTTTTTCCTGATTATTTGACACTTTTATAAGAAAAAAAGAAGTCATTTCATTTTTATAATTTTTGGTCTTTATGTGTTGCCATCTGGGTAATTGTTATTTTTTCCCTATTGATTTTTTTAAACCAGCTTTTAGTAAACTCAAAATAAACCAGGGTTTATGGGATGCAAACACCTCCTCAGCCTCTGTTTGCTTTATTGGGCTGCTTTAGCTTATAAGACCTTTCATTTAAGTACCTTAATATATCAATAATTCACAGAGTAAATTATGGCTCTGATTATAACTCAGAAAGGTCTTCTTTGCTCTATTTCATAAATATTCAATGGCCCTTTTACCCTCTTAGTGCTTTAACCTGCCTAGAATTCATTAGATGACGTTTTAAGTCTTTGTACACCATTTTTGTTACCAATTTTGGGAAGACGATGCCCGATATGTTTTGCGTTTAACAAATTGACTTTAAATCTGTAGACTTTAGAGTACCGGGCCTGGAGAGAGGTGGCTTAGCAGTCAACATGGCTCGCTGCCCTTGTGGAGAACCAGGGTTCTCTTCTCGGCATCCATGTTGGGTGCCTCACAACCTGTTAACTCCAGCTCCAGGGCAACTGACACCCTCTGCTGTCTTCTTCTGGGGCTGCTCTCATGAACATAGACAGACAGACAGACAGATAAACACATGTTTTTAATCTTTAAAATAGAGTACAACATTCACGTCTATTAGTCTACATTTTGTTTACGATGCATGAAAAGCACAAATATAAATTAATTCCCACCAATGGCTTCCCTGTGGCTTTGCTTTCCAAAGCACTATATTTCTTATTTTGCACAAAAATCTTCTTGACCCTTGTACACAGTTTTAATGGGCCTGGCATGATTCCATCATTTATGATTTATGTAAATTCCACTGAAGCCAATTAAAATTTCCAGCCCGCGTCCCCTCTGGAGTCACAGGCTATTTGCTGTGACTTTACCTAGCTGCTCAAATAAAATTATTTTGAATATCTGCATTGACTTCTTCTGCATAATTAAAGTTACATCAGAAATTAAATGGAGAAAAATGTCCTCAAAGCCCAGTGTGGTTGCGCGCATGCATATACATTAGGAAAAGGTGTTTTTATTGTAGCCGTAAAATCGAACACACTTTCTGAGTATGATTCTTCCGTCTGCACTGGGAACGCCAGAGCTCCAAAAACAGAAGGCTTTCCTAAGCTTCCGGTAATAGGATTGGGGTCTTTAATTAATAACATAACGAGTGTGAAAATTCCATCCCCCTTTTGGAGGTGAAATGTTAGTTCCATAGCCTCCGGGGAGGCAGACATACATGCAGTCCCAGGAACATGCAGAGGAAGACTGCCAAAGGTTCACAGGGCTCATCCTGGGACCTCTCCACGAGTTGTCCATGACGGCATTCAACTTGGATGGGTTAGAGTGAATGAGATGTAAACAATGGATGTCCAAGAGAAATCTGGATTGTTTAATAGGAGGGGATTTCAAGGGGACGACACAGGACTGAACTGACAGTGCTGCACCCCTATTCGCTGATCATTAAATAAAGATCTATGGGAAATGAATGGTTTCCTGGGAGGACTACATGGGGATGATTGAGCTCCCCTCTCAGGATGAGGCTTCCCCCAACACACACACACACACACACACACACACACACACACACATATACACACATACACATACACATACACATACACATACACATACACATACACATACACATACACATATACATAGCAGCCAGATGCTGCCTTTTGGGGCTCTTGGCTGCCACGGGGATCTTGACCTCTGGTGTGACCCTGGTTTGTGCTACTAATGCCCAGCAAGTACACAGCAAGGTCACTTCCCCTTAACAGACCTACCAGCCCATGTTTGGAATTTCCTCTGTGCCTGATATCATGCTCCATGCATGCGCCTCTGTCTTCTTTTAATAATAACACACACAGAGGGGTACTCTAAACTCCATTTGTTATGTGTATAGACCGAGACCCAGGGAACCAGTTACTTAGTCAAGCAAGAGAGCTGTGTGACCCAGTTTACCTAACATGGCTTTGGGCAGTGCCTGGATTTTTTTTTTTTTGGCATAATTATTAATAGTATCTACTTTCATCCTAAAACGTATCCTGGTTCGAACAATAAATTATGTGGACACTGCATTAATTTCCCACTGCTGCCGTAACAGATCATCCCGAACACAGGGACTCAGAACAGCACACATTTATTACCGTGCTGTTTGGTGGGTTGAGCACTGCACGTGGTTTAGACCATGTGCGCATCTGGGTGTCTACAGCGCTGCGTACCCATGTGTGAGCTCCAGGGAGGAATCCTTGCCTCCGCCCTTTTGAGTTTCAAGAGGCTGCCTACAGTCATTGGGTCATGGTCTCATCCTCCATGGCCAAAGCCACCAGTTGAGCAGAACGAGTCTCTCCCCCACTCCATTACTGTGAGCTTCTAGTCTCCTTCCTTCTCAAAAACCATGACATTCACTTCATAGGCTTCGGGATCATCCAGGAGAAAGCTCTCTGTTTTAAGGTGAGCTGACCTGCTGGCTTCTTTTCACTTTCCCACCTAGCCTGCTCTATTCCTAGGGCCCAGAAATTAGGGCATGCCAATGTTTACACGGAGCTGACAGAGAAGCAGAGCCAAAATTGGAAGCTCCCTCCTTGTTTCTTGTCCAACCATGTGGATGTTCTGGGTGGGAAGAAGGCAGAGAGCTGGACAGAGCCTGAGAACTGGGGATCAAAACTCACAGGAAAATTTCCCTTGATGCTTGGGTTGACTGGTTACACGCTGCACAGTCAGACACTTGTCTTCAAGCTGTTGGTGGTCTAATGAGGCCGGGAACCTATGCTCTAGATTGAGGGATGGACAGACAGACAGACAGACAGATGATGGATGGATGGATAGATAGATAGATAGATAGATAGTAGATAGAACTATAGTAGGTAGACAGGCAGACAGACAGATAGATAGATGATAGATAATAGAACTATAAAAGATAGATAGGCAGACAAATATAGATAGATAGATAGACAGACAGATAGATATAGATAGTAGACAGACAGAAGTGCAGAATATAGACAGTCAGATAGACAGATAGATGATAAATGTAGATAAATATATGTATTGTGTATATATATATAAATATATATATATCCGTGTGTTCTGCACACATACACACACGTGTGTGTAGAACCTGTTTCTAACAAAGGAACCTGTAATAAATAACTCAATGCCAATGGAACAGACATTAAATAAATGAGGCCAGCAGCACAGAAAGCAGCACCAAACTAAGTGCCATGTTTATAGACCTAAGTTAGGATTAGTCTTATTGTTTTCTTGCTTATCCCAGCAACCATCGAATCCCCTTGGAAAAGGTGATTTCTTCAGTGTCTTTGAGCAGCCCTTGACCTCTAGGGATCATCTCATAAATAAACAACACAGCAGACAGAAAACTAAGGCTCTGCCGGCTTATTTCCAAGGGATTGTGGTGAAATTTTTTTCCTGTGTAAGCTCCAAATAATTGCCAGATTCTAGAGACTTACTTCCAAGCTCCTTTCCAGGGTTAGAAGTAGGGATTGAGATGCCCCTGAGTGAGCCTGGGCTAACATCCCAGCATCCGTGTCATCACATCAGTGGTTCTCACCTTTCCTTCTGGGGGCAAATATGACTTCTTACTTTTCTAAATAGATTGTTTGGTCGGTCGGTCAGTCGGTCGGTCGGTCGGTCGGTCGGTCTCTCTCTCTCTCTCTCTCTCTCTCTCTCTCTCTCTCTGTGTGTGTGTGTGTGTGCGTGTGCGCGTGCATGTGCGCGTACATGTGGGTATCCTTGAAGAGAAGAAGATGTCAAATCCACAGGAGCTAGGGTTACCATGGGTATGGCTGCCCCTGACACAAGTGCTGGGAACTGAGCTGGGGTGGAACAGCAATATGTACTCTTAACATCTGGACCGTCTCTCTAGCCCTAACATCAAGATTTTATGTGGCAACACACACACACACACACACACACACACAGAGAGAGAGAGAGAGAGAGAGAGAGAGAGAGAGAGAGAGAGAGAGAGAGAGAGAGAGCGCTCTGAATTTACAATCCAGTTTAACTGGAGACACCTGACACTGTAGACACTGCACCGTGTTCATCCACAGCGACCCTGCAGAGATCCTGTTGTGGTCCCAGCTTTGTTAGCATGCAGTGCTACAAAGATGAGTCCAAAGAAGGAGGCCACTTTCGTTGTGATTTTTAAGGAAGCCCAAGCAGAAGTTCCTAAAGACCCAGTCCTCACACAGTGACAACCGTGGCTTCCAGGTCGGAAAATGTGCCACAAAGAGGAAATACAGACAGAAAGCGCCCACTCGGTGACAGTGTCTTATCCGCACAGAGGAAACCAAGTCTCCTTGTGCTACAGCCACAGCTAGCATAAGATCTTCATTTTTTGTGACTGAAAAACAGGCCTTTGTGCACGGCCCACGTATACTCAGGCATGTACCACAGCATCTCCAAAAAAAATGTCATTAGCTGTGTGTGTCTGTGTTTGGCTGCATTTGAATACCCTGCCCAAAGCAAATCAGAATCGGCAGAGTTAAAAGAAGCTCACCGATGTGCTCCTTGGATCCTTTCTCTTCAAAATGACTCACCAGGGCATTGACTACATGGGGTGCTGTGCCTCTGACTCCATTGATGCTGCCCTCCCTTCTGTGACTTGAATCAGCCCAGGCGACAAAAGACACTGTCTTTTGAGAGCCAGATCCCTGTCTTGGCCTCCACTCAAAGAAGGTCTTGTCAGTGACTTGCTCTCCGTCCTGTCGCGTAGGATCACGATGTCAGACTCCACGTCTCTCGTGATAGGAGATGAGAGGATATGCCAAACCCAGGGCATGGCCTTAATGGTTTGCTGTGGTGCTGGGAGCCAACACGTGTGTGCGTGCTCTGTGGTGCTTTTGCTTTTGTTTATAAGGGAGCCTTATTAATGAATCATACGGATAGCAGCTCCAGCATTCCAGGGCATCAATTAGTTTAAACAGTCCTTGGCTTGCATACTGTGGCTTTACCAGTTCACATCTCTAGCAGAGAATATCCCCCAACTAGATGGAAGGAAATAGAGGAGCTGGGTACCCGGAAGGATCTTTAAGGGGACTCTAGCCTCATGACCTTCCTCAATCCTCTCCTCCCGCAAGCACGAGTCAGAGGCTAATACCCACAGCCCGGTGAGCATGGACCATACTTTCTGAAGGAGAATGTAACAACAGGGTGTCTTCCCACCCCTGTGCCCGCCCCCCAAACCCCTCGGAAGTAGAGCATATGTCACACAGCATCTTCATCTATCTACCTGAGGAGAAACCATATTTGCTCCAGAACGTTTAAGGGTGGTTTACGTCCCTCATGCTCCTGGCATTACGTATCCGCTTTTGATATTCATAAATCTG
This sequence comes from Rattus rattus, assembly GCF_011064425.1. Classification (NCBI taxonomy): domain Eukaryota; kingdom Metazoa; phylum Chordata; class Mammalia; order Rodentia; family Muridae; genus Rattus; species Rattus rattus. Next base: position 38,611,354 of record NC_046170.1, read on the forward strand.
ACGTTTACATTTTATAATTTCCATTTGGTTCTCCTTTCAGAAGCATCTACGACTGTGACTGGGGAGGTGGCTCATTCAGTAGACTGTCTGTCTCTCAAGCCTGAGGACCTGAGTTTATTGTTTTTGTTGTTTTGGGATTTTTTGTTTGTTTGTTTGTTTGATTGATTTTGTTTTCTTTGTTTTGCTTTTAGATGGGCTTTCTCTAGGTTGTTCTGATTACCCTGGAATTCACGGTGTAGACCAGGCTGGCTTTGAACTCACAGAGATCTGCCTGCCTCTGCCTCATAAGAACAGGTCTAAAGGATGTGCAGGATCTGAATTTGATCTCCCAGAACGCACATGGAAAAGCGAAGCTTTGGTCATAGGCCTGTCATCCCAGGGATAGAGGTGGAGACAGACCCGTGCGCTAGCCAGTCTAGCTGAACAGATAAGGCTTGGGCCAGTGAGGGGCCCTGTCTCAAAATAAAATAAACAGTTCAAAAAGAGCATCTTCCTAAGGTAACATTCACCTGTCCTAGGAAACACACACACACTCACACACACACTCACACACACACACACACACACACACACACACACAATCACACACACACACACACACACACACACACACACACACACTCACACACACTCACACACACACTCACACACACACTCACACACTCACACACACACACACACACACACACACACACACACACACACACACTCACACACACTCACACACACACACACACACACACACACACTCACACACACTCACACACACACACTCACACACGCACACACACCACGGGTAGGGCTGGGGCCCAGAGATGGCTGCCACTGTAATGTTCACAACCTGAGCTCTGTAGCAAGGGGCTGTGTGATACACAAAGGTTCGTTGTGCATGCTGGGAGGTGCTCTCAGGACTACTAGTGAGACTATGCGCGTTTTGCCTCCGTGCTACAAGGTTGTAATATAGCAGCCAGTGTAATATAAAACCATGAAGCAAATGACTCAGTTAAGCCACCCAAGCCAAAAACCTCAAGGCGGGCTATGACAGGACCTTGAAGGAACATGGGCAGAGGGAGGGAACTATGGATGTTGGAGTCAGTCCTGAGTGTGGATGCTGCCTAGTCACAAACCAGCTTTGTGACCACGGACTGTGACTCCAGTTCCCTTGCCTCAATCAGTATTCCTCCAAGTTGTTTTGAAGCAGATGTATTAAAAAAAAAAAAAAAAAAAAAAGCAACTGAAAACCTGGAGATGGGCCGAACACCAAATAAATGTTAATTCCCTTCTTCTAAAAAGTAAGCTGTCAGTTTAATACGCTTTGATATTGTTTACCGTTGGGGCTTGTGTTGGTCAATTAAGACAGCATAGAGTCAACTGGCCCAGGGCCCGTGAACTCAAACTGACTGTCAGCCTCCTGTGCCAAAGCTGGGGAGAAAGGACAGATGGTCAAAGCTGAAGCCAGAGCTTTAGACTCTGGTCTCTTAAAGAGAAACTACCTCTTCAGGAGAGGGGTTCAGGCAAATGGCTCTGTGTCAGGCCTCAGATCTGGGTAGTCTCTAACCCCCAGCCCTTCCACCATGCCTGTCCTCAGGAGGCCGATGTGGAAAGGCACACTCGTGGATGAGCAGTCCATGCTGTGGAAAATGTTACATCCCAAAGAGTGGCCGTGAGGGGGCCTGGTTAGTCTGTAAGAACTGAAGGAGAATCCTGGGGTCTGGGCTGGGAAAGAGAGGAATGGGTGAGGAACTGGGAAGCTCAGGGTTAGAAGGAGGGGTGTATGTGATGATACCTGGGCCGGATGTGTGCCCTGAGGCGGAAGAGCTAAGAGGGCTGCTGTAGTGGGTTGGTAAGAAACAAGAAGACTTCCATGGGACGCAGATGGGGTTTGTGGAAGTGAGCTGGGGCGAAGCTGTCGAAGGAATTAATGAAATAAAATCAGACGGGTCTCAAGAGAAGAACCAGCCAATAAAGAGCTTGTCACCCAAGTCTAAGGACTTAAGCTTACCCCCAGAGCACCCACATAAAAGGCCAGGCGTGGTAACATGTGCTGGGAGCCCTGGTAGGAGGGGCGGAACCAGAGGAGGATATCTGGGCCACTGGTCAGCTTGTCTAGCTATATTGATGGACTCCATGTACAGTTTGAGATCCTATCTCAGAAGCTAAGATGGGGAGGCTGGAGACAAGGGAGCCTGGATGTTGGGGGTTGGTTCCCAGCACCCACATTGGGTAGCACAACCTGTAACTCCAGCACAAGAGAGTCCACACCCTTTTCTGCCTCCTCAGGCACCAGCATGCATGTGAGGCAGACATACACCAAGCCACGCACCTATACACATAAAAATTTGCAGATATGATGGAGCTAGTGAAAACATTCAATGTTGACCTCTGGCCTCTAAGCTCGTGTGTGTGTGTGTGTGTGTGTGTGTGTGTGTGTGTGTGTGTGTTTGCACACACATAGTATTTATGATAAGACACTATTGGAAGGTAGCTGTCATGGGATGACATAGAGACATGGTGGACAATATGAAGGGGTCAGGGCAGACCCTGCAGTAATGATGGTGAACCCCAAAGTGCCCTTTCCAGCGGCCCTGGTGAGAGTGGCAGAGCCAGCCTGCAGAGGTGGTGACAGAGATTGAGAGAAGAATAAATTTAGGAGCAGTGTGGACCAAAACCCGATGGGATGTCTGGGAACAGAAGTTTCGCAGCAGGACGGGTCCGAGGCCACCTACTGACCACAACCGTGCTCTCAGTAAGATGATGAGCCTGTGTCAGCCTCTGTGATGCCTTGAGGATCCCAGGACCACCTCCCCTGACCTCCAAGACCGGATTAAATGACTTCATGTAAAACACTCGCATCATTTCTAAAACAGGCTGAATATGGACCCTTGAACACTGAAGTAAGATTTAGGTGATCACAGTCACTCGAGCCTGCAGTCCCACTCAGGAGAATCTGTGCACCTGAGACCATCCTTAGCTCCACAGCGGGATCCAGGTCACTGAGAGGTGAGGAGTGAAACTCTGTCTCAGAACAACAACAAACAACGAACAACAAAAACAAAATAAAAAGAAAGAAAAGAGGAGAGAAGAAGAGAGGAAAAGCTTTGGTGACGGTTCAGAGCCGTCCTTGTGTCAGAGGCTTCCGTGTGTCACATTACAGCCTTCACAGCTTTCAGCAAGTCTGTGAGAAGCCCGTGCCAAGCACTTGGGTCTGGAAGGACCAGGCCATGCTCAGAGCCTGGGTCCTACACATCTGGAGGCTTCAGTCACAGGCCATCTGCCCCACAGCTTCCTCCTCCTCTTTGGAGTTTGTGCCTCAGTTCTACAGCAGCCATTAAAGGCAGAAAGGTGCAGACCCTTCTCTCAGGGGAGTGTAGGGGGCTGGATGTCATGGGGCTGGATGCCATGGTGCATTCAGTTTTCAGCAAGTCCCTCCCGATATGAAGGCTGCCGTGAAGTCGCAAGATGCAGCATGGGTGCACACCGCCAGAGAGAGCACCTCACCTTCGTCTCCCCTTGGATGTTTAATAGTTAAAGTTTGGTGGTTGCTTATTTAGAACTCTTTCAGGTTTTCACAAGCCCCACACTCGGCTGTGGAACCTCATGTGGGGGTCATAGCCCACAGTTAAGAATCCGGGGTATATGCATTCACGTTTCATCATTCCGGGGGCAGGTTAACCACTGAGAGCAACTCTGAGGAGCTGGCTGACAAAACGGCCGTAAAGGGCTGCTGGCCCCATCTCCCCTGAGCAGACATTTTGTGGCTTCCCATCTTTGGCCACCTGTCCACTCTTCTCCTGGTGGGCTCTGCTGTACAGCTCCATACTTCAAAGATGACGGATGGGGGTGGGCACTCCTCCTTCTGTTTGTATCTATCTACTTTGTTTCTGAGCCCCTGGAATCCGTCATGTGATTCACAGGCCACAAACAAGGTTTCAGACTTTCAAAGGAAGGAATTTGAGCGTTTGAAGCATTTCATTCAGGAGGGGAGGAGGAAGACAACAGCATCGCTCAGCATTGATTTTTCTGACACAGACAGCCCCTCTGGAATGTGAGAACAGTGTCCTTCAGAAAGCCCAGATTTGCTCACTGTGGTCAGGCCTTCACATGAGAACAGCAAGGGAAACCCTCAAGGATGTCGGATTCTGTGTGGGGGTGTGTGCTTGAGTATGACACACACGTGTACAGAAACATGTGGCTGCCAAAGGTCAACACTGGATGTCTTCTTCTATCACTGTCTAACGATTTTCTGAGACAGGATGCGATGATTGGTTTTGTCACCTTGACACAACTTAGAATCACCTGGAAAGAGAGTCTCAGCTAGGGATTACCTAAATCAGGTTGGCGTGTGGGCATTGATTAGTGGGCATCTGTGGATAATAGTGTTGGTTGTATTAATTGATGTGGGAAGAACCACCCGCACACTGTGGGTGGCACTATTCCCTAGAAAAGGGATCCCGGACTGTTCAACTAGAGACAGCAAATGAAGCACTAGCGTGCATGCATTAATTCATAGTTCTCTGTCCCTGGTTGTGTTTGTTTGCTATGACCAACTCCCTCTAGAGCCGGTCGGTACCTGCAGCTTCGGAATAATGGGGTGCAAACCTTGATTGAAAGTTAAAATAAATTCTTTCCATCCTAAATTGCCTTTTAAGGGGTATTTTATCATAGCAATAGGAAACTAAGACAGAGTCTCTCCCTGAACCTGGTACTCACTGATCTGGCTACACTGACAGGTCAGCACACCCAGGGATCTTCCTGTCTCTGACTCTTCAGTGCTGGGATTGTAGGCATAAGCCTTGCCCTGATTTAATGTGGTTTGGAGGATCTGGATTTAGGTTGCCATGCTACCAACTGAGCCTAGCCTTCCAAGCTCCAGCTTTGAAACAATGTTTCTTTCCTATTGTATCTCATGTGAACGCAATGTTAGAAGGCTTTGTCCATTTAAAATTTTCTTAATTAAGGTTTTATCTGCTCAAGAAATCAAATGGGTAGAGAAGCATGTGTGTGTTTGTTTATGCTTATGTGTGCCTGTATATATGTGCATGTTTGTGCATGCATGCATGTGTGTGTGTGTGTGTGTGTGTGTGTGTGTTGACATAGAGAATATGATACTACTAAAGAAAAACAGAAAACACAGAGAACAATCCCTCTCTCTATGAAGGCCCAGTTTCATCTGATGTTCACAATTGTATGTCACAAATATGATTGGAATGTTTATAAGAGAGGCCTTACCCATGAAGAAACTAAGGAATTGAGTCCTGGTAATAAAAAAGACTCTGTGCTTTGTTCTCCACTGACCAGAGAGTGCGGTCATCTCCTCTGAAGGGAGGGACACTTGTATTAAAAAAACAGAACAAAACAAAAAAATCTTGTTGTTTTTACTGAGAGAAGTCAAGGTCCAAGTAAGGTCAGTAAACGGAACACGTGGCCATAGCAGTGTCCCAGGAGTGCCATGGTATGATACTCTGTTTCCAGACCAGCAGCAAGGCTCACTTTCCATACTGGCTTTTCAGCCGGGATCTGGAGGGACTTTTCTTTGGAAGCACTTCATGGGTCTGTGAAGTCTCTGGCTCTTTAAGGGAATCCCTGGTGGGCAGGAGTCCTGAGGTCTCAGCAGGGCCCTGCACACATCAGCCTTCCTACCTGAGGGATGCCTGTAGATGTATATTGATCTGAGTGTCTCTTCAGCATCACCACAAACGCTGTGGGTTCCCCCCAGTTCGTGATGTTTCATGTATTGTTTCTATTAGTGTAATGTTCCTCTTAAGGATAATGAGATTAGAAAAGCAAACAGTATACACACATTTTCCTAACTATGGTGGGTTGCAATAGTATATGTCTGTGTGTGTGTCTGTGTGTGTATGTCCCTGTGAGTGTCTGTCTGTGTCTGTGTCTCTGTATATGTCTGTGTATCTGTGTGTGTTTCTGTATGTCTGTGTGTCTTGTGTCTGTCTGTGTGTGTCTGTGTGTCTGTGTATCTGTGTGTATCTATATGTCTCCGTGTGTGTCTGTATATATGTATCTGTATATTTGTATGTGTTATTATCTGTGTGTGTCTATGTGTGTCTGTGTGTTTAATTTTCTTTGCAGATTTGATGATTTCATTGTGAATTTTTCCAAGGGGGATTTAACACTTGCTGATCTCTGGCTTATATTGTAAACCGTTGAGTTTCTGTTTTCCTCCTGGTGATAAGCCATGGAAACCAGAGTTTCAATATCATCAAAGACTCACAAAATGATTGATACAGCCTCCTTTCTCTGGGGAAACTTGTCTTGATTTTAAAAAATAATGGTTTCTTTCTCTCCCAATCTTTGCTCATA